>NW_018165280.1:4941750-4995652 GCF_001263595.1 Phalaenopsis equestris
TGATGTGTAGATGTTAGCCCTCAGGTAAGGGGAACGTGGGAGCTCCGAGTGGGAGCCGATATCCTCCCAGCATAGCCGCAGAATCAGTAACCAAACATAGGATTAGTCAATGTTGTTTATGCCTTGACCAAAGGGTAAAGAATAGGTATGCTCCTATTTGGCACAATATAAATTGAACTAATTCATTTTATCCATTAACTATAATTTCTTGGCAAGGAGAAGGATGCTTTCTTATATATTGAATATCACAATTAAACGTTATTTTCTATAATTAGTTATTATCCAAATTATCTACTTACTTCAATTGCCTATTAGTGACAGATAAGCAACTTGAACGTCGTTGTAGTTGAAGTATTACTTTTTATTAAATCTTAGTCCGTAGTATTCTATTTCTCCTTGTGGGATCGATATCTAAGACTCCATTAGAGCCATATATTACTTGAGCGATACGTATACTTGCGTTGACAAATTCGACTTTAACATTATTGAATATTATAACTATACATCTTTATTAAATCAAACATATATATATAAAGTCGCAGTCAAGTTTTTGGCATCGTTGCTGGAATTTAAATCTTCTAGTAGCGTCATCAAATTCTTGTAATTGTTGATTTACAAAAAAAAGTCGGTCAAATGATTGAAGAAGCGTAGGCTCAAAAGAATTCGAGAGGATTTTTGGGCAGTGGGGTGGATTTCTCAAAGTTGCCATAATAGTTTGACATCTTTGACCATGGTAATGCATGGACATGGGGGAGACATGGGAGGGGCTCTAAGCTGATTGGAGACTCCTTAGGTGAATAATACATGTTAGAGATGATTGGGTTTGACTCACCAAGGAGTGGTCCAATTTGGCTTGGGCTACATAAAATGTATGGTGACATGTGTCCTCTCCCTCAAGATGACCCTTGATGAATAGTGGCAAGCCACCAATTAAGGGTGAGTTTGGGTTGATTTGGCTTGATGAGTCACCCATGTCATGCTAGGTGGCGATTGGGCCATGGCTAACACAATAAGAATGGGTCATTGGCCATGAACTTTGGGTTGGTTAGTCCTTTGGGCTTAAGCCAAATTTCAGGCCCAAATGGAATGTCATAACCTCTTCAATTAATTAATTAAGTGAATTATGGGGGGCGATCCTATGGTGTCAATTGGGTCCTTCGTATGGTGTTGTGTCATGATGGGGATGTCGTCAATTGGTTGAAATTTGGTAAAAAATTGGGTAAGCCCAATTTGTTTTGACCATCCCAAGGTGCCACCAAATTTTGGGTTCAAAAAAGGCACATTAGGGTTTAAGATGATTTTTAGGGTTTGGTAGGGTTAGGGAAGCCTTTGGTGAGGCCAGGAATCAATTTAGGTGGACTCCTTTCCCAAGGTGGATTTGGTGATCATAGTGGTCACTAGGGTTCATGGAGAGGCTCCTAAGGTTTTGGGTTGATTTGGGTGTCCTTAGGGCTTATAGGCAAGTTCCTAGGATTTTCAGTTAATTTGGGTGACCTAAAGGTCCGTAGGCAAGTCCCTAGGGATTTGGATTGATATGGGTGCCCTAGGGCATGTCTAGCCCCTAGTGGTCAATTTGGCATCCTCACCCGGTCAAATCCCTAAACCCACTCAACCAAGGGTTGGGGGCTTACACTGGTGAGGCCAAAGAAAGGCACAACTCTAGCTTAGGGTCATGTGCAAGTAGGTGGGGTGAGTCCTTACAAAAGTGAGATCAATAAACGGACCCCCATATGCATGACGTACCATATATGTATGTTGCAAATATTGGTGTTGACCGAACTATCTAGTGAAGTCACAAAGCATTTCAATATGTCAAAAATGTTTCGGGAACGAGCCATATATATGTTGAAGTTTGTCACTGAGGATTCTGGTGCAGAAATTTTCACAAAAGATTTAGCTAGCTCGAAAGGGAATGTCGCTATTCCATGTCAGTTGGGTCTTATATTTTTACTAGAGCTTTTGGAGAAGTCATTGACAAGATCAGAGATGTGTGAAGGGGAAGAGGAGGTTGTGAGAAGCACTAAATTTAAAGTTCAAATCCCTACTTTTAGTAAACCCGGAATTTAGGGTTCAACAAAGGGGAAATGAGATTTAACATTCGATTGTATGGTTACAAGTAAGATTTAACTTAAGTAGAATAAATATTTAGAATTAATAAATATTGAGATTGTTGAATCTTGGAACTATTTGGTATGATAAATGTTAAATCTAATTAAATCCTAACAAATAGTTTGACATTTTATTTTAAGATTAAAGTTTTTTAATTCAAATATTATTTTAATATTAATCATTATTGATTGCATTTTTTGAAGTGAATGAAATTTTAAATTTTTTATTATTTCTGAAATTTTATTAAGCTACATAATTATTTTTAATTAAATGCCAACAAATAGTTTGACATTTTTTGAAGTTTGTATATTAACTAATTATTTTTTAAGCTACATAATTGTTTTAAAAATTTTACTGAAACTATTAATCATTAATCATTAATTATTAATTTATAATTCATTTATTAATAATTAATCATTTTTTACATTTAGTTTTTGTAGTTTAATATACAATTTAATCTTTAATTACCATGTTCACATCCATTAATTGATCATTAATTAGTTATTTAAAAAGTGATATAAATTGTGTTTACATTAAATAAAATTTTGTTACATTAATAGAATATATGAATTAATTGTTAATTATTATAGAAATAATTAATTAAAACTTAAATTAATTTAATTAAATTAAAATTGATTTAGTTCCTAAATTAATTAAATTTGAGAATTTTATTTACCTTATTTAAAGTTTTCTTTGATCAGACTTCTCTTTTTTTAAAAGAACTTGTGAATTAAAAGCCTATAAAAAAATATCACAACAAAAATTATGCAATAATAAATATAACTTCTTAAATTTGATTTATATTATAAAACTTATTATTTAAGCAAATTATTATTTAAAATTAAATATAATTTGTTTCTCACGAATTCATCAAACTTATCTATTTAAAGTTAAAAAATCTTGTAATCACAAAGAGGGAATTATTAATGTTCGGCTTCGACGAATATGAGATGCACTTTCAATTCTCAATTTTGATGAATGATAGAATAACCCTCAATGTGAAAAGTGATGGGGGCAGTTTCGACTAATATGTATAATTAAAACTATACGTATATTTATAACTTTATAATCCTCGTTTTTCATTTTCACAAATTCGTGTTAAGGTAACGTCTAATGCGGTGTTGGGATGTATCACATATATATTCGAGCTTGAAAAAAATTCATATATATATTTTGTTGTGTTGGAAAAATGTCGAGGCGTGTTAGTATCTCATACATCCCCGACACGAGCGCTGTAAATTTTTAGAAGTGAGGGTAGTGCATAGGTTTCACCCTATTAATGGATGAGAAGATACAACGACGAGGACGAAAAAGATTTGAAACAAGAAAATTGTGACAAGAGCTTGAGGGTAAGGTAGCCCTTGTTCTCCAAACCTCATGGGATTTCAGAATCCATATGATCTAAAGTTGTCATTTTTTATGTTTGTGAGAATTTTTGCAGGATTTTATGAACAATTAAACTTGATTCAATGCTAAATATCTGGTTGTGATTGCATCTTGAAAATTATTTGGCATAAAAGATGTTAAATCCATTTAAATTCAATAAAATTGTTTGACAATTTATTTCATGATTTAAACCTTATAGTTCGAATTTAAATTAAATATTATTTTATTAAGATTAATTTAATTTAATTTAACATTTTTATTTTAAATTATTTTAATGATTAATTATTTGTTCACTAAGTTTATTAATTGTTATTAAAAAGATTATGTAACTAATATATAAATAATTAAAACTTTAATATTATTTAATTAGTTATTGAGTAATCATTTATTATGTTAATCAATTATTAATTGAAGTTTTATTTGACTAGTTAAATATTTATATATTTTTAAAATTAATCATAAATTAATTTTATATCAAATTACATCAATCATGTATAAATTAAGTTAAAATGAATTTAAATAATGTATTAATTAATCATTAATTGATAATGAGTTAAATGAAATTGATTTAACTTTAATTATTTGAAATTGTGTTTAATAACATAGAAATTTATATGTATAGCACATATATATTACATATTTTCATATATCACAGTTAAACTTTTATATTTACCCGCATAGCCCTCGGTACTTAATTCACATTAAAAATATCACTATTATCATATTTTTAAAATAAAATAATTTTTTTCATGCATAATTTAAAATCCCAAAATGATATGTATATAAATATGGAATTTTAGGAAATTATGTAGTTACAAAAGAATTATGAGCTAGGTATGTAACTTTCCCTTAAGACGAAGATTCAACTAACAATCTTCCTCTTCCTCCTCGTGCAACTTTCCCTTAACCCTGCTCTCGCCCGCACTCCGCTCCTACGTGAGACATCTAGGTAACATTCGCCTTCCTCCCACACCCCTTCGAACGCTTCGAATTGTGCAAAACGGGGGTGAAACAAGATTTACAAGTTAGGGGTTGTATGACAACGAAAGAGATTTAAGTCAGTAAGATTTAGTAAATCCTGTAAATTTAGGTTTAGTAAATCCATAAACGGTTCAATTCGAAAAACTGTTTTGCAACAAATTTAATAAATCATGTTAAATCCTATAAAACTATCTGACAATTTTTACGAGAATTTAGAAATCTATTACGTTCATTAGACTTCAACAAATAATAAGATTTTGTAAATTTTGTGAATTACTTAAATTCAAAATTTTGAAATATTCCAAAATAACAAAACAATTTTGACACCTTAAATTCATTCAGTATTTTATTTCAAATTATGATGATTAATAATTATATATTTAATAAATAAATTAATTAGGTATACAAATTTTATTAAATTAATTATTAAATAGAAGTTTAACATTTATAAAAGAATACTAAATTTGTTATTAATTATATTAATTATTAAATACTTATATTATTGAAAGAATAAAAAAATTAGTATTTATATTTTATTAGATACTAATTAAATGATAAATATTAATTTATTTACATATAATTAATATTATAATAATTATAAAATACTCAATTAAATTAATAGAGTTAAATAAAATAAAATTAAATTAATAAAAGCCTCGCCTACAACACTCCTCTCTTCCCCAAATCCTCTAGCATGTCCCAACCCCCTCTGTATTTCGTCCCAAACCATATTCTTCGTCACGGAACCCTCGCGAAACAGTCGCAATAGGAGCTAGCTGGGAACGCAACGACGGGAACGCCGCTTACAGTGATCCGGAACTCCCATTTATCTCCTCCTTCCGCCCCTCTCCCGCCCGAAACCATCGAGGAAGGTAACTTCACGTCTTCTCTTTCGCGCGAAGCGGTCCTCCCGGATTTACTAATCCACTGATTCACGAGATTTAGTAAATTCGGGTTTATGAAATCCGAGGCTTTATTTTGTCCAAAATGACCGCCTGGCAAGATTTATAATTACTGCTTAAACCCTTCTCTAAATCCGTTACCAGAAAGGCCCTTAAAGTTGTCACTTTTGCAGTTTGGCAAGATTTAGGTTAAATCGTGCTTAACTTTCTGCTCAAGTCCTGCTACCGAACAGCCCCTAAATTTACTCCTTAGTAGAATCATGGGAAAGACGAAGCCAAGAGTCTCCAAGAAGCCCAAGCGTGGTCTGGACTTCAAAGTTTGTTTCTTTTTCCTCCCAATTTTTCTGTATTTCAAGCTTTTTAAATGCAGTTTCTTTCTAATTTCCTTATTTATGTTAGAAAATAAAACGTAAAATTGGGAGGAAGTTGCCTCCTCCTAAGAACTTCACGGATACAAGCATCAAATCCAAAGGTACAATTCGTCACCGAGTTTTGGAGTTCTGCAATTTGTCATATAATATATATTTTTGATAGCAGAGGTTCTTACTCATTTCATTTGTTCGGGCATGAACAGCAATTATTCTTCCGGAGCAGAGCGTTGCTACTGATAAAGCAAGTTTGGCTGTTAACAATAAGGGTTTGACTTTGAGAGAGCTCCTTCAGCAGACATCGCATCACAATGCTAAGATACGGAGAGGTAATTATGTTGTAGTTTTGTTAAAAGCTTAGTTTTGATTTCTTCTGTTCTTCTTGTGTTGCAAACCTTTGTGTGGACATCAAGGAGGATTAGTTTTTTGGATGCTCTGATTTTTAGTGAAAGGTATGCAAAAAAAACTGAAAAGACCTTATATATGGCTGCATATTTTAAATTAATGGTATTTTATTTAATGTTGTTCAGTTTCCTTCAATCAAAACAATGAATGTTGGTTTCAGCTTGGATTAATGGGTTCAGGGATTAGATCTCCTTTATTTTTTAATTCATCCAAAAACTATTTAAGACCATTTGGATTCCTTTTTTTTTCCTTAATCCTTTAATTTTGTAATCACTCAAACTCTTAGAGGTCAACTGAATCCTATAAGAGAGTGAGATTGAGAGGAATCAGTCAAAGCTTAAGCATATTGATTGCAAAAATATAATGTTTTGTCACCATTCCATGCACCTAAGGGAGTAGAGCCAAAAACTTTGAATTTTAAGTTGCCAAAATTAATGCTAAAAAAAATTATTATAGAAAACCATGCAGAGATTGAAAATTTCGACCTCTAAACAATTAAATCAAGTGAGGATGCGGTGATGCTAATATTCTATCCTAATCTCTGTCATGAATCTTTCATCCATTTATTGTTATAGCTCCTAACAGAGAAACATTAGCAAGTTAAATGAGAAGAAGGATTTAGATCATCATTGGGTTTACAAAGGGATCAACAGACTAGACCCTTTTAAAAGATGTAACTTTCTTTGTTAGGTTTTATATCACATCTAGGCCTTAGAATAAAAGCAAATTGTTTGAATATAAACCCTTCAAAAATTTGCTTAAAGTTTAAATGAATCTCAATTTTTACGAAAATGGGGGAAGGGGAGGGTGGGGGCATGCAAGGAAATGAAAAGAAAGAACTACAAAACTTAGGATTTATTGATTGCAAACATTTTGGATAGAAAAATCTTTTAAGATATATTGTAATCACATAGTACAAAAGTTCTCTCTCTTTGTTAATTGGAAATTTTTGGAAAACTTCTAAAGTTCTTCTTAGTGTCGTACCATAATACGGGTATCATAAATTTAGGCTGAATCAAAAGGTTTTATAATAAAAAATAACTATAGTGATATAATAACTAACTAGCTACAATGAGCACATGAATAGATATATGGATTGCTACAACAAACCATGAATCTCAATTCTCATATTTTTTCTTTGTGGTTTGAGCTAGGCTTATCTCGATTCTCTATGGAAAAAAATTGGAGTACTGGACTACTAAAAATGAAGGCTGCCGTTGATCTCCAACGTCTGGTTCAAATTAAATATTGTATTTGTATCTAAATATTATCAATAACTAGTCTTTTCTTATTATTATCTTTAGTGGCTCAATCATCAATAATGCCTTCTATCTTCAATTGATTAAGTATCTCCACTGACTCGATTATCAAGGATGCCTTCAAATTTGGTTATATGGATGTTGCCTCCTTAGTTGTTGTAGTGTTTGAATAGGAGACTAGAGAACCAAAGAATATGATAGAAGGAGAAGCTTGGAAAGGAGAAGGATTGTATTTTGGGTGAAGATGCATGGTAAAATGTGGAATTATTCAAAACAATCTTCAAATTTATAAACTAGCTTTAATTCATGACATAAAGAGGATACAAGAACAACAATAACAACAACAAAGCCCTAATCCCACTACGTGGGGTCGGCTACATGAATCCTTTTTCTCTATAGCGTCCTATTTAGTGTCATATTTTCATTTAGTTCTAGTAAATTAAGATCATTTTTTATACAATAAGCCCAAGTCTTCCTAGGTCTACCTCTGCCTTTCTTAATTAACCTTATTCTATTATTTCACAAAAGATTGGAATAAGAATTTCAAATGATCTTATCATCCAATTATACCTAATATATATGAATAATAATTTTCTTTTTGAATGACTGATTATTTATATGACAATGCAATTTTTAGTGTTGAAACTATATGATATGGGGAAATTTCTTTTTGTTGCGCAATGCAATCATGAAAATTATAAGTAAAAATTTGTCAATTACAATGGGAACCTCCTTTATTTTTGGAGAAGTAGATTCATAAACCAACTTAGTAGCTAGAATAAGGATAGTGATGATTATGTTTCTACATGGATTTGAGGGATAAATGTTGAAGAAGTCAACGACAATGGCAATCAAGCTGTGTATTAGAAATGAGAACCTTGAGATGGATTTTTAGTAAAATTAATGGTAGAATTGAAGTTGTTACATTATATAGATGATTTGAATAACATTCTTTAACCATATTACTTTTAAGATAAAATTAAGATAATGTACAAATAATGCAAGGCGATTGAATTTATATGAAATAATTTAGAAGAAAAATAGACAAACTAAAGTTTAAACAACTAGAAGTGAATAAAGACTTGTACAAACTAGGTTAAATTCTCAAATTGAAATTGGACATGAAATATTGGAGGAGTATTCATAAAGACAACAACAAATTGTTTAAATATTCTAATGATTATAATGATAATTTTCACTAATTGAAACTTTTTGTTGAGAAAAATCTGCTCGCTGATATGCTTGGGTTGATATTAGCGTCAACACTTCAAGCACATATGTTATTTTGAGGGAAGAGTAAGTTGATCTTTGGATGTCGAAGATGGAAATTTTAGGCCTTAGAAGAGTGTCGACGATGGAAATCTTAGGCCTTAGAAGAGTGTCGAAGATGGAAAATTTGGCAATTTCTATTTCAACATTTAATGTATACTCAAGATCAAGCTTTTGAAATCATATAAAATGATGGCGGATGTGGCATAGATAAGTGATTGATTTTATTTTAACTCTTTTTTGACTTTATTTATAACTTTTATTGAAATTTGATATTGTTTATGTGATCAATTTAATTCACTTCATGATTACTACATGTTTAAATGCGGCTACCGAGGAAGTATGATGTGCAGTTGTGCCAATCTTAATTTACTTCATTGTTTTGACAGGATTTCATGTGGTTTTTATTCTTTTTCTCTTGCTTTTTTATCAGCTGCTTTAATAGGTATTAAAGATTTGGTGTCAAAACATCCATCAGAGCTTAAACTTCACAAGCTTGCCCTGATAGAGAAGCTAAGGGACCGGGTTTGTGACAAAGACAAAATGGTTCGTGAAACTTTGTATCAAATTTTAAAGACAGTTATCTTTCCTTCTCTGAAAGAGGTAATTATTTAATTTGTATTCTTTCTTCATTGTCATCGACATCTATGCTATATTTATTCATGGTCCTATGATGTGATTAGCTAGATTTGTAATGTGTTTTTTGGTATATTGCTCTGAGCTGCGATGGCTATAAATTTTTGTTGCTCCCAATCATATTGCTTTTTCTTCTATCTTTCATACAACTTCATCGTAGTTTTCCTATCTAGCATGATAAACCATTTATTGAACTATTGATTTATGAATGAACAAAGAAAATCTATATTTTCTTTTTGTATGCTTTGCAAATTTCCTTATATTTTGTCAGCAATATAGGTATTTAGGTGGCTGCATTGTTATATTAGTGCATTGAGAGTTTCAGATAAAACATAAAACTGCTTATGCATTTGTGGAGCTGGTTTTATTTTGTTTCTTGTGCTTCTTGTATTTCTACAATAATTAGTTTTCCTGATTACTAATTTTTATCATTGGGAATTTATTTTCCTTAAGTCTTTGAGTTAGGCTTGGAATAATAATTTTCGAAAGCTACCAAAACATTTCCTTTTCCATTCATTGCTATTTGCAATTTTGCATTTTGACTGACATTATTTGTCTGTTTAGGATAAAGCTTTGCTCTGATTTTTTTCTTTCATTGGTTCTAATTGTTTACCTGGTTTTTTTTTTCAGGATGCAACCGGGCCTTCAATCTCTTTGTTAATGGTTTATGTATTCAGTGCGATGACACATATTGCAGTTGATATCCGTCTGATGGCTTTTAAGCTCTTCAAACTCGTTGTTCTGAACTACCCCTCTTCCTTTACCATATATACTGGTCAGGTTCGTATACAAGTGCTTTTTAGCATGGTATGTTTGTTTGATACTTATATAAATCAGATTGTAATGTTTATAAGTGTTTTGGCTTCTAATATATGCTGGCTTGATTCTTGAACTAATCAAATTATTACGTCATTAATAACATTTTTTTGTGTTATGTGGGACATGCTGTTGCTTTCTTTCTCAGTGTTCTTAAATTTTCATTTGTTTTTAAATTTCACTCTTCAAAATTGACATTGATCTTGATTTTAATTAATAATTTTATATGATAAGATATTAGCTTATGCCGCTGACTTAAGACATTTCCAAACTATCAATCAAACCTATGGGTTCTCTTTTATTTATTCCATGCTTCATGCCAGATGACCCAAATGAAATCTAGACATCTTTTTCGTCGTGTTGTAGTTTTTTTATGCTCTGTTATCCTTTGGTTAATGCCTTGGATGAACTCTTTTTTTTTGTAATTAACAAATATGTTTTGCATTAGAAGATGTTCTCCACTTTTAGAGCCTTTAGGTTAGTGAAGATGTTTGTGCGGGCTTATTGGGGATTTAATTGAGTTGTATTTCACAGTTTTTTTATTTTTCATTTTCTGAATGTATTTACATGATATTTTTAATTTCTTTATTTTCTAGGCTGGATTGCATAGCTTGCATAATATAATCTTAATTTTTAGTAGTGTGTAATGATTTTGTTGTATTTTTCTTGTTCTTTACTTCTATGCTAAAACCACTCTTATAAAAGTTTGATGTTTTTTTTTGGCTAATCGAAGAATTGCTGAAACAATTGGCCATCATAAAATGTTTGAATCACACCATTTTGTTGATTTTAGTGCTTTGATTGTGTTTTAGCTACGGTATTATTGTCGGATATGTCATTTCTTTTAATAATAAGTTTTACTTTATTTTTGATAGGTTATTGACAACTATATTGATATTCTCAGAAATCATCTAAAGTATCTACAAGAAAAGAGCAACCTCAGGAATGCTCTTGGTGGATTAGTTCATTGCCTTTCCCTGTTGGTCAGCAAGAGTGAGGAGGATGATCTCAATGGACAGGTATCGCTTGTTTTTCCTTCTATTGGTTAGGATCTCATGTAGACTATGTAGTATGTTGTTTTTTTGGTTTATTTTCATCTTAATCAATTTTTCATTTATTTTTTTGTTGGCTTTTTATGATTTAGTTTCAGTTTATTCTCTTGCATGTTCTAATGAAATTAGAATATATTGTTTTCTTCGTGAAACCTGTGCTTTTGACATACTTCTGGGCTTTGAAATAGCATTCACTGGTGATGATCGACTAGATAAAAAAATAAGAAATAAACTACTCTAGGCTTAGTTGAAGAAAAATATTTATAAAATTTTTATAAGATTTCTCCTAAATTTTATAAGAACTAAAAACAATATTTTTTATGCTGTGGTTTGAGTTTTCTATAAGAGCTAGTTCCTAAGGTCAATTATATCTCGAGCTCGTTCCTAAGGAACAATTGGGGGAACATATATAGGGTTAAGATAAAGGACATTGTCTAAGAACTCATGCTCACCCTTACTTGGGGTCGAGCTCGGAAAATATGGTACACTTTCAAAGAAGGAGACATCATCACTCACATAATTTTTGTTAATGGTAGGATCAAGACACTGATACCCTTCTTGAGTGGCGGAATACTCAAGGAAGAAATATTTTATGGATTCGAGATCAAATTTACTATGATTGGGGGTAGTTTTCCAAACAAAAGCAGTGCACCAAAAAATCTTGGGGTCTAAGGTGGAGAAGATCTGATTAGCGGGGAAGAAAGACATCAGGATAGCTAGGGGGTTCGAAACTTGTTGATTTTAGATGACTCTTTTTATGCGATATTTAGCAATGAGAATGACATCGTTTCAAAACCGTTTAGGGACATTAGATTGAAACCTAATAAAGTGGACAAAGTCATTGAGGTGATGATTTTGTCTCGTGGCTACCCATTTTATTGAGGAGCGTCAGTACATGAGCTTGGATACCCTTACTCACCAAGAATTCACCCAAAATAGAGTTGAAAAACTCACGACCATTATCGGTTCCAAAGACTTAAATAGGAATTTTGAATTGAGTTAAAATAAATGTATAGAAGTTTTGGAAGGTGACAACCTCAGATTTGTCTTTTAAAGTATAGACCCATGTCATTCGAATGTGGTCATCAATCAAAGTCAGGAACCACATTTTATTGGTGTATTTTAGAGTGCGAGAGAGTCCCCATAGGTCACAGTGAATGAGAGGAAGAAGTTGAAGATGTGTAAGTGTGGGTTGGGTAATAGACTTGATGGTGTTTGACTAACTGATGTTTCACAATTGAAATTAAAAAAAAAATTATTAGAAAACATCTAATGATACGAATTTTTTAAATATTGAAAACTCAAATGATCTGAAAGATAATGCAACAATATAATGAGACATTCAATGACTCGAGGTAAGCTAGAACTCTCGAACGACGATTATGAAAAACACAACTTTCAAAGAGAAATTAACAACACAATTAATATCATTCGACAACTTGCTGACATATAACAAATTACATTTCAACCGGGGAACATGTAACAGAGACTCCAGAGTTAGATCTCTTCTTCGTACAACCGACCATTTATCGGAAATGGAACTACAGTAGCCATCAACAATTCTTAAGGTATCATTTCCAAAGCATGGATAATAAGTCGAGAAAACTTGTGAGCATCAATTCATGTGATCTGTGACATCTGAATCAATAATCTATGGACTAGAGGCGAAATAAGTCATGAAAGCCATAGGAAGAGTATCTTGTCGGATGTAGGAGGTCAATGTACCCGTTGAGACTTGATGGGCTTCAAAAAGCTTGATCAATTGCTCAATCTGGTTTTTTTAGGGATTCAGAGGATTCTATGATGTTCTGTGTAGGAGTCGGTTGAGCCATGTGGGCTCGATCACTGCCTTGAGTCTTTAGCATAAGAGGATTTGACCGAAGGTTTGTATGATGAATCACCTTGAAAATTCCAACACTTATTCCGAGTGTGGTTAGGTTTGTGGTTTCGAGCCATAGGTGAATTCCCTTAGGATCATGACGAACAGATACAATTGCAGGAAAGAAAATCTTTGAAGGAAACACCGGCGTTGGACAACTACCAGACTCCTTGCAGAATCGGTGGCTGCGCTGGAACTGATGCACCACGGGAATTGAGGATCTTGTGGCTTATGTAATTGAGGATCCTGTGTACAAGAAAAGGCTGCTGCTTCTGGAACCCGTAAGGAGGATCAGCGACACTAGGGAGACATGGGTCGGTTGGAGTATCAGCAGCTGGAATTAGCGGCTGGAAGCAGCGGTTCAAGGAATTGTATCGGTTGGAAGCAATGGGGCAGAAGGAATAAGCGGGAAGTATTGACTAAAGAAATTGTACCGGTTGAAAGGAGCAGCATCTGAAGGGGTCATACGGGAAAACCTACGACAGAAGGAATTAGCGCTGATGCAGAGCAACAACGATTATAGTTGGAGAAAAAACGGTTGAAGGAACAGCTGGTTGAAGGAACTTGCCGAACAGATGTTGGAACCATAGGCTGAAGGAAAAAATAACATACTAGGTAGATGCTAGAAGGTGGCTGTCGGCCAACTAGGGTAGAACCTCTATGGTTAGAGTCGTGGTTCTCATACTATGTTGAATTTGTGATTAGATCAACATAATTCTTATTAATACAAAGAGGGGTATTTAAACCTTTACAATCCTTAAATAAAGGAAGAAATAAAAATACAATCAAAGAAATAAAATCAAAATAACAATTAAAAAGAAACTACATAATGGAGAATAAAAATAATTAGTAAATAATAACAACTATGGAAAACCAATAAATCTAATAAATCCAATACTTATTCATGTAAGAGTTTTTTATTGTCTTTCCTGTGAGTACTTGGTTCACAACTACAATCAAGTCGAGGGAGATCCATGGAGGGGAAGAAGCGGAGGATGGAAGAAGTCGACAGCCCTAACGAGTTGCCATGGTCGAACATGACGCTAAAATCGATGATATGAGTGATAATCTTCCTCTTTACTTCTTTGGTTCGCATTCTCGTCTCGCTTGACCCATATTCCGGCGAGGCCACACCGCCTATGTACAGGGATTGCGAGGTGCGACACCATTGGATGGATATATCACTTCATATGCCAACAAGAGAGTGGTATCACAATACAAGCAACAATAATTTTTCCTATAGGGGTCTCAATTGTCCTGCGCTCACTGCATATCAAAGCCTTGCGCCCTCCTTGTAAATTACTCGGTGCCCAACTACCTAAGCTTGATTACCTCACGCGGTTTCGAATCACATGGATCGAAGCTTCTGATGAGGCGGGCGATGCTTGTTTCAGGTTTTCTTGTCTTCCGGATTGCTATTTGTTTTACAATTGTTTACTGCAGAAAATTTGGCGGCAACGGGAGAAGGGTCTGTGCCATGGTTATCGGCTATGATTTTGCTTAATCCATTCTTGATCCTCGTTGACCATGGTCTTTTCTGGTATAATTGTATAAGCCCGGGGCTTACACTTGGGGTTATTGCTTTTCAACCTTATAATCAACCACAAGCAGATGAGCATGTACTATGCCCCTGCATTTTTCATTTATCTTCTAGTGGTTACGAAAGATGACTGTAGGTGGTCGAGGAGGTGTCTCAAGGTTGCCGAGAAGAGATTTTCTATCGACATGGATATCAAGGACGGACTTTCACTTTTCTCTATACTTGATTGGTTGAGGAGTTGTGGATTGAAGAGGGTCTATGAGAGAAAGGTGGGGGCGGTCAGAAATGTGGCGGCACTTGTGAGTGCATCAAAGGAGGCATTAAGATATGACTTATTTTTGGGGACCTTTGCTAGAACTTATTTCTGTGGATGAATTGATTGCTGCTATTTGAGGGCATAGAAGAACTGCAGGAAAAAGTTTTGGAGCTTTTCTCGTAGACGGTCCTCAACCGGAATTCTTTTCAGCAGACCCTCCTCGAGAGTCTTTTCTTGAATCAGACCCTTCTTTGGAGCTTTCTCTTACATTGGGCCCTCATCCGGAAACTTTTCTGTAGCAGACCCTCCAAAGCTTTTTTTGTAGCAAGGCCAACCTCAGGACCCTTCCCTTTTTTTGCAAGTCATACCCTATAGCTTTTTTTGTATGTTGTCTACTTTCTTACAAACTCCCCTGTAACATTACCTGTAGGAGTCTTTTGCCTACCTACATACGCTGCTGGAACTGTAGTCAAAGACAAACAAAGTTATCTATTTCCTTGCAAACTCCCCTTCAACATTACCTGTAGGAGTCTTCTGTCTATCTACAGACACTGCAGGAACTGGAGTCGATGACTTCAAATTCTACGTCACAAGACCTTCCTCGCTCATTGTTTGATGTTTTTCAAAATTCAAGTACATGATTTTCAATCACGTTTTGACTTGAGGGGGAGTGTTAGAAGTTATATTAGGAAATAATTTATTTTTGTGAGAAGTTACGAGGAATAAGTTATTTTCTTTTGTATTTTATATTTATTTTCTTGGATTAGGAGTTATTTTCTTGGATTAGGAGTTATTTTCTTTCCTATTTTATGTTATTTTATACATCTCCAAATAATTAATATGAATTGTTTATTGGTGATATTAGGTGTTATATCTTTGTTTTTTCTTGTTATTTCTTTATATTGTCGTTTCTATTCTAGGATATTCTAGGATTCATGTAAGGGTATTTATACACCCATTTCATATCAATAATATTAGCTCGCTTTCTTTCGTATTATTCTAAATTTCAACAATAATAAATAATATGTGAGGAGAAAATGTGGTGGTATTGTGGGATATGTTGTGGTTGGGTGAGGGAAGGTTTTAATTTCTCTGCCTTTAGGTAAATTTTCAGTTAAATTTGATATCAAACTAGTTGGTGCAAAATAGTAAATAATTTATTGAGAATGTTACTTCAAAGTTAGAGTCATAAGATGACGAGCTCTCCTTGATGCATATAAATAACTTACCGTCATCATTCTCAGATGCTTAAAAGTCCAATTAAACTCCTAGATTTTATATTAAAATAAAAGGATATGAAAAAATGAAAATAATGAATTGAAATTTAGAGATTATTTGGTGTTGTTATATAAGAAGCATATAAAATTGTGTGGAGATTATAATAGATAAGTGGGATGGAGCAGTAAGAGGCCTTGTTAAGAAGTTAATAAGAATTAAGGGTCTATTTGATCTCATGTCCATGACTTGCCTATCGCCATGGTCTCTTTGGCGGAGCCACTCTGTTGAGTCCATTTACCGTATCCATGTGTCTTATTTCAATTATGTAGTTTTCTCTGCTATTTTCCTTACTTTGTTGGCCTTCTCTGTTTGATTAACCTTCTGCCTTCTAAATGCCTGTAGATCTTTTCTTAGCTATAGACCTCTTGATTCACATGCATCGCTTCATGTCATTGAAAAGGAATAAATAGTTGTGATTCTTTTTGGCATTTGATTGAGATTGAGTTGGCCATCCTCCAATTTACTTCAAGATGAGTATAAATGTCTTACTTCAAATAAATTAGATGGAATTTCCTTTAGTGTTTTGAAAAATAGTTTGTTTTAAATTTTGGGAATGGTTATTTTGGGCCATGGTTAGTGATATCTATAACACGGAGTGCTCTCTAGGCGATACGACTATCCGATCTCCAAGATGCTAGGCTCCATCATAGCATATCTACTGAGCGCAACATGACCTAACAAGAAATTGTTATATAACTTGTACTTTTATTTTAATAATATTTACTTGAATCATGTTGGGCATAATGACGAATCTCTAAATTCCATCTCATTCTAAGTTTGAAATCACGCTAATTTATCATATATACATTTAAACTAAAATTTTGGCGTGCATATCTTATGGATAATATAATCTTCATCATTTTGTATTTAATCTTTATCATCGTGCATGTTTTTTTTAATGCTTTCATTTTTTGTTATTTATGTTTTCCTTTATCTTATCGAACTTAACCTTTTAATTTTAATGATTTAATAATCTAGATCTTCACCACCTTGTGAATAAGTTTTTCTAATATTATTTTCAAGAATGCATCATTATTTCTAAAATTTTTGATGCTCTATGCATCTTCCTATATCAAGTTACCATCATAAAAAATAAGCTTGTTTTCATCATTAAAACATTAGCATTTATTTTTTAAATCAAGGTAAGGCCCTTGTCTTCCTCTGGTATTCTCCTTGGCTTTAGTAGTGTTACCTGCCAGATAAATGTGCAAGGCACTATTGTCCTGACTAGGCCAATTAACCTTTAGCATTAGTTTTGACAATGTTGTACCAACACAATGGATCACCACCTCTCTTTCAACTTGTAAAATAAATAGATTTTTGCAGTATTCAGTAAAAATTTAAAATAACCTATATTTAAGATATCAAACATATTTTCTTACATATAAAAATATTATTATAAAAAGTGATTCTCAAACTGCCCCCAAAAATCTAAGATAATTGTTTCGAGCTGTAAAGAGATGTTTTCAATTTTGTTCTTACACTGGAGGATTCTCATTGATTAAATATGCTACTTTCTTGGCCTATTAAAGTATGAATACTTTATCTTTTGCATATTTCCAATTTTGCGCATTGATTGCTGATAAAATTAGTTTCTGTAGGATATATGCATAGTTTATGAACATGTTAAATATCTGTTTATTAAAACCTTGGTTGATATCTTGGAACTCACAGAAGAGCTATGGTTGTAGAGATATAGTGTTCAACTTATTATGATATATTTTATGCCTTTTCTTGAATCAGCAAATGTTTTTTTTTTTTTGCGAGCAATGTGTTAATATCTATACTAATACTGTCAATCACATCCTTTTATTTGTCATTTTTTAAGTTATTGTAAATTAAGTGTGCTTAATGTCACCTCCCAAAAGAGCCCTTATGAGTGGTGGGCAGCCCAGGACTTAAATATTGCTTTTCGGCCCTACACCTAGCCGATGTGGGACTATTTGTCCATGACATTCTACTCCACCCAATCACGTGACGTCCTCGTCACGGATCGGCTCCACCGAGGGTCCCACTGGACCATGGAGAGTCCACACACCTGGCAGGCAGTAATATGCTCTGATACCACTTGTCACCTCCCAAAAGAGCCCTTATGGGTGGTGGGCAGCCCAGGACTTAAATACTGTTTTTCGGCCCTACACCTAGCCGATGTGGGACTATTTGTCCATGACATTAAGCTCATTATGTTGAATTCTGTTGCTTGCTTTTAATGCCTGATCCTTTTTAATTGAGAATTAAATAATTGGTGGGTTTCAGCTGCTCTTGATTAGATTCTTATTTAGTTGTTAATTATAATGTTTTTTATTCATCTGAATTTTATCTTTTTTAGAGCAAGGACTCACCGAATATTTTATTTTTTTTCATTTTTAATGTATGCAGAACATCAATGAGAAAATGTGTTTACACAGTTACAAAAGTGAAGCACGCTGTGATGATGCAGGTATAAAGTTAGGGGCATTTACATACATACCGCATAATTCTTATGTATTTACGTATATAACACCTAAACATTCATTTTTACCTGTTTACCAATGAGATTTTTAACATCATCTAAAGTAGCACTATCACTAACTTTTTAAAAGTAAGGTACACCTTTTCATGCATAAGTTTGTTACACCAAGATGTTCTAAGTGTAAATATCCAACTTTGGTTGTTAGATATGTAAATATATAACAATCATGTGGTATGTATTTAAATTTACCATAAAGATATTGTCTTAAATTATGCCTGTCATATATTATTTCTTTTATTGATTAGATGCAAATTTAAGATGAGATTCTCATGATTATGGTGCCATTGCATTTTATTGTTTAGAAAATTTGTTTGAGATTCGGACAAGGCATTCAAAATATCTATATCGATCTTAAATTAAAATTGCTGATATGTATCCTTAGTTTGATAATTATTCTTATTAAGGTTGGTAGTATCACCAAGAGCAACACAAAAAGAAGATTTGGTGGATAATTACTTTAACAGTAACACTATTAATTCAAGTTCTGGCAGAACTAGCGCTTATTCTCAACGTGTATGTGGATTTGACTGAAATATATTATTTTATGATCTATAAACAAAACACTAGGGCATATAATATAGAGAAAAACAAAACCTTGAAAGTTAATGATTGTCCAATTTCTCAGAACATTTTCCTTCATTATTTTACATTCATCCTACAACATTTCTCAAAATTTACTTCTCTAAAAAATTCCAAAACCCTCTTGAAGCCTTTGGCCGAGCTAGTGATCCTCTTGACCTAGTTTTGGTTTTTTTTTCTTCATTATCTCTGAAACATCTTAAATCTCTATGATCACTTTAGATCAGATATTCATTCTCTCTCCTTACACTACACAGCTTTTTCAGCCCTTGAATACACTTTTAAGGCTCTATACTAACTCACTATTCTAAGATTAATCAAATTTGTCCAAGTTAGGCTACTTTTGGCCTATAAACCGCTTGAAATTTTATCAAATAATCCCGACCATATTTAAATATGTTACCATAATATTCCTAAGTTTATGTCTAGAATCCTCTACCATAAGAAACTTTAGATCCAAGTCCTCAACGAAGACTTAGTGTTGGCAATAAGCTTACTTAGCCGACACCCTTATTTTTCAAACACTTATGAGTGTCCTCTACATATAGGCTATTTTGTTGTTGTTCTTGTGGTTATGTCAACAATAATCAGCCATCTTATATTTTTTTTCAAATAAATCTGTTAATCTGTCTTTTTGATTTTTGTAATGCGCTTTCACTTTGTGGATGTTATTAATACATCAATTTTTGTTTTCCTAAATTTTTGTTAAGTAGTTTTGTTGGCTGTAAAGAGGTTTCAAGATCTTGTGCCAGCATTAGTCAGCTGTTTCCAAGAATCCAGTTCAGTGATCCGGTCGATGTCTACAATTGATACAGAATCTTTTGATTGCTTTTTATTTATGCTTCAGTGCATAAATCTGTCAGTCACTCTCTATGTTAAAAACATAAATAAATTTCTTGTAATGCCTGCACACTCGACTTCGCTGCCTGATGGAGGTCCTTATGACATGCTTGTACTTCTGAAAAAGTTATGGGAAATATTTCCGATAGTCAAAATGCATCGATCTACTCCAAAGGTTTGTTTTTATGTTTTTTTTTTTGTCCTTTTATCAGTGCATGTACATATCAGTGCATGTACATACATAGCACACAATTCTTTTGTATTTACATATCTCCTAAACTTTCATATTCACACGCATAGCACTTAGATATTTAATATCATATGAAAATAGCACTATTATCACTTTTTTAAAGTGAAACACACACTTTCATGCATAAGCTTAAAGCACCAAAGTGCTATGTATGTAAATGAGAAAGTTTAGTTGTGAGATATGTAAATACATAAAAATTGTGTGCTAGGTATGTAAATTTCCCTTTTTTATTATCCATTTATTTTAATTTGCCTTGCACTTATGTTCATGTCACTTGTTCTTTTATCCATTTGTTCGCCATGACATTGTAGTTGAGGTTTGAATTATGTTATATGAACTATTCATAGAAATATAAATTCTTTAAAGGCTATCCAATTTCTTTAAACTTTTAGTACTATCTAATGACTTATTTCTATTAGATGAATGTGCCGGCCTGAATTTAAGATTTACATGCTCATAAAAATTCCCTTTTATAGCTTATTCATGTAATTTTGAATATTAGGCTGCTATTATTTTAGGATCTGGCTTGGCATCTTGCAAAACAACATTGTAGAGCAGGTAGCCACTGTAATAACTGGATTTTTTATTTTATAAAAAAAAAAAACACAAGTTCTCATTTCTAAAACTGTGAAAGTTTTTCTCTTGTTGTGCATGATTATTGAAGGTTTTTGTATTTTCTCCTACATGCACGGACACTGTTGCAAACATGTCCAGTCAACACCCCCTCTCCCTCTTCCCAAATAACTGGTAGTCCTATTTTCTTTGCTCATTATTATTATTATTTTTGGACTCTTTGCAGGATGATGAGAGGTATTTGCTTTTGAATCTTAAAATTACAGAGACATTTTTGCACCTGTTTCCTTGGATCAACGACAGCCCATTTCCAATTGAGAAATTTCTAGGGTTCATTGAGAGTTCTCTTCTCGGGGAGGTTGACATTCATAACATTTTTTTTGAATTTGCCATTTGATTTATACTTAAATTATCTGATAAAGAGCATGCTTGTTTACTCTTGTTCTTGTGCTTGCTATATATTTTATTTTACTTGCTTAAGTTATCTGTGCTGTCATCTTTTATGATTATACACAACTCTAAATTCTTCACGATTGCTAATAAAGTTAGTGCCTGTTTAATAGTTTTTTTTTTTTCGATTTTTTTTGCCGCTCATTCATTATTATTTCCAGAATCCATCTTTTATGATTATACAGAATTAGCTGATTGACGACATACTTAGTGTCATGTCCAAGTCATGATCAAATCTGACGTTTTTGGTGGTGTGGCTAAGAAAATCCAATGACCGGTTGATATCGGGGTTAACCAAACACCAATGACGCACAAATATTATTTTTGAATTCAAATAGGAAATTACAACTTAACATAAATATGAAATTGCTACAAACACAACACATGATACTAAATAGGGGTGGATCGAGAGTGGAGGGGTGTTGGCTAGGGGTTTTAACCTCCAAAGAGGTTGCTAAAGGCCGGTTAGGGGCTGGAAGGATGGGTGACAACAAGGGGATGATGGTGGACTGCAGAAACAACAAAAAGGTGGTTGTCTTGGGTGGCGTCAACAAAGAAAGGCGGCTGGACTAGCAAGGGAGTGAGGCGCGGCGCGCCGCGATGCTAGATTGATGGGGGAGAGGTAGAGGAAGGATAATCACTACCTCGAAAGCGAAATACATCTGGAGCACTAGAAGGGAAAAGAGAGATGCTGATGGGTGTCCCAAATCAAACAGACGAAAAACTTAACCCTAAACCAACAGGAACTTTCTCTAATGTGATAGCCTTGACAATAAGTTGTCGGTCATGATATATATTTGCATGCATTACCCAAGTTTGGCTTATCCCTCTCTGAAGTGAAGGTAGACTGAACTTTCTCTAATGGTGATTGCCTTGACAGTAAGTTGTCGGTCGTGATATCCTAAAACTCTCTTTGTAATAGCTGCCCTGTGTCTGATATCGTCTCATATGTCTCATTAACCTTGAACATCACCAAAATTGATCTCACTGGATTGCTTTGGCAGTAAGTTGTCGGTTAAGATCCTGAAACTCTCTTTGTATTAGCTGTCCTATGTCTGATATTGGCTCATCAATCTCATTACCCTATAACATCACCAAAACTGATCTCACCGACGTCTCTCTCATGATATGAGAACCTACAGCCGCAAACTCCATAGAAAGTAGGAGAACTATGCGCTTTTCACCCTTGACAAATGAGTAGGTGCTCTTGAACCCGCATGCCACATTTGATGATCAAACTGTCACTTTCTTCTCAACATAATATGGTAGGCATCCTTGGGCACAACACCACATCACACGTGATCCTACAGTTGATTCCCAATTAAAAATTCCACAAGGCATCTATTGTCAATGCTAATCCTATTCTCCTTTTTCAACCAAGTCAGGGAATATGACTGAGAATGTCTCTGAGTGGTGAGACTAAACTTATCTACAAGCTGTGTAGACGCCGCATTCTTTCTACTATGTTCATCAATGATAAGGCTGCACACATTTTTCTTCATAGTCAACGGGCATGAAAGATGCGGTGAAACCACATCTGCTCTCTTCTAGCCTCATTCTGAAGGACTGTCAACCACCAACATCTAACTCTTATCACCTAGAAGTTGGTACTCCTACACATTCTCACTCTCCCGTCTCCAGTACCACTGTCCAATTCTTCTACTACTCTCTGCTCAATGAAGAAATCACATATGGTAGTGTGCTTATGAAATCTATAACACTTTATTGCGGGCATTGTGCTAGGTGTATTATTCTTTCGGACTTCTTTCCACTTTGATCAACTCTATTATCTTTATGGATTGTTTCACACTATTCTTAGGTGTACTGCTGGCTCCTTCTCTTGTAGGTGGCAGTCTGAATGAAGACGGGGTCATGACCTGTTTAAGCTATTTCTCTACCTTCAATGCTAAGGTTTGAACATCATCCAATGACCAGTACGACTTTAGTTGGACAATATTGCTGATGGAGGGCTTCTGGTCTTTCAAATATTTGGTTGTACTGTCTTCCTCTGGCTCTGTTATCTCACACTTCAACATAAAATGCTCAATTGCTACTGTAAACTCTTCCACCATCAACTCTCTCTAATGTAGGTGCTTGAGCTTCAAGAACATGTTCTACCGGCAGTGCAAAGGTAGGTATTCCTTTGCATGATCTTCATCTTCTCCCACATAGTCATCTTATTCCAATCTTTTCTTTTTCTTTCTGCAGATTCTCCCACTATAAAGAGACGCTCATCTACACTTTTATGGCAACAAGCTTCACTCTTCTATCAGCTGACACTTCCTCATACTCAAAAATCATCTTTGCAGCCACTCAGTGAAGTTATCAGGATTTATTCTCCCCTTGAAAATAAGTTTACCTTCGCTCCAAGGTCTTTGTCCTTCAACTGTTACTTCATCCCTCGATCTCCTTTAATACTGAATTCCAAAATGTTGTGGCCTACCATCCTCTTCACTTACCATCCTCATCACTGGAATAATTCTGTTATGATAGCTCCTAAGGGTAATTTAGTCTGTATTAGCGTGAGAGTAATTTTTTCATTTAACATTTATTATTGTCTAGTATACATAATGCTAATTTTTTTCGGGTTATGCATGAGATTGTGGCTGTGAGTCTTAGAGTTAAGGTTTGTGAGAGATTTTCTACCTCTCGAATGGTAGAATTTGAGAGAGATCACCTTCCTCTCGAATTACAGGCGTTTATCTTATGTATTCGTATTGAGTTGTCTGATGCTCTTACAATAAAATATTTGTTTGCCCAGATTCCTATCAAATGGTATCAGAGCATTTCGATTATGAGAAGCAATGATGGAATTGTCTTCATGACCTAATATGGTGGTACAGTCTCGCAAGCGAATTGAAAGCAACTTCGGGATCACGATACCATCGCTTGAGAAGCGAATGAATCAGATGGATTGAGCCTGAAAGCCAGTAAAAGTATCTGAAAAGTTTGCATCAAGCTTGGGAAGAGGGATTGTGGCGTACATAACACTCGATTTGATGATCTGGAAGCAACTGTATCACGACTTACAGTAGCACGATACAATCACATTTTGTCCCTGGGAAGAGAGATCGCGACTTACAATGACATGATATTGTCACGATTTACGCCGTATGGGGAGTCGACGAAATTGCGACATACAGTGATGTTATACTGCTGCGATTTCAACTTTCTGGGCAACCGACAGGGTTGCGGAGTACAATCTCCATCTTGTCATCTGATTGAACCATGCTATATAGTCACATTTTGAGGGAGCAGATAGGATTGCAACATTCAGAATTGTGAACTAATCACACGACCCTTTTTTATTACTGAACCGCGCAAGTAAATGATTAGATTTCAGGGTACATAAATTTTGCCTTTGTGCTTGAAAGTTTTCCTTGGAGTAATGATGGCTAAGAAAGTGGATGTTGTGTAGACAAAATATAGAAAAAAAGGTGTGCCAAGTCAGATTAAAAATGGAGAAGCATTTCTCGTTCATTGAGTGACAGTTCACAACCCTAGAAGAAATGATAAAGAATTTCATGAAGTTTCAAACAATATCACCTTTGCATGCCGCAGAATCGAGCGAATGCATCAGGAATTGACGCGTGCAATAATAACCCAAAAAATTTGCGTGACATTAGGGTAGCATAGTTGCTTTAGGTTTAATGGGAGCTGCAATATCAAACAAAGGAATCAAGAGTTGACTCAAGTGACAACACTCGAAAGAAATCGTGCAACATTTGGATAGTTAGAACAAATGGAAGCAGACATTATCAAGTGAAGGAGTCAGGAGCGGATTTGAGCGGTAGCCTCTAGAGGGCATTGCACGACATTGTGAGGTTTGAAACAGGTGACAATAGGTAAAATGAGATTACATGCGATTTGGGGCTGGAGAAGAAAGCTTCGAAGAATTTTGGCTGGAAACGGGAATCATGTTGAGTTTGACCCTGGTGGAGGGCTGCATCCAAATTTACCAGTGTCTTTTGTGGCAGCAACCTTCCGAGCGGAAGACGATTCAAAAGCAATGATTTTGGGACTGTAGGGTATTCAAGAGGGAGATAAGATGGTGTTGCTTCGCGATGATCATAATTTGTGCAAGACGTTGGTGACGTTGAAGACTATGATTCGTGATCGAGTTGCATATCATGAAAAACACGCTTGATACGAAGTTAATAGAGATTTTAGGGTTCGATAAGCTACTGGATAAGTTGTTTGGGGCGGCAATATTCTTTAGGATTGACTTGAAGTTAAGGTTTCTGCAGATTCGGATTTGACCGAAGGATGTCTACAAGAATGCATTTCGAGTCAGTGAGGGTCACTACGAGCTTCAGATTAAATGAAAATTATTGTCAGATGATGATGCCACATGGGAGTCATACGATCTGATCCAACGACAATTCTTTTCACCTTGAGGACAATGTGTCTTTTTGGGAGGGGAGGACTGTTATGACGAAGTCTAATGGTAGTTTAATCTTTTATTAGCCTAAGGGCAATCTGATTGTTTGTCATTTATTGTTGTTTAGTATATAAGGCTAATACGTTTAGAGTTAGGTTTATGCGGAGATTGTGGTTGTGTCTTAGGGTTAGAGTTTGTGATAGATTTTTTACCCCTCGAATTGTAGGATTTGATAGAGATTGTCTACCCCTCGAATTATAGGTGCATATCTTATGTATTTGTATTTAGTTGTTTGATGTTCTTATAACAAAATATTTATTTGCCATAATTTCTAATTTTTGCCAAGAATCCTATCACATTCCTACTGAATGGGTTCAAAATTTTCTCCCAATCTCCTCTTCGACTCTTTCTGTCATGATCAATGGTGATCTCTCCATGAGTCATTTCTTCAAATTTATGGTTTTATAGGACATTTAATGTAAAATTAGTCATCCAAATATATTTATAATATTGAAATCTGAATATTCTAAAGGATAATTCTATTATTTGTTAGAATTTTTTTTAATTTATTTGAAAAAAATGACTAATTATGCACATGGTTTGGCATTCTTGGACTTGTCGAAGGGTTGGCATAGCTTGGGGATGGGTTGGCAATGGAGCACAAACTCATGAATTCACTTCCTTTCTCATTTTCTCTCCTTCTAATCATACCATAATAAAGGAAGAGCCTACAATCTAAGGATGTTGACGATAAAATATTAGATTTGCGCTTGATGATGTTTGTAGTGGCATGAGGGCGTAATAGTATGGGTAGGCTTAGATGACTTTTTTTTCGAAGCCGGGTGGCTCTAAGCCTTTTGCTTAAAGACATTTATGAAGAGCTGCACTTAGCTGGCACTAAGCAGCACAACCGAGTTGAAGCTAAGATGGAGACTTGTAACAAAAAAAGGTAAGGAAAACCCCATTGGATTAAATCTTCATTAAATAGTGCAGCATTAAGGTCTTATGGGTGCTTGAGGATGAAGGGAGGAGAGAGGCTCATCGTGGGTGATTCTTTAATGTTTTGGGAGAGTGCTGGAGCAATTGGAGATTATATCCTTTAAAGACCTTTCGTAGATGAGAAGTTGATATTTGCCTCTTTTTAAAGCTTCACTATAAATTGAATGGTTTTTGTTAGGCTTGAGGAAACAGCAAAAGAACTGGTTGCATATCCGATTATTCATGATTATAGCAATGCTTGTTGATCTGACTTGCAGGACCTACTTTATTGCTATTTGGCTCTTGTTGGTTGCTTGCACATTCGGATTTTCACAGTTGCGTGCTAGAGAAGGTACATAAAGGGTTATGATGACATGACCAGGCATGCCTCATCACATGTTAAATGTTAGCTGGCTGAGAAGATGAATAATAGAAGATGTGTGCACCTCCCATCAACATGTTCACGTGAGTCACAACCTTGGCATACCATTGCTTAGGTAGGTAATTGGTGAGATATAAAAATACCAAATTAAAAGTGTGGAATGAGAGATGAAGATAACGAGGTCAAACTACTTAAATAAGATGTGAATCATGAGAGTAAGACTAATTAAAGAATTTATATTTAATTAAATTTTAATAAAATATTATATGAATTGTTACTGAGTTTAATATCATGTTTTTAACTAGTTACATGCTGAACAACAAAAAAGCTTATTCATGAATGTAATTAAATGAGTTGGATTGCATCTATACCTTTTTTATTTAGTCTTCAAGTTTATAAGAAGCGTTTAAACTTGTTTAACTACTAACTTGAATGATTATTAAATGAATTGACTTTAAATTCATTGAGCGCATTGATTAACTTATAACCCTAACCCACATGAGACCTGAACACAGAATAATGCATTATCAAACATTGATTTCTAAATTAATCAATAATTTTTTTTAGATTATTCAACATTGAATCATTCCATGTCCGTGTGATTTTGGTTGATTGAATGTCTTTCAATTGCCTGTGGCTACATTTTGGTTAGATGTATACTGTTATTGTTTTCCTCCATAGATAGTTCTCATGTTCCTTCAAGCTATAAAAATGAAGGTCATTTATGTCACTTATGACAGACGAAGTAATAGTAATAGCGATTATTATAAGAAGAACAAAGTTCTTGTGTTGGTTGCATGACTCACTCGTTATTTCTCAAGTTTCCATTTTAACTTCGGTTCTTCCAAGTGTGCAAACTGTTTGCAATTCTTCTGTTCGGATCAACCCCACCTTTTTTTTTATTTGAGCTTTTGTGCATTTTTAAATGCACCACTATTCTTTTGTGCCTGGATGGATAACTTTTAATGATAATGATGAAAATTTAAATGATTCTATGATTATCTTGCGTGAAAAGCTGATGTGCTGGAATTCATCCTGCAGGTTGTTTGCAGTTCCTCCTGTAACAAAGCATTATTGGAAAAGCATTTATGCCCAATTTTGCCGTTTATTCCAAGTCTTATATCGCAAGCTACGAGCAGCTGGAGGTCTTCCCTTTTAAAGGTTCATTTTTCCATATTTCAAAGAATAACTTGCTTCTTTCATGATCATTTACCATGCAATTCATCGGGACTTATGCTGAGAGGGAAAGTCCTATTGTCTATACTTAGGCAAAAATTTGTACTTATCATCATTTTGTCATCATGAACTTCAATATAGAATACTTTTATCTTTTACATATTTATTTAAGTTGCTAACTTATGTATTGTTCTTGGAAATAGCTGAAGGATGGTTCAGATGATATTTTATTTGAAAATCAGTTGACCCAAATGATTCCGTAGCTAACCAAGAACAACGGGAAAACAAAATATTATTGCTTGACCAAATAGGAAATTATAATAAGACAACTGAAATAGGAAATAAAAGCAAACAAGACACATGAAATCTGAAATTGCAACAAATGACAATACAAAATCAAGTAGTGTGGTGTGGTTGTGGTGATCGGCGAGGGTTTGAAAGGTGGTGGGATGGTGGACAAGGTGCTTGGCAAGTAGAAACAATAAGGAAATGTTTTATCGGGTTCATGACAGCAAGCACACAGCATATGTCAACGTGGAATGACTGCTCGGTTTGATGGCAGTAAAGGGAGATAGCTGGAAAGCAGCGGCAGTGAAGATGAAAGGCTGGAATGGCGATGGAAGCAAGGATGGAAGGCTGTTTAGGGGTGTTGGCAACAAGGAGAAGGGGTAAATGTGGTTCTTGGAAGGCTTTCACAATTCGGAAGGGAGGAGTGTAGGGTTTGGAATGCGGCGGCAAGGTGGACTACTAAAAATACAACCAAGAAGGGCTGCTTTTGGGCTGTTGCAGGTACGGCGACAGTGACATCATAGAGAAGTGTGCAGAGGAAGGAAAAGCCGAGAATAGTCACCACCTTGGAACGAGATATAGTCAGAACTCCATTTGCCCTTTGTATTAAACTCTAAAAGCAGATTTGCCCTTTGGATTAAACTGTAGAAGCAGAAACAGGAGATGTCGAAAGATTGTCCTGACAGAAAACACACCAAACAATTGAAAACCTAAAACCTGAAAAACAAAATATAAGCCGAGTATTTAGGAATGGGCCCTCTCTCACAAGGAGGCCGTAATCACACATAAGATGGTTGATGAGCCCCTCATGCTTCAATTTTTAGCCGATCCATGCCGCCATAGGCTCTCGCTTTCGGTCCAGAACATTGACTTTGGAGACGCTGCAATTGTCGTGCCTCTTTTGACGCTCTTTATCAATCTCCTGGGGTCGGCCTCTTTTTACACTCTGTATCAATCTTCTGGTGTTAGGGGAGCTTTGACCTCATATGTTGAAGCTTTTGTCTCTTCGTGGCATGACATCATGTTGGCCGCGTTGAAGGTAACAAAAATGTTGTAAGCTTTAGGTAAATCAATCTTGTAGGTGGCCTCATTCCAAAACACACATTGATAGAATAAAAATCCATTCTCTTTTGGCACCACCGAATCTAGTGCTATATCTCGGGCAATTTAATCTATAGTTTGCTTTTTTTCACTACTCGTACTCAACTTAGTATAACAGATAAATAAGTTTGTCAGGATGAATCAACTCTGAAATGAAATCTATGGCAAGCTAGACCATATTGAAGTGTAACCACTCAGGAGAGGCCAAGAACCTGAATCCCATTTTAGGATGTTTTTTTTCGCAAAAATCTTAAGGCGATTTCTAGCTCTACGAGTCATCCCTCCTACCTGATCATCTATCCGTGGGCATATTACTAAACTGAATTTAATACCCAAATGACTCCATATGGTTTTCTAGAAGTAGTTAATTTTTTTTTTTTGGATACGTTAGACATCCCTCAACAAAGGATCTGAAAATTTTTGAATTTTTGAATTTCTTACTTGAGGTTTCCTTGTGTCTCATATCGGCTCCTCGATCTCATGACCCCTCTAAATATCCAATGTCAATCCTCTTGATGCTTTTCTTAACGTTTGCAAAAGATAGTTCAAGACACTATAACTTCATGCTTTGCATGAACACCTATTACCTCAGACTTACTATCTTTTTTAACTATTTTTAACCTCGATGTGATATCTCTCAAGGGCTCCACTTGGATTACATGCATCTCTCCTTCATCAGTTGGAAGCCGGTTCTCCTTTGGGCCCTCACCTTCTTTAGTGTCTACTATTTCCTCGTCCATTTCTTCAACTACTCCTGCTCAGTGAAATATTTCATACTTTTATTCGGGTAAATGTACTATGCCCAAAGTTGTGGCACTTGACTCACTTTCTGGCTGGGACGGATTTGAGAATGTTGGTTGGCTCTACATGTTCTCCACTATGAATTAGTTTCTCCTCAGACATGGTGGACTTTGATGTTCTACTGGATGTACTCTTGTTGTTTGATCCTGGAATTTAACTCTGTCAGTAAGATGTTGCGGTCACTCGGTGATATTGCCTCGAGAACATGTCATGTATTATAATGAACTGACAGGTTCTTGCTCTACATCTCTCGTTTTTTCTCGGACTGAATAGTGCTTTTGTTTTTCTTTTCCCGCTGGCGAGATGCTTCAAAATTTCCAACTACGACAACATACTTTTTTTTTTATTTGGTAGCTGCTAGCTTTACCATTATGTTAGGTGGTTCATCCTCGTGCTCAATGACACATTCAAATGCCTGGAGTCATTCAATGAATTCATTTGGATCCATGAGTCGTCAAAATATGGCAAGTCTCCCTGCACTCCAAAATTTTGGCTTCTTCTCTAATATGTTGTCATATCTCCTGGGTATTAGTTTTTCATCACTGGAAATTGCTCTGTAGAAGGGAGTCACTTAATCCCTTCAATTTGATAAATCGTTCGGATTGTCTCCTCTCAAAGGTGACAAACCTCTGTTGCAATTGGAGGATTTTTCTAGAAAGTTCCTTTGTTTGCGCATTTCTCATAAGTGACATTATTTTGTATCCTCTCGATCAAGCTTTCGACAATTGTCTCCTCGGTGGAGGTAACCCTAAGTTAGGACTAGGGTTAAACTAGCTCTAATGTTAACTTATACCAGAGTTAACCAACAACAACAATAAATCAAATATTATTGCTTAACCAAGTAGGAAATTACAACCATACAACTGAAATAGGAAATAACAACAAACACCGCACACAGTAAATCTGAAACTGCAACAACTGATGACACAAACCCAACAAGTTTGGATCTTGGGGTAGTGGTGGTAATTGGCGATGGTTTGGAATGTGGTGGGATGGTGAACGAGGGGCTTGGCTAGCAGAAAACATCAAGACAACAATTTCCTAGGTTCTAGATAGAAAGGATGCAGTAGGTTTTAACGTTGAACGACTGTTCGGGATGATGACAACAAAGGGGGATGACTGCAAAGCAGTGACAATGAAGATGGAGGGTTGGAATGGTGTTGGAAGCGAGGATGGAGAGCTGCTTAGGGGTTTTGGCAGGAAGCATAAGGGGGTAAATGCTGTTCTTGGAAGGTGGTCAGAAGCCGGAAGGGAGGAGTGTGGTGTTTGGAATACAGTGCCAAGGTGAACTCCTGAAAAACAGCCAAGGAGGGCTCTTCCGGGCAGCTACAGCTGGTACGGTAACGACAACAATGCTGGGAAGGATGCAAATGAAGGGAAAGTCAAGGATAATTACCACATCAGAATGAGATATAGCCACTTGCCTTGGGATATAGCTTTAGAAGGGGGAATCGGAGACGTCGACGGCTGTCCCAACAGAAACACACCAAAAAAAAATAGAAAACCTAAAACACTAAAAGCAAATATATAAGCCCAGAGTACTTAGGAGTGGGCCCTTCTCATTAAGGAGACGGTAATCCCATGTAGAAAGTTGATTGGTCCCTCAGTCTTTGGTTTTGTGTTGATCCATGCCACTAGAGGCTCTCACATCTGGCATCCAGTCTAGAGCAGGGTCTAGAACGTTGACTCTGGAGATGCGGGAATTGCCGCACCTCTTTTGACGCCGCTTATCACCCATTCAGTGGAAATATGCTTAGTTAATATAATTAAATTTAGCACCTGAAACTTTTCTTTACAGATGAAATAGTTCAATTTTCCGGATTGGTGCTATTTTCATAAATATTCAGTTTTGGCTGGCATTTGCTTATTTTTTTTTCCTTGCATATATTGCAGGCTGTTGTGCTCGCCGCATGTTTATCATGAAAATTTCGCATCCCCTTTCTTGACTCTATATGCCGGACATTTATCTTCTTTTTTTTTCCTTTCTGTTTTAGCAATGTTTGGTGCCTTTTAAATTGGAAAATTGACTAAAACAATTTGGATGTGAGTGCAGGCCTTTACTGTTGCTTTTAAAGATTGCAAAGTGGATTCTCAGATTTGCCTGTTGTATTTAGGCGCAATAAAAGAAATGCTCCTTCCTGTAAGTTTCTTTTTTTAAGCAGCCTTCTGCATTGATTTTCTTATGATTTATCTTTTTTTTTTAGTTGGATGTTTTTTCGAAGTGGAGAAATTTTGGAGCTTTGTTATCCGTTACATTTCTTAATTTAAACAAAATTCTTAGTCGGTATCAATCTTCCAATAGCCCTCTAAATGAAATCTATTTCTTTTTCTTGAAACATTTACATAGATACCAGCCAATTTCTATGTATTTACATATTTAACACCTAAACTTCCATTTTTACATATATGCCACCTTAGCTTTGCATGAAAATGTGTTTTTCATTTTTTAAAAGTTAAAATAGTGGTCTTTTTAGTGTGATGAGAATGATTTGGGTGGTTTAATTGTAAAACGTAGAGTTTAGGTGTTATATATGTAACTACATAGGAAATGGGTGGTATGTTTGTAAATGCTTCTTTTTTCTTTTCTTTTGCTAGACAACAAGTTGCAGTCTGCAGTTTTGCAATTATCCGGAATTGGTAGGCTTTCAGGTTGATTGGCTTCATGAGCTTCCCAGTGTCCTTTGTCGTGTTGGTGACAGGCACGCGAATATTTCCAAAGTATGTGTTCTGCATGCGCTATATTTCTTTTATTCTTTCACCTTTGTGCTCGGCTTGATAATATTTTTCATTATTTTTACAACCGGAAAATTCTGATAATAGTGATGGCTCTGTCATTAAAGTCTGAAGTTTTCTTGTTTTCAAAGTATGTATTGCATGCTTTCATTGGCTGTTTATGGGTTGCTAGATTTATGACATGTATCCCATGTTTTCTGCTACACCTTTATGGTGGATTTAATAATGTTTGGTAGTATTTTTTTTTGCGTTATGATGTGGCTTTCTAAATTAGAATGCCGTTGTTGATGCCGTTAGGTAAATTATGGTTATTTTGAAAGGTTCCACTTATACAAGTGTTAGGATATCTGTCATATGAAGTGGCAAATATACATTAACTTTCTTGATAATTTGAAAGGGCTACATTTTTAAAGATTAATAGTATATCATTAAGATCCTATGATTTTTGTTGATTTTTGTGACTCATGGAATTTTTACAATTTCCTAAAGATGGTCATTGTTGTTGTCTGATATATAAATCTCACGAGTCTTACATTTTTTTCTTGGAGGGGACAAGTTTAGGTTCAACATTCTTTGTACTTTCCTTGGTTGGTTACTTCTCTTACAGTTTATGAAAGTGAAAATTATGTGAACAATGCTAATGAAGTTAATATTTTCCTCTTTTCTAAGAGATTAGTGAGCATGCTAATGAAGTTAATATTTTCCTCTTTTCCGAGAGATAAGCGTGTTTTTTGAAATCCACAGATTTTGTATGTGTGTGTGTGCGCACGCTCAATTATTTGAAATCCACAGATGCTGTATGTAGAGATTTGTTCTAAGCATAGGCCACTATTTTTCCTAGATACTACATATATATATTCTTAAATTTGATTAGAAGATGGTATAAATGTAATTTTTTCAACAAAAAGAATGAACTAATACTACAACAATAACAACAACAAGCTTTTATCCCACAAAGTGGGGTCAGTTAAATGAATTCTTTTTTCTCCATTGTCCTATTGAGTATAATATTTTCATTTAATTCTAATAAATTAATATCATTTTTATACATTATGCCCCCAAGTCTTTTTAAGTCTATCTCTACCTTTCTTAACCTAAGTAGAATCTAAGACATCTATTCTCCTAGTTGGATCATCATATGGTGGACGTTTAATTTGAACATATCATCTAAGATGACTCTCTCGAATTCTGCCATTAGAGCTGCACCAACCCTTTCACGGATTTATTCGTTTCAGATTTTGTCTCTGAGTGTCTAGTCACTTATCTACCTAAGCATTCTCATCTCAACAACACTTAACTTAGTTTTATGCTTCTCTTTTAAATGCCAACATATTTAGTATGTAGGGCTATGAGAGAGTTTGTAGTGATATTGGAATGAGAGAGAGAGAGAGCATTTATACTTGATGTAGCTATAATCAATGATTTCATGATGGCAAACACGTAAGTTGAGAAATGAAAGTAATATTTGAATACTTTTACCAAATTACAAATGTTTATTTTATACTCGGAAGAAAAAATATATCACCCAGCAAAGATTACATGTTGATTCTGGGAGAAAGCTTGATCATACCACATAAGGTAATATTTTCTGTTATATATATATATATATAAGTATATATACAATGACTGATTTTATTGAAATAGAAAATATACATAAATGTTGTAGGAGAGGGCTCAATAGAGGCACCCTACCCATACGATACCGAGTACAGTAATACCCCTACACAAAGAAAAGATACAGATAGAGTCAAAATTTAAGACATGCAGAGAACAAGTAGCTAGGGGCTATCCTGATTTTTGTTCCGAACATTATCCCTTATAATATGGTCAGGAAATGGGTTCCCAAGGGCAGACAACAACTCCTTTTTTGTATTGATTTCCTCTTCAGGTTGGCTGTCATCAGGTTTGTTGGGAGCGCATTCAGTCACGTGGGGTGCACCAACATCATGTTTCTGCTTTTGACTATTGGTTCTCAACTGTGGGTGCAATCTGAAACATTTCTCTTGCGGGTGTCCCAACATCCTGCAGTGCTTGCAGTAGTAAGATTTTTGTTCCACAATGATTTTTTGCCAATAACCATTGTGAGCATAGCCAAGTCAGACTTCTTCTACATCTGGTAGTGTAATATCCATTTCAATCAAAATTCTTGCAGCCTTGAGAAATGAACAATATGTTTACCTGCAAAGATTTTTCAAGGATAGTTCCAATTGCATATAAGATAAGTAGGTCAAAAAATTGAAGTTTGAATTCAAGTAATGAAAACCAGATACGTGCAATTGGCGGTTCTTGACTGGGATCAAACAGGGGTCCATTTAAGCAATTTCATATGATTGTCCTCGATTGTGATGAATTTCTTTGAGAAAATTTTTGTGTAATCTTCCTCTATGCTCAGCTATATCATAACATGTCTTCCATCGAAAAAACCTAACTGTCAAGCCCCAACTAGTTTGAAATCTTCAAAAACCTTTTTGATAATCTCCATCTTAAGGCGACCAAATTGGAACTTTCCAACTAGTGTAGTATTTGTGTAAATTTGTATTTTTCTGCACGAGTAGAAATTTCAGCGTCAGAGAAAAATATTTTTGGTTTATCCACTTTTTTCTCTACTTTTTTTATGATATTGCAATCACTATGTTTTGCAACAGAATCATGGTACATCTGCGGGAATATCGAACTATCTGTGAGGTGGAAAGATGAGTTATGTTCGTAAGCATAGGAAGGTTTGCCCACCTCCGGAGTAGGTTCAGTCCCAAGAGAGGAAGGAATAGCTGCCATGAAGAAAGACAGTCAAGACACTGCAAGGAAGCAGCAGACGACTGGGGTAGACCTTGCTTAGCTGTCGAGCAGAGCAGTGTCGAGCTGACGCTAGAGAAACGAACGCGAAGTGCGAAAGCGAACAGTTCTGCCGCCAGACCGCAACACGGCGAGAAGACAGTTCTTCCGACATAAACACGGCAACGCGACGACGCGAGAGATCCGTAGCAGACGCTAGGGTTCGTCATGAGGCGAAACCCTAGCAGAGCGGAATGACGACATCCGCGATATTGGCTTTATTTTTCGATATATATATCTATATGATAAGATGGTGAAATTTGGCACAGGTTATTAGGAGGGGCAAATTATTATTTTTTGTTGAGCTAAACTTGTGGGATAAAATAGCTAGTTCCATTTGCAGCTTGTTTTAGAAGTTTAACGAGATTCTAGAAATAGGTAGTATATTGATAAAGTACACTTTGCGTTTGAATAAGGAGGTATGAAGGGTTATTGAAGAAAAAATGTGTTTTTAAAAAATGGCTAAAATCAAGTGCTAAAGGCCTCTAATGATTATAAGAAAGCCAATAGCTTTTCAAAGAATGTAATGAGTAAAACAAAGGCTCTTTATGATTTATATAATTGATTTGGTAGAAAGGAGAAAATTGAGATTTATAAAATTTTAAGACGTAAGAAATCTAGAAATTTTTATTGAGTTTGATGATAACAGTTGATGTTTGTAAAATTTGTGTAACTTAAACTTTGCAAGACTGAATATTGCCGAGAAAACTGAAGAAACTTTTGACAATGAGAGATAGTTTATACGACATCACAGAAGGTTTGACAAGAATAATTGACTTCAAGGACTTCTTGCTAGAATAACTGTTTCAGAAATTCTGTTGATAGCCCTCTGTCCTTCCGCAGGAAGCAAGATCCTAGTACTACCACGGTAGTTGTGCCTATCCCAGCATTAATTGTCCTTCAAGTTCCGGAGAAATAGGTCATATGGAGTTTTAATGGTAAAATTTCTTAAATTGTAATTAGGCTGACAATGTTGTATGGATCTAAATATTGGTTATGTAAAAATGTCGTTGATATTTAAGTTGGGTATGACAAAATGACTATGTTATATGCATGATAAAATTGAGAATGATAAATATAGGAATGATTATATTGGAATTTGGATGACATATTGGAGTGACATCTGTTGAAGATAAGGTGATTACAAATTAATTTAGATGGATTTGGTGTATTCAATGAAGGATATAAATTGCCTGTTAGACAAGTTAATAACATTAATGTTAAGGGGTTAGAAAGAAAAATAATTGGACTAAATATTACATGGATATGACTTGTTTAAAAAGATTTTCAAAAAATAGATTACAACAACAACAACAACAACAACAACAACAAAGCCTTAATCCCACTACGTGGGGTCGGCTACATGAATCCTTTTTCTCCATTGCATCCTATTTAGTGTCATATTTTTATTTAGTTCTAGTAAATTATATCATTTTTTATAAAATAAGCCCAAGTCTTCCTATGTCTATCTCTGTCTCTCTTAACACAAGTTGAATCTAAAACATTTACTCTTCTAATCGGATCATCAGATGGTCGACGTTTAATGTGAACAAACCATCTAAGATGACTTTCTCTAATTTTGTTCGTCACAGGAGCTACACCAACCCTATCACGGATATATTCATTTCGCATTTTGTCTCTAAGTGTAAAGTCACTCTTCCACCTAATCATTCTCATCTCGGCAACACTTAACTTATTATTATGCTTCTCTTTTAAAGGCTAACATTCAGCGCCATAGAGCATTGCAGGTTTCACCACTTTCTTATAAATTTTTTTCTTTCAGTCTAAGCAGTATTTTTCTATCACACAAAAGGCCCGAAGCATTCCTCCACTTCAACCAACCAACTTGAATTCTACCATTAACATCCCTATCTATATCACCATCGCTTTGAACAACGGACCCAAGGTATCTAAATCGATCACACTTTTTAATAATTTGATCACCCAAAGTCACACTTCTATCACTAGAGCTATTACTCTAAAATTACATTTCATGTATTCAGTTTTAGTTCTACTTAAATGAAGGCCTTTAGACTCCAATGTAGACCTCCATAATTCAAGTTTTTCTTGGGCTTTTTCTCTCGTTTTTTTCCTGGTTCTTTGAGATTAGAAAATTGTGCACACACCAAGGTCATCCTCCTGTAGATGTCCATTAAGACCATCCATAGATAAAGCAAAAAGATTATACAAATCTATTTTTGGCAGCATGAACAGGAGAGAGATTGTAGAGTTAAGTGCTTGCATTTTTAATATTCTATTAATAAGATCACTTTTTATTTATCAATAGACAACTGGTATAAGTCTGGGCATGGTTATGTGCAGCGTCTTTCTTTAAAATTTTCTAGAATACTTATATTTTTTATTCCATAACTTTGTCAATATTCACTGCTTGGCAAGAAAAGCAATGATGGATATAAGTAGTTGCATTAATCATAATTCTACTTAAACAGTGTTTTTTCTGCAAAGGCTGTGTATACTTCCTTATAGTAGATATGCATTTGTCTAATCTAGATTTGTTTTGTAGGCTATTTTGAATTTAATTTTATCTATTGGGCAATCTTCTGTACCGAACTCATTTCTTGCTGTGGAGTATGATCGCTTGCAGTCGGTTTTGACAGGCTTTTATGGAAGAAGTAAGTTTTCCATTAGGACGCGCTGTAATTGATTCTGTGGTTATTAACCTCATGAATTTTTATTATTGATTTTTAGGTATTGATGATGCCAAAATGCATGGACCTTTTATAAAGCTTCCCATTGATTGCCAAGAGCTTGCCATCAGCTGTCTCTATTATTTTTCAAGCGTAAGCATTGACTTGCTGGAGTCACTGGCTTTGTGCTGCTTAGGTAAGCTACTTCGTATTCCTTATTTTTGTGCAACCAGGAGGACTTGATAGCTTGGCACTCATGTTCTAAGAATTCTTTAGCCTTAAAATATGTCAGTTCTTGTAAATCATTAATATGCTTGTGTATGTTTGAATAGTCTTTGATACTAGGAGCAGAAAATTTATAATTCTGGGTACAGATGCTAATGCATTTCGTTTGGGGTGGCTTCTGAGTATGGGGTTAAAAATTGTGTTATTTAGCTTGATATGAACTATAACATTAGTCTTTTGTTTTTTCATTGACTTATTGGTGGTTTCATATATCTTATTCATTGCTATTTTTTATGAATTTAATTGTTACAGTTGCACTTTAGCTTCAATTTTTAATATTTCATGTCATGCTTTGTGGTTTATTATTTAGTAGTGACATTTGACTTTGCTCATGCTACAACTTATCTCGAAATTTGATTGCTATTTGATTACTTTTTTTTTTTGGTGAATTGGTAGTTCCAGATGTTTGAGATAGTGATTGGAAATGTGAGATTTAATCATGCATATTTTTTTGTTTTTTCCGAACAGGTAATTGCAATAACATGTTTTGTTGGCCTGATTTTTGTTTCTTTGAATAATATTCCAAGTTGAGGTTGTTGTTGGGCATAATGACTAAAATGCCATGTCAAATTGTTTCAGTTTTTGCTTTTGTTTTGGCCTGTTGGTTTGTTGCATAGATTACTGCATAGAAAATTGCGTACTCTTTTTCAATTTTTTATTCTTTTTTGTGACGTTTGGTTAGTATTTGGATGAACCTTCGTTATTTCATGCTCCATGATGACTCCTTCCCAAAATGGCACGGGACATGATAGAGACGGGTGTAATGACTGAATATGCCTTCAGCACCCATTTTGGTTATCTTATTCACTAGGATAGAGTGAGAGAAAACTCAATTACTTTATTTCACCCGGAACAATTATTGTTCCCGCTTAATTCTTAGAGTGGAGTTTATTCTTGTAAATGTTAATGAACAACATGCTCTGTTTTCTTTACTTGAGGAGGATAGGCTTCATTTTGTTTTTCCCTAATGATGCATTTCTGTACATCTATTGTAACTTTTTGAGAGGAACAACACATAACACCGAGGAGTTTTTGTGTTTGTTTCGGGTCAAATTTTGAGATGCTGGTGGATATTTGTATTGTGGGATCTGAAATTCTGATTCTCCTGAGAGAAGTTTTGTGTTGTTCCGGGTCAAGTTTTCAAAGGTGGATTGGATTTTTAGAGAAGACACTGTTGAGGTTTTTTGCCCTTGTTTAGTGAGGGTTTTATGATATTCTATCTTTAGATTTTTCATAGGCACAAACCTTTATGATTAAGTACTTCTTGGAGACAATTTAGGCTAATATTTAATGTGTTTATTGCTCTGCATATGGTTGCATCAAATTTAATCTTAAATATCAAAATAGTTTATCTTTATTTTTAATTTTAAATGGGATCACATTACCTTCAATTGTCTACTTAAGTTGCTTCTTGGGGCCACAACCCATTATTGCTTTTTGGTGTCACGCAAAAAAAGCTAAAAAGTTAGCATCATTTAAATTTTGGAGCTTCTGTCAATCTTGAAAGTCAAATGATTGTTATAATTAAGCAAGAGCATGGCTCATTGCACTCATGTCTAGCATACTCACATTATTACAGGTGGGAATAACCAAATGCTTTTTGTTTAGGACTTAGATTGCCAGTCACACTATATTTTCCATTATGAGGAAGGATGATTATTTTATGTACTCTTATACTTCTTTCTTAAATCAAATCTTATAAGTGTCCCAGAAAGTCATTTTTTGGCAACTAGTTTATTTATATTCTTTTTTTATTTGTTAGCTGATATATACTTTTATACAATGCAGATCCTACTCTGGATATAGTTGTAGTTGTTCGTATTGCTGAGGTTCTTAATTCAGCTTACAGAGCTGGTCATGTTTATATCTCTCATTTTATTGGGTTCTTGTTCACACTAGTGGCTCGCTTTAAAGCTAATCCAAGTAAATTCCTATTCTTTCTTTTCTTGCGTGCTTTTCAATTTTTTTTCTTATTTTCGTTAGTTTTTATTCTATATGTCTAAGTAGTTAAGTTTCCATGTCTTAGATGCTCTGTAAAGGTTTTCTAAGATTTAAATATTCTGTTCAATTTCATGATTATTACTTTATTGTTACAGTACTCCGACAACCTCATCCAAAAAATGATGAACTTTTGTGATGACGATGACCATCATCATTATTTTCCTTTCACTTTATCACTATTATTTGCGGTTGACATTACAATTTATTATTTCCATTCATTACCATTGAGTTCTACATGATATTTGAATTTTGGTTGTAGCTAGTTTTTTTGTTGAATTCCTTGTCACTTAATTACTTGCATCCAAAAAATCAAATATAGTTAGTTTGATTTTAATTTCACAACTTTCATCTATTATTTTATGAATTGCACTTCTGACTTATTATAAACAAAAGTTGTTTTCTCAAGCCTTTGCTAATTTTATGTTAATTATCTACCCAACCTGCTTGTGTCAATATTAGGGCTGATAATTTTGTTTGAAATTAAAAAAATGTTCAATAATTGCTCAAATTTTAATCGTTTTGAAATTGAAATCAGTTTGCTTTAATTCAAAATTTCTTGCTTGAAATTAATTTGGTTTAGCCGGAAATCAACTCATTAAATGTAAAAATACAAATTTTTGTATAAAGCCACACACACACACACAGTTTTTCAGTTTTTCCATAATGATAAAATAGGATTTTATCCAAAAGTTGTGATGGTTATCTTGAATTTTATGCTGGCATGATTTTTTTGATAAAACCTTGCTGACTATTCCCTGTTTCCCTGTTTGATTGACTTTCTATTATATGCCATTTGAATATTTGCACACTTATTTCTTCATCATACTTTTGGAATTCTATAACTGCTTTGTTTTTTTTCTTTTGGAGATTTTTGTCACTCTTTAGAAAATGGTAAGAAAGATTTTTCATTTCTTTGTTCCATTTAAATGTGATTGTAGTTGTTGTTGTTGATACTCAATAGGACACAAATGGAGAAAAAGGATTAATGTAGCCGACCTCACTTAGTGGGATAAACGCTTGTTGTTGTTGTTGTTATTGTTTTTGTTGTAGTAGTATTTAAATATGGTTGTTTCTGCTTTTTTACATTTCAGATTGGTTCTGTATAGAGTTGAAAGATGGAAATTTCTCAAGTCGGGGATCTTTCAAGTTCCTTGTCGATTATGTCTCTTCATGCCTTTCTCTGATGGGCGACAATTCTTTGGTTTTGAAGTTGCTGTACAAAAACTTTTTTAATGAAATTGTAAGTCCAATAAAAAAAACTTTCTGTGTTTCCTTAAGGTTTGTTTCAGATCATGTTTATTATTATATTTTTTATTTTTAAAAATAATGGATTAGAAGATGATAAAATGTTAACTTTTTCTAAAATACTTGCACATTTGTATTTTTTGTCTTAATTACGCAACATGTTTTATTGTTTGAAAAAAGATTTAGAAGATAATGAGTTTGATAACATGTTTTTTTTAAATTTTAATAAAAAATTTTAGCACATGCTTTTATGTTATGTAGGAGAATAAAGCTGTTAGAAAACTTCACTGATAGTCTGTTCTTAGGATGAACCAACGTAAATTCTTTTTTGTGCTCTATGTTCTAAACGCACAATGTCATTTGTTTTTGTTTTTTTGGGTCAAAATTCTTCAGGTTGTCTAGTAATTCTTTATATATTTATCACATTGTGTTACATCTGGAGCCCAATATAGCTTTGCGGTTAAAAGAATCAATCTTCATTCATTTAATGGTCAGAATGGTTAAAATGTCATTCTGAACCCAAAAAAATCAATAGAAGCTCTAAAAAATGAAGCAAGAACAAAACTAATCGAACACACACACACACACACACACACACAATAAACTAAAATGGAAATGATCTCAAATGGCCCCTTGGCTTTTTTTATTTTCCGTTTTAAATGAAACAATAGAAGCTCTAAAAAAATGAAGCAAGAACAAAACTAATCGAACACACACACACACACACACACACACACACACAATAAACTAAAATGGAAATGATCTCAAATGGCCCCTTGGCTTTTTTTATTTTCCGTTTTAAATGAAACACAATTTTTTATTTATCCCTCTGATTCCAATTATCACACATCTTTTTTTATTAACAATATTAGTATATACTTAATTATTAAACTTCGTTTACTCTTCTTTTCTGCAGTCACAAAAGCCATCTCTAGACAATACACATGGTATGCTGAATATGATCATCACACTGGATAAAAACACCTGCATACTTTCAGACGAGAGTGTCATTACTTTAAGCAAGTGCCTTGCTGGATACATTACTGATGCTGCTTCTGTATGTATTATCATCTGCATATATGTAGTTTATTTTGGTGTGCAATTTAGCATCTTTTTTTTTACAATGATCAGTTTTCAAGTAAATTGTATTCTCATTTATTAAACACTTATTAATTTTCAGTTTTTCACTTTTCGGAGATTTGCATCCATACTGCTAACATCCTATTATTGTTTTGCATTTTTATTAATTTTATACTATTTGTTCAAAAATTCTAATAGTGGGAACTGAAGAGACATCCATTGATTGGTCATCCGTTTGTGTTTCATCTGTATTGTTGACATTTTTATTTTTAATTTATAATATTAAATAATTTTCTTGTAAAATTCTAGTTGTGTGAATTAAAGAGAACCTGTATGTGCTGTTTATCTGTCAGCTAAATTTGCATGCCATTCTTGACAATTGATTTTCTTATTTAAAGAGTATTCTTCACTAAGTGAAATTCATTAAAATGTTATGATTTTTGTTGGTTTGTTGCACAGCATTTGTATTGTTAATTGGGGATTATCTTATACTCGAATCACCTCTTTTTGTATTCATCCGTGCTTAAAATCATGCTTCACGTGCAAAGCGAAGCGCTTGATGCCCGCTTCTCCTCATTGAAGTGTGTTTTGAACCATTGAAATCAGTTGGCCCATTTATGGTCTAACCTGAGTAAATAAAAGCTTCGGTATGGTGTTCGATAGAGCGCAAGGTACAGTTGTGTTCGAGAGTTCGAGGAGCACAAGAGCTGATGATCATTTTCGACTTTGGCCTAGATTTTGAAGATTGCTTCGAACACTGCGGTCTTACTTCGACTTTGGCCTAGATTTCAATTTAACCGATCATGACTCAATTATTATATATTTGCATATCTAACACCTAAACTTCAATTTTTACATATTATATTTAGGTGTTAGATGTGTAAATAGATAGAAATTGGCTGTTCTATTTGTAAATATCCCTTTTTTGGGTCATGTGAGTGAATAGAAAAGACAATATTTTAGAGCAAATTTTAATTAATATCAAAATATTTGTAAATACCCCTCCTTGATCCCACTCGACCCCTTGGAGGAGAATCGCCACCTCGGAACGAAATATAGTCGGAGCACTACTCGCCTTTGACTACAGACATAGAAGGGAAAACTTGGAGACACGACAATTGTCCGGACAGCAAAATCACCCAAAACTGCCCTAGAAACACGAAAACAACATACATGCATACATATATATATTATCTAGCATGTGTGTGTGTGTGTGTGTGTGTGTGTGTGTGTGTGTGTGTGTGTGTGTGTGTGTGTGTGTGTGTGTGTGTGTGTGTGTGTGTGTGTGTGTGTGTGTGTGTGTGTGTGTGTGTGTGTGTGTGTGTGTATATATACACTCCTAAGACGCAGCAACTTATTCTGGGCGGCAACCCTAAAACCAAGGAGGCCTGCCGACCCCTCTACTTTCCCACTGAACCGGTCTAGGCAGCGGCTTATTCTGCGTCCTCAGCATCCACTCTATGATGGGAGTCATGCCTGCATCACCTGATTTTCTATATCCTGTGTTTAACACGAAGCTTCATTGTTGTAATGTGAATACAATTATGTAACTAATTTTAGTGCTTCTATGAATTAAATGGAAGATGTTTATGGGTTTATAGAGTGTTGTTGTGGAGTTTAGTTGGATTGTTTGGCTAGAACACGCCCATGTCTCACATTAAAAAAATAAAATTAAATAAAATTTTTATTAATAATATTAAATAACTTTGGCTACAATGTTTTTAGGTTACAAAATTCCGAAGCCATAAGCGTTTGGATCCTATGTCCTAAATTTACATTAAAATCAGAAGAAACGAAGGGAAGCTATATTTGGTTGGAATTTCAAAGGAAACTTTGTTCTTGGTGTTGCAGATATAGTGGACACCGTTCCTCTGAATTAAGTTCCAAGTTTCCTAAGAAATAAAAAATTTATTCCTATTTTGATTTCCATGGAGTCGATAATCACACCATGATGTCTAGTTTTCAGCTCTCAAATTTTGTATTTTGATTTACTTTACATAATTTAGTTGTAATTCTCACTAGGCGTCTGACTTTCCATCTTCTTCTATTCATGAGCATTATTGATTCAAACTATTCCCAGAAATTGATTCATAAAGCTGGTGTTGAGCTACATGAACAGATCAACCTTGAGCATAATTAATTTGAACCATTTGATTTTACTCTCCTTCAATAACGATATTGCATCTCGCATTTGTAAACATTTTGTTATTCTTGATTTGTGATTTTATCTACTTGGCTTAATTAGGCTGTATTTATTTTATTGAATATTTTTTTAGATGAACTAGATTTAATTAACTTTTTGGCTTCTTAAGCTAACACATTATTTTTTGTGATTTCAAATAGTATATTCCGGAAGAAATTAAGGCTGATTTTCAATCTGATAAGTTCAGAATTTTTAAGTACTATGTCCGGCCTTGCATTATATTGTTCTACAGAAATGACAAGCTGCTGTTTCATGTGTTGGAGTTATTTGCCTCAGCACTAACAGAAAACAACTTCTCAGTTCAGTCCCTATCTGATTTTAATTTTTGGCTGGAGCTTTCATGTAAGATTCATGCAGTATCATCCATCCTTATATTAATGCATAACGAAGAGAGATGCCGTGGAAGCCTTTCTTTAAGTAAAGATGTTATAAAAGATGTGGTGCAGAACATAGGGAATCTACGGGTGAGTCTTTTCATGACTAAGAATTCACTTCATATTTGTATTTATTTAAGCAGTAATCGAGAGTTTTTTAGTTTCAGCTCTCATAAAATCATTGTGCACATCCTGCTGAGCTGAATTTGATACTGTTTTTAACAGAATTGCTGAAACATTATTGAAGTTTAATTGTAATTTGAATTAAAAAAAATCTCTTTTTGCATGCCTTTTATTTCAGTTTGTCTGTTTTTCTTCCTAATTCTTCAACCTGAAATTTATCTACCATTTTGATTAAATAAATATTTTTTCCTGAGGTTGAAGCCTAATTTCTTTAGATAGTTAGTTTTTTGCATAAACCGTTTTTTATTATTTTAGAAAAGATTTTTGCGACGAAACTTGAGATTATTGTATCATAGTATCTTACTATGTGGACTATTCACCGAAGAAATCTTTAGGTAGTTCAACAACCAATTGATCTTATGGTTCTTTAAATTTTTGGCGCACATGTAGTTTAAATAGTAGGTAAACAACTAATATTTTTTATTCATATTTTTTGTTAAATTAAGGATCATAGTTTCTACTGAAGCAGACAAAGGTTAACTATTTATCATCATATTTACATTTATGTGATACTTGAATTCTAGGGTAGAAGTTCTGAACACACTTTTAGCCTATTCATATTGTCATATGATATTGAAAAAACTTGCATTTATCGCAAAAGAAATCTCGTTCAAATTACTTTGAATTTCAACTAATGCGTCATCTTCTATGTATTTTTTTATTTCTAATTCATTTTTTGACGCCTTATATAATTCTCAAGTCATCTTTCATGCGTGTATACGTTTTCTTTTAAAAGTTTGCAATTTCATTTGAGATAACATTAGAATCACTAATGATTAGCTTTATTGAATGAATTAGAGTATTTTTACTTTTGATAACAACATGATACATGAAAACAGGCAGAAAAAACCAAAATACAACAATTTTGCAGTGAATTCAATGATAGAACATAAAGAAAAATTGTTATCATTTCAAAGAAATTGCATTCCAGAAGCATGAACTATTCATTGATTCCAATTAATTTCACTTTGCGCTTACAATTATTCATTACTCCACATTTTATACTTTTAAAATAACCTTTATTCTTATGTGATACCGTAAATTTAGGCAGCAACTTTTCTTATATGCCTTTATTTTTCATGAAAGGCAAGGGCTTCAAACTCGGTTTAATTGCTGTTCATCAGTTAGAATAGTTTTTTCCATCACTCCATGAAATGTAAAATTACTGCATATGTTTACTATCTCAATAAATATTTTCAAATATGCTTTAAAAGCATGTTCCCTTTTTTTCACCCTGCTTTTTAAAAAATGGTAAATTAATCTATCAATTATATGATTCATGCAGGTAACAACTACATTTAGCATGACTTATGAAGAAAAACACAAGCTACAAATAATTTATGACAGACTAAATGCGAAATTTTAGCATGCAGTTTTGGAATGATGCTGATCATAGAGGACTCCTGAAATGAAATATTACACATGTGGGTGAATTATTTTGTTCCATTGTACGTGCATCCAAATTTTTTTGCTCATCACACTGCCATTTGGATGACAAATTCTTTGGCGTAATTGTTAGTGGGCAGTAGATTAATTTTATTTGTGTTTGATTTGTTGAGATCTTTTGTCTACTTTTGCTCGTTCACACATTCATCAGCATAATTATTTGCAACAAATACATAAATTTTGCTTTTATTTAATTTGTTATTGTATTTTGCTCCTGTTTCTTTTCAACTTATTCTTTTTGATAAGAGATTATCACTATACATCATTATCCCCAGTTCAAATGCACGCTTTGCTCCGATCATTGTTTTTTTTTTAATTTGCCACTTTAAAAAATAACCTTAATTGCAATGAAAATACTGTAATTCAATATCGCTCCTATCCATAACTGTTTATCGTATTTGATTGTTCACAATTTTTTTGTCTCTTCTATGCACGATCATTATCCACCTGATTCGTTATTTACTTTATCGCGCTGCCATTTGGTTATCTACTACACCAGAATTATTTGGTGGAATGTTATATATGATCATGAGAATGTATAGGAATTATTTGGTGGTAAATGAAATCTCTAAAAAATCAAGATTTGGAAATGACTGGGACATGGTACAAATGTAAATACATATAAATGAATAAATGAAATTATTTCAAAGTTGATTTCGAATGTTTGTTAGTTTTTGATCTACAACCAAGGGGGGTGTGGTATGAGTACCTATGCTTTCAATGAGATTGTGTGTCATAATCACATGAAGTATTTACCCAGAATAGTTTGGGAGCCTAAGTTGTAAGTTTTTCACTTGGCCTGACCTATTCGAGTTACATTGTTCTCATATAGGCAGTTTTTACAAATTTCATTTTTATACTTTTAGAATTGAATAATATGTAAGTTTTTTTTTTTTTTTTTTGCATAAACTGATTCAGTTCTTATCTTATGTGGATACGTAAAAGTTTTTCATCTGCATGTGAATCTATATCCCATGTTCTGCCATCACATAGCTTAGTCGTAGAGACATTTACTCGCTCTCTACATTTGAACAGATTTTGTATGCTAAAAGGTCTTTTGAAGTAAACAAATGTTGATAGGAACCATGGAAGTAAAATGTATGTACAATTTTAAATATCAATCCTAAATTTCTGAAATAATTTGTTATTGCTTTTGAAGATATTATTTTCATCTAATTTTCTTCAGCTCTTTAAGATTTGAAATTATTGTGACTCGAGGAACATCTTTTTTTTTTCTTCTTTTTCATATTTTCCAGTCCAACAATGTTTTTTTTTAATTTTAAAATACTGATTTCCTTTGGTAATTTTGCCTCCAGCAATGCAACTGTCAATCCCACAAACAATTTGACGTTGAAATTTTATGTGCGATGAAGAGTTGCTCAAACAAGCTGTACATGGTGACTGACCCTAAGGTAAGATCAGATCCTTAGCAGAGATATTGATCCAATGGATGCGAGGATATATTTACAATTTTAATGAATTACTGCTTAGGTTTTCTATGTGAAATAGTGTACTATTTTAACTTTTCGAATAATTGCATATTGTCTTTATTCATGCTTCTAAATTTCTTAGAATGTTTTCTAATTGCTTAAAACTTTCCTTTGATTCTGATAACCAGTAACTAACATGGCAGAAGTTTTTTTGGAAGTAAAGCTGGGATTGCTTCTCTCACCAACCAGCCGAGATGATGCTGAAATTTTGTAATTTAATCATCCAACACTATTTGTTCTTACAATCTTTACCTATGTTGAACATTCATATAGTGTTTCAAATATATGTTTTAAAATGACATTTGCTTCTTGTATGCATTTCTATCTTGGCTCCTACTAGTTAAACGTGAAGCTTGGGATTGTACTGAACAGTTAATTCTTTTGGTTGGAGAAATGAGAAGTGTAGATTCCACTCAGGTACTAAAAAGTTGCCGATATGTTGCAATGAGATGCATTTCAATGAACTCTTACCTTAATATATTTTTTTTCAAAATATAACCCAATGAAAATAAAACTTTCATAAATAGTCAAGTTTTAAAGAGTCGCATTAGCCACCATACTATTTTAATTGGGGCTAAATAGAATCTTGCATTAGGACTATTTCAACGCATATTAAAAGGCTTTGGACTTGAATTGATATTTTTATAGACTTTGAGATTAAAATGATCTGATGCAAAATGTTAGTGGATCATTTTGATAATTTTCTCAGCGGTTATTATGCTATGATCTTAATAGATTCCCCAAGCTTTGTCTATAACATTCCTACCAATCACTAATGGTAGCAGCTATTGTTGTTCTCCTTCACTTTTAGAAATTCAACAACAGGGCATATACAAGTATGAAAAAACATGCTTGCAATGAAGATTTTTGGAGTCAGCTGAGTTTAAAAATTTTGTACAATATTGTTTCGTTTATTGGTGTTATCTGTATGGATTCAGTTATTGTACTCAGATCTAAGAGAGGAAGTTTGGGTCTGTTTTGGGATAATTGTAACTTTTTAAAGAAACAACCGTTAAGTTGCTGACAAGAAACTCCGCTGTGAAGTTGCTGCTAGGAGAAGCAACAACATTCTGTTTGGATAGTTTTGTTGTGAATCTGCTTTACTATTGCTGTTTCTGAAATAAAAATTATTATGCTCTTGCATTGTTAGTGTACGTTTCAAACAATGGTTCAAACAAAACACTAGAAATAAACATTAAAATATTACCAAAAATCACAAGTTTAAAATATGATATTATAAGTGACATAATGAATTACATAAAATTTGTATTAAAATAAGAACTTGCAAAATTATTATAATAGTGATCTTTATGTCTAAATGATCAAACTTATGGGAGAATTTCTTTTTCAAAACTACTTTCTAGATATTATTTTTGTCTAATGTGTGGACTTCTCATGGTTAGCTCATCTAAAGTAGTCATGGTTAGCTCATTGAAAGTAAGTCACAGTTATCAGGCGTTTTGTTTCTTGGACACCTATAAAATCTTCTCCTAAAATTGGTTTATCGTCAAGATGTGTATATAGGGCTGTCAAAATAGTTCGTTGTTCGTGAACAACCCGTTTACAACTCGTTAAGTAGCTTGTATTCGATTTGTACGTCAGTTTGCGCTCGATATATGAACACGTGAGGTAGGAATAAAGATTTGTTTGTTCTTGTTCGACTCATTTTGGCTCGAAATAATTAAATTAAATTTTATATATATTATAAAGATTGACCAGAGGCTATTAGACGAGTCTCTTGACCAACCTTTTTCAGACAGGATGAGGAACAGTTCAGCCATCTCTTTTTCACTTGCAGATTTGCTTTGGATATTTGGAATATTGTGGCTGCTAACTATGGTTTTTTTTACCTGAAAAGGATTATAATTCCATTGAAAAGTGTAAGCACTATTGGCATCTTAATAATGATAACTAAACAAGTTTATTACAATTGATTTCTTATATAATATGTTGGTTTTTATGGCTGAAAAGAAATAAGAGGAAACATCATGATTTGATCCTTCCAGCCGAAATAGTTTTGGTTCATATAAAGTCTCTTATTAAAAAAGACTGTTGATTTTAATAATGTTGCTGTTATGAATAGAAAGACCAAAAATTAGCCCAACGGCTATATATATAATTGATGAGTATTATTTTTAAATAATCTAAATGACTATAGGGCTACAAAAAATTTTCATCAATGAAAATTATTAATCAATAAAATTAGAATAAAAATATATTAAATTATATTTAAAAGAATATAATGATATAAACAATAAGATTTAAATCACCCCTACTTTTAACACTTTACGGTTCGTGGCTAGGGTTGTCAAACATGCTCGTTGTTGGTGAACAGCTTAGGTTCAAGCTTTTAAGCAAACAAGCAGAGCACGAACAAAACTTTTGCGCTCGATATATAAGCGAACCGAAAACTAACAACGGTATTTTTTAACGGCCTGAGCCTAAGCTCGCTCCAGCTCAGCTTGTTTACACCCCTATTTGTATAGAAAGCATTGCAAATAACATTGTGTGAGCATTGAACGACATACTAGCATATGTAGTAACTAATTGTAAAATTTATTCATTTAAAAATGCAGTGTCAGTTTTCTTCTTCTTTTTGGGTTGTTGGTTTTGTGGTGCATTGCATTTGGATTGACTGGATTCAACGCATGAGTACTCAGGAATTTCAATTGAATGAGCAAATTCAGGCTTTATCCAAATTCTGAGGACTTTTCTGTGTTGTAGCCCACACATTTGAACTCGTAGTTACAATACCAATCAACATCAAATCAATATATCTTCCAGATCACGGTCCATGCCACAATACTTAAATTTCTTTGTGTTGGTTGCAGAACATCTCAGGAATAAAGTCAAAATATTGAATTATTTTTATAAAAGGATTTTCTACTTACCAACAGATCCTCTCTCCGCCGTTCCTCCAATGCATCAATTTTTTTCTTAATATGATTCCAACCTAATCTTATAGTTCCTCTCTTCAACTTTTTCCACAATTTTCAATCCTTTTTTATTTGATTTTATTTGTTTTTCAGCTTAGTTTTTTATTATATGCTCTTTCTGTTTCTACATGAAATTTTTTTGTTATGTTTTGTCTACCTTCTTTATTAAAATGTATAGTTAATTTATTGCCTAATCTAACTTTTAAACATAAATCACAAAAAAGTAATCTTGCTCCCTCTCTCCCAAGTGGTCGATATACATCCTTCTTTTCCTAAAATCAACATGTATATATGAAATAGACATGACGAACATTAATAGGTACGTGAATGCATAAGAATTGTGTCATGTGTAAGTAAATATTCCTACAATATATTAAAATAGATCAATCCCACCAAATCCATGACAAGTCCATAATATTTACAAACAAAGCACATAGCTCTTATGTGCTTGCATACATAGCACACAATTCTTTTGTTCACAAATTTTTAATATCACCACAAAGAGAGCACTCATGCACTTATGTTAGGTTTCATGTATGTAGAAATGCATATTTACTTGTTAGATATGTAAATGCACGAGAATTTAGTCGCGTCTAAGCAAATCTTCCAAATATATGTTGAAGTATCACTCTCCTATCTAAACAAAGCAATCCCACCAACTCTTATGTATTTAGAAAGAACATTTCTTATGTATTCCACACAAAAACCCAATTTGTTATGCTTTTCAAATAAAGCTCACAACTCGCACATAACTTCTTATGTACATACATACATAATACATGATCCTTATGTATTCCAAATAAAAGCACATTCTTATGTACTTGCTCACATAACACAAATTTGTTATGTGTTTAAAAACCTCACACCTAAACTTTCATCATTACGCACACCGAATGAATAACATAGCCCACCATAAGGCATTAGAATTGCGTCGTATGTAAGTACACACCACGAAATGCCACTGAATGCATAGCAAGCCAACCTACAACTTCAACCAGAACAAGAGCAATCCCACCACCACATGCATACTAAGCCTGTAATGTTTTGAAACCAAAATCTCACAGAGCTTCTGTATTTACATGCATAGCACACGTTTGTTATGTATTTACATATAAAGCACATAATTCTTATGTATTTATAAAGCTCGCACATTCTGGAAACTATGGCTTCATTAATCAAATTTGTAAAATAATTTTCTCTCTTAAAAGCCTTTGTTTTTCTTTTTTATTCGACGGACAAACTAAAGCTTCATCAATAGAAGTTGTAAAACAATTTTATTTCTTTCATCTAGAATTTCCAATCTGTTCACTATATATATATATATATATAATGGTACAAATAAAGCAAGTAAATACGCTAAACAATGAAAAGCATACTGCCCACACATCAATTTCTCATGCACTTTTTAGCCCCATGATGAGAGCTCGCGTCATGTGCCTAAAATTCCAGAGCCCCGCACCACGGTGGAATCGAACCCTTGATCTGAGGGGAGTTACAGTGACCTCTCCACCAACAGGCCATTGCTTGTGGCGCGCGCGCGCGCATAAACACACATACAGTAATTATATTTTTCGTATATAAAACATTAAGTATACATTATAATAGTTCCACTCCCAAATCCTAAGCAAAAGTCAATGTATACTCTTACAAAAATCTCATAATATCAAATATTATATGTACATGCTCTTTCTCATAAATTAATACCAATATTGAGGGTAATGCCAAGTGAATACACTTTAAATTGACTAATAAGATACATAAAGATGTTTTTTTATGTATTATATAGTAGTTTACTCAATACTGTTTTAATTTCTTTCACCAAAATAGTTTTTTTATTCATTCTTTTTTTGGAATTTTTCTTAAAAAATCAAATAATGTAGACACTAACAAATACCATGCACTTAGTAATTTTATTAGTATTATCTGAAATATTGATTGCACTCGAATTATATTAATTTTTAGACACTTCATTAAAATGTCTATGATATATATATATATA
>NW_018165280.1:4995727-4996643 GCF_001263595.1 Phalaenopsis equestris
ATATATATATATATATATATATAGATAGATAGATAGATAGATAGTATAATTTTAGTGTGAAGTGAAATTTCTCATAAAAAATAATAAATTTTTAACCTCATTGTTACACTTAGTGCGACATGATGAGTGTAAGTTCTATAATATACTTATGACAAAATGACAAATTAAATACTAGTGATACTGACCTATCGAGTCTTTTAGCATAGTTTTGAAAAATATCATGAATAGTTAATTTTTTAATCTGATAACAACTGCCAGTAGACAAATTCGAGTATTTACATCTTATAATATTATAACGAACAATGCATTTTCACATTGTATATTTGAACACATTTCATCTCTACTTAACAATAAGCGTCATATACTCTTGAAGTACTGGGCATAAATTTGGAAAGAAAATTATACACAAAATATGCGCAACTTCAAACCATACATTAACAATTATCCCTCTAGTTTTCTTGCATAGCATAAATAAGTGAAAGGACAGTTCTTGAAACAAAAATTTGAGGGGCCTTTTTACTCAAGTAATAGCTTCCTCATAGTACTATCAATCCTTCTTAAAAGTAAATTATTATTGTATTCCCTCTTCATGTCTAATTTGATCATCTTTTGCATAAAATTAGAGTCAAATCCCACAAACTTCTTCTTGACCATATGTCCATGGAGCCATAATTGAGCTTATTTGTGACCTTCTGGCCTAGCATCCACAATGCTCTTGCGTTTTAGTATTAGTTCTAACATTAGATATATTTGAGCTTGCAAACTTTAACTTGCAGTTCTATGGGGCATTGTATGTGTACCACTATATTATAGTTATTTTTAGGCACTAGCTCCTATAATGTGGATTAATTCATGTGTTTTTGTATATTGCAATGATATATATATATATATATATATGTAAAAATTGAAGTTTAGT
>NW_018165280.1:4996706-5043378 GCF_001263595.1 Phalaenopsis equestris
TATATATATATTGAATGGCACTAGCTCCTTACATGAATTGAATGCTTGTTCTAATCATATTCAAACATGATGAAAAAAACATTATTTGAGCATGGTTCACAAATACATTCGAGTATATTTGAACAATAAAATAATTATAGAATATAACATTGATAAAAAAAATATATGGTTCGTATAATGTTCAAATGTGTTTGAATGTTGTTCATTTATAGTGTAAATAATGTAAAAAAAATAACCCAAAAATGAATTGGAATAAGGTTTGAAAATGAGTTTTAATATATTCCAAAAATATTTCATTATGATTTGAAAAATATTGAAATACACATTCTAGATTAAAGTTTGGAATATAATATTTGATATTTTAAATAAATTAATGTTAGAGCTATATTAAAATGACTTTATGAAATACAATAAAAATATTAAAAAATAATATCGATGTTCGTTGAAATTGTCAAAGAATGAAAAAATATCAAACTCTATCAATGTGAGTTAACGTTCAAGTGATTAATAAATCTTGAATGATAAAAAAATCAAGAAAAAAAATAAAGAAAATAAGGATATAAATGAGTGGTTGTTCATAGGGGTGTAATCGAAGGCTCGCTTGTGTTCGGCTCGTTTTCAGAAAGTGTATTCGTGTTCGTGTCATTTGCTTAGCGAGCCGAACACGAGCCGTTCACGAACAAAGATTCATTTTGACAACTCTAATCACGTAGCCATAAGATGTTAAAGATTGAGACAAGATTTAAAACATCATTTGAATCTAATTTAATAATTTTTATTCTATTCTCTTCATTAATACTTTTGATTGATTATAAATATTTGTAGCCTTGTAGTCAACTAAATTTTTTAAAAATAATACTCATCAATATATATATATATATAATTGATTATTAATATTTCAAGCTAAAATGATACTGCGAGAGTCGAACAAAAGCTGTTCACAATAAGAACATAATTATATGACTAAACCCTAGCCCAAAACTATCTATTTCATAATGGAACCTTTGTGATACACTCGCCATCATAGATAGCTGCTGGGAAGGCAGCGACGGGATCGTGGCTTACAGAGACTACTGAAACTCCATCGGTCTGCTCCGCTCCGCTGCTGCCAGAACTCATTGAGAAAGGTAAAACCTAGATTTATGGCGAGTCGGCGTCATTTTGGGATTACGGGAGCTCAGGATTTACGGAGGCTTTTTTTTTGCTGTTTGGCAGGATTGGATTTAGTTTAAATCCTGCGTAAAACCGGCTGCCAAACAGCCTCCTGGTCGAGCTAAGTGCAACCGAGTAGGGCCAGTGGGTTCCAGGTTTCTTCTCTTGCTCTCACCCTCAGCCTCCGTGGCTCGCTGTTTCTCATCACACTCTACCTCGCTTACACACCGATGCTGTTTTCATTTCCTAGGCTTGGATTTGGGTGTCACTATGTCGGCCGAGGAGGAAGAAAATGCCGCCGAACTCAAAATTGGCGAAGGTTACTGGGGAGCACTAGCACCATTTCTTCTATTTTGTTTCGTTTGTTGCTTTATATTCCTCAGCTTGCTAATTTTTGAAAGTTGGTTTCCTTAGTTCATGCAATTCGTTTCTTTTTCATCGTTTGTTCCAGCCTTGTACATATTTTACTTCTATATGCTATCAGATAGTATAATCTTTGGTTATTTTTTTCTTCATAGTGGCTATATTCTCGATGTGTGAATGAAAATTTCTTCCATTCTTCTTTAATTTTAATATTGATAACTTAGGTTTTAGACTTTGGTATTCTGGTAGGAGTCACACTAGAAATGGTTTGGGTGTAATTATAGATAAGAGATTGAAAGATAATGTCATAAAAATTAATAGAATTGGAGATAGAATTATTGACTTAAGATTATTATTGATACTAAGATTTTTAATATTATAAGTGCTCATGCTCCTCAAGTAGGTTCAGATATAGGGTTTAAAGATAAATTCTGGAATGACTTAGAAGATTTAATATAAATGATACCTAAAAAAAATTTTTAGTGGAGGAGATTTAAATGGACATGTCGGTGGAGTGGTAGAAAATTTTAGAAATATTCATGGCGGTCACGATTTTGGAGTGATTGATCAATAAGGTAGAGCTATTTTAGATTTTGTTTTAGCGTATGCTTTTGTTATTACTAATACTTTATTCAAGAAAATAGATGAACACCTTATTACTTATAAGAATGGATCTAATAAACACAAATTGATTATTTTCTTATGAAAAGAAGAGATCGTCGAGATTGTAAAGATTGTATGATCATTCCAAGTGAGGATTTAAGTATCCAACATCGATTGTTAGTTCAAAATTTTAAGGCAAAGAGTTGTAAAGTAAAGAATAATAGGACTCATCATTTTAGAATTAGATGGGGAACCTAAATGACACAAATAAAATTTTTTTAATGAGTAAAATTGAAGATCTCAAAATTTGGGATGTTCATGAAGAAGTAAATATTATGTGGAATAAAGTAACAAACACTATTAAACAAGTAGCAAAAAATGTACTTTGAGAATCAAATGAAAAAGTGTCAATAAATAATAATAGTTTGTGGTTGAATAATAATGTGCAAGAAAAGATAAAATATAAGAAATTATGTTATAAAAATTGGTTTAAATGTAGAAGTTTAGAGAACTGGAAAAAATATCAAATGTCATGTAGAGAGTCTAAAAGAACAATCTGTGATGCTAAACTTTTTGCTTTTAGTGATCTTTATAATAAATTTGATACTAAGGAGGGTGAAAAATATATGTATAAACTAGCCAAACAAAAAGGAAAAAAGGTAAAGATTAACTCAAGTAAAGTGTATTAAAGATGAAAATCAAAAAGTGTTTTTCTTAGAAAAAAATTCAGTGTATTAAAGATGAAAAAAATATGTTTTTTTTAGAAAATAATATTCAACATAAGTGGGTGAGTTATTTTGATAAAATTTTTAATGAAGTTTATGAAAAAATGATCGACTTTAATAATGTTAATATCGTTAATAATAATAAAACATTTCATTTTTACCGTCGCATTAGTAAAAAAGAATTTAAGAAGAGTTTAAAGAAAACCACAAGTGGAAAGTCTGTAGGACCTGAGGATATCCCAATTGAAATGTTGAAATATTTAGGAGATTTGAGAGTTTCTTGGCTTACAGACTCTTTAATATTATTTTAAAAACTAAAAAGATGTCTGAGGAGTGGAGGAAGAGTATTTTGGACCCCATATTTAAAAATAAAGGGGATATTCAAGAGTGTGCAAATTATAGAGGAATTAAGTTGATGTGTCATACTTTAAAATTATGGGAGAGGGTAATTGAACATATGTTACGATGTATTACAAAGGTTTCTCATAATCAATTTGGATTTATGCCGGGCAGGTCTACTATGGAAGCTATACATTTATTGAGAGGTTTGATGGAGAAGTACAGAGATAATAAGGACGATCTATATTTGATTTATATTGATTTAAAAGAAACTTACGATAAGGTTGCAAGAGATATCCTTTGGAGAGTTCCTGAGAAGAAAGATGTTGATATGACATATATTCAAGTCATTAAAGATATGTATACTAGAGCTGTTACTTGTGTTTGAACTGGAGGAGGATTGACCAAACATTTTCCTATTTCTGTTGTATTACATCAGAGATCGGCTTTAAGCTCATTTCTTTTTTGCTTTAGTATGGATGGTCTTATAGGACATTTACAGGAGGATGTACCTTGGTGTATGCCTTGGTGTATGCTTTTGCTGATGATATCCTTCTCGTGGATAAGACGAGTGAAAAAGCCCAAGAAAAACTTGAATTATGGAGGTCTACATTGGAGTCTAAAGGCCTTCATTTGAGTAGAATTAAACTAAATACATGAATGTAATTTTAGTAGTAATAGTAGCTCTAGTGATAGAAGTGTAACTTTGGTTGATCAAATTATTAAAAGGTGTGAACGATTTAGATATCTCGGGTATGTTGTTCAAAGCGATGGTGATGTAGATGGGAATTTTAATAGTAGAATTCAAGTTGTTTGGTTGAAGTGGAGGAATATTTCAGGTCTTTTGTGTGATAGACAAGTACTACTCAGATTGAAAAGAAAATTTTATAAGATGGTGGTGAGACCCGCAATACTCTATGGCACTGAATGTTGGCCTTTAAAAGAGAAGCATAATACTAAGTTTTAGTGTTGTCGAGATGAGAATGATTAGGTGGATGAGTGGCTTTACACTTAGAGACAAAATGCAAAATGAAAATATACATGATAGGGTTGGTGTAGCTCGATTGACAGATAAAATTAAAGAGAGTCATCTTAGATGGTTTGGTCACATTAAACGTCGACCATTTGATGTTCCGATTAGGAGATTAAATGTTTTAGATTCGACTTATGTTAAGAAAGATAGAGGTAGACTTTGGAAGACTTGGGCTTATTGTATAAAAAATGATCTTAATTTATTAGAACTAAATGAAAATATGACATTAAATAGGATTCAATGGAGAAAAAAGATTCATGTAGCCGACCCCATGTAGTGGGATTAAAGCTTTGTTGTTGTTGTTGTTGTTGTTGAATCTTTTTCATGTGCAAGTCAGGAAGTTCATCATCTAAATGCATAGATGCTTAGAAAACTTTTTTTATTTTAAAAAATGTGTCTGAAGACGTGCTAATTTTGGCAGATTTAGAATTTGGATTGTACGTATCCTATGATTGTGGGTCGTTTTATTTTTCTTTGGTTCCTTTGTGTATTTCTGTTCATCTTGATGTTGACAATAAGTGGAAGGAGCAGTTTGTAATTGTTTTGCGCTTAATGCCATGCTATTTTTTCTCTATGGAATTTTTTTCTCGGTCTTGTATAATGATGAGTATAATTTCTATATCTTGAATTTTCTATTTATTTTGAATTCTAGCACTTTTCTGCTAATTTTTGTACACTACCTAGTTCTATAACTATTATTTTGGTGAGTATTAGATTGCGTTCTCTTTAACAAACATGGAAAACTATAAAGGGCCTCTTGAAAATTAAAATGAGATGACTGGAAGGGAGAAAATGAGATATCATATGATTGAATTTTATTTCCTTAATTTGTGCAAATAATTTGATGAGAAGTTGTACCTATAAATAGCTAGGGAAATATCTATCTTGTAAAGAAATAATTTAATGCAAGTCCTTAATTCTAGAATTCAAAATTAGCTACACACGAAAAAATGAATGTTGTAGGCCTTGAATTGTTTGATTGCTATTGATGCAACGATGTTGGCCATGGATTGTTGAACTGTTGTAGGTGGAAATATGCTGTCCTCATAATGCTATAAATGAAAATCTTTTGTCCAGAGATTACTGGCTTGTTAGATAGTAATGTATTGAGCACGAATTCATTATTGTTTCAACACTTACACTTAAGTGGGTTGTATATGTGATCTTGTCGTGCCTGTTGACTAGTTTATCAATATTTTTTTAGGCAAAGTGATACCGGAGTTAACCGAACAACAATGAGAAATGTTATTTTTATTACTGAAAAGCAAATAGGGTAACGACCAACACACGCTGAAATAAGCAACTTGAGAGATACACAACACATAAACCCAGTTAAGCCTTGGTTTAAAGGTGGTGGGAAGACTGTAGTAAGGCGACTGTGGTTGGTTAAAGAAAGGGAGTTGGGATGGCTTGGCAGCAAAGGAGAATAGGTTGGAAGACTTGTTGGGAAGGGACAATAGGTAGGGAAAGCTCGCAACAAAGGAACAACAGGTTGGAAGGCTTTAATGGTAATAGATAGCAGACAAAAAGGCTTTGACGACAAAAGACAATAGGTTGGATGGTTTTGGAGGCAAAGGTCACCAAGTAGGAAGGCTTTGATGGCAAAGGATAGCAGGTTGGAAGGCTTGGCGGCAAGGACAAGTTATAAGGAAGGCTGTTGGAAGCAAAGAGCGATAAATAAACACCACCTCAGGACGATTTATAACCTAAACACTTTCTCACATTTAGATATAACCCTAGAAGGAAAAACTTGATGGCGATGACTGTCCTGACAAAAACTTTAAAGCAAAATTGCCATAAAGCAAACAAATAACACATAGAACTAAGGGGTAAAAGGAGTGGGCCCTGCTCCAACCTTGGCCTTGACCAAACCGGTCCTGCCGCGACTCTGTCGCGCTTTTGGCAAGATGCCATGCATTAATCTCACGTTCTTTTTTTTTTGGGCTTCTTCTGTTGAAGCTTCAGTGTCCTTGTAGTATGGAGTTAATGCTGCCACATTGAAGGTAGCTTGTCATTCAATTTCTTTATGATTTTAAATAGTCTAATTACTCTGGGCTTGAGTTTTCATAACGATCCCATGAAAGACCTCTCTGTCCACAACCTAATCCACACTAGATCTCCTTCTCGAAACTTCATCTTTTTCCATGTTTTATTAGCTTGCATCTGGTTATTATGGTTCTTGGTATTTTTTACACCTTTTCGTGTGTCCGCTGAATCTCTTGTACCCTCTCCTCCATATCTGCACTAAACTCTAACGTAGAAAGAACTGGTAGCCTGGATTTATTACCCGCACTGACATAACTTCTCCGACTGCAGAACTTTAAAAACCTGCCTTAGATGCTAGAGGTGCTTCCTCTCAGAACTGCTGTAGATGAGGATATCGTCGAAGTAAACAAAAAAGAACTTTCCAATGCAAGCCTGGAACACTTGATTCATCAGCCTCATGATGGTGCTAGGTGCATTTGACAATCCAAATGACATTACGGTCTACTCATAATATAACCCATCTATGGCCTTCAAGGCGGTCTTCCATTCACCCCTTGTTTTTTCTAATCTACTAATCTGATGATATCCACTGCGCATATCAATCTTAGAAAGGACTATAGCTCTATGTAACTGATTCAGTAGGTCGTCCATACGATTGATAGAGAACCAATATTTAATAGTGTCCTATTGATAGCTCGACTATCAATGCACATACTCTATGAGTTATGCTTGGGTACCATCAATGCGAGAACAACACACGTGCTGGTACTTACTCACCAATCCCTTAAGTATGATTTCTTGCAGTTTTCGCTGTAACTTCTCATACTCCACTAGTCTCAACTTATTTGCCATGTTTGGCAACACTTATCTTGGGCATATACCCTAGCGCTCTGGTAGGTTATTGGTCATCGCCTCCTAAAACGCTGCTAATAGTGGCTAACCACCTCTGGTGAATCTATCTCCTCTTCTGTTCTAAGATGACTAAGGCCAATATCACTGGGGTTCTTGAAGTAAATTGCTAAAAAGTGGTGCATTGGATCTCAGGCTTATCCCCTATAGGTGTAGCTGCTCCTCTAGAATTCTTGATGGGTAGGAGAATGAAACTTTTCCCCTCCCTCGTGAATACATAAGTGTTTTTAAATCTGTCATACTGCATCTTGTGATCAACATGGCCTCCCTAGCAGGATGGGACAAGCATCCGTTGACACCACATCACACAACACCTAGTTCTGTAGTTGGTCTCCAATGAAAAACTCTACCAGACATTGCTGATTCACTCGCGTATCGTTTCCTTTCTTCAATCATGTCAGAGACTAGGTTTGGGAATGTTTCCGTGTAGTTAGATCCAACTTTACCATGAATGCAAAGACCACGTTAGATTCTGTCTGCAGAACTATTCTTACAACTAGTATTCCCCCCTTAATCTCCTTGGAGCTGATACTCTTCCCCCTGATCCTTTGCTATTTCTTAATCACTCACTCCTCCATGACACCCTCCTAGGTGAAGGACATATTCAGCTCGTTGGGCAGTTGGAGGTGATCTGCCATATCCATGACATTGTAAGCATTTGCAGGCTGAAACCGTATCGGGTGTGCTACTCTTCTCCGGCTTCTTCCCACTATTCTGCATTGTAGTCCAGTCATTCCTACTCATCCATGTGTGCTTATGTTGGGTCCTCCATCTATAGGGGGGTTGTCTGAAATGAGGCGGGTACCTCTACTGCTACTACTGTTTTTTCACTTTCAGCGCTAAGGTTTGCACGTTTCTCAATATCCTATAGTTTTGCAGTTGGATTACATTACTAATGGCAGACTTCAGGCCTCCCAAATATCGGACCATGGAATGCTCTTCTATCTCTTTTAGCTCACATTTCAACTTGAGCTGCATGAATTCTTCCATGTATTCTTCCACGAATAGTTCCTTATGTTGCAGGTAGTGGAGTTTATGAAATATCTTGGTGTTAGTGTGGGGGTAGGTATTGTCATTGCATCACTTTCTTCATCTTCTTCCAAGAAGTGATTTTGTCCTGCTCTTCTCTTTGTCTCTTCTTCTTTAAGTTTTCCCACCACATGGAAGCATTCTTTGTTGGCTTGATGGTGACTAGCTTCACTCTTCTATCGTCAGGCCCTTGTACTATAATATTTGCTCAACTGGCATCATCCATTCGAGAAAATTATCAAGATTCATCCTCCCATCAAAGCCCGACAAACCCAACTTAACTCCCATATCTTTGTGCCCTCTATCAGACACTTCTCTCTAGATCTCCTCTAATAATGAATTCTGAATCGCTCTGATCGATTCTCCTCTTGATTGAAGTCATTCCTACGAAAAATTATTCCATACGAACATCGTATGCAGAAATGCATACGCTGTCCGATCTCCACCGTTCATCAGGGCAGACATGTATTTCGGTGGGCCCCATTTTAAATTTTTTTTTAAAAAAAAAGAATAATGAAGGGTGGAGATCGGACAGTGTATGCATTTCTGCATATGCTGTCCGTATGGAATAATTTTTCCATTCCTATGGAAGGGGTTCAACTGTTCTTCTGCCACTCCTCCTTGGACCTCAATTTTACGGTTAGTCACTTCGCCCATGGTCCCTTCCTCAATGGCCTTGAGCCTTTGTAGCGCATGTCATAGTATCTGTTGGATGTTATCCATGGTAATACCTTGCTCAGGTTGCGACAATTGCCTTCTCGGTGGAATTGTTAGATTTAGGGTTGGATAGGTGGAAGGAGGTGTGTAGGGTGGGGAAAGAAAATTTTGAGGTGTTGAGATAGGTTTGAGTATGACAGATGCTAGAAACCCTAGGATAAGATTAGGGTTATGCTAGATGCAACTTTTATTGCTAAAAAATAAATAGGGGTTACAACCAGCACACGTCAGAATAAAAAAACAACAAAGACACACAATACAAACACTCAAGTAGGGCTTGGTTTAAAGGTGGTAGGAAGGCAGCGGTAGGGGGCTGTGGTTGGGGAAAGAAAGGGGGTTGGGATGGCTTGGCGGCAAAGGACAGCAGGTTGGAAGGCTTGGTGATAAGGGGCAACAAGTAGGGAAGGCTAGCGACAAAGGAACAATAGGTTGGAAGGCTTTGGCGGCAAAGGAAAGTAGGTTGGAAGACTTGGAGACAAGGACAACAAGTAGGGGAGGCTATGGGAAGCAGGGCGCGATAGATAAAAACCCTTTTAGGACGAGTTACAGCCAGAGCACCTTCTTGCCTTCATATACAACTCTAGGAGGAAAAACTGGACGTCTTCGGCTGTTCTAGCTGAAAACTGAAAGCAAGACCACCATAAAAAACAACCAATAACTAGGTCTATCAGATTTGAAGTTTTGCTTCTACGAGGGAAAGCGAAAAGAAGAGAACTTAGCCGAGATGGCTCGTACCAAGCAAACTGCTCGGAAGTCCACTGGAGGGAAGGCTCCCAGGAAGCAACTTGCTACAAAGGCTGCTCGGAAGTTTGCCCCTACCACTGGTGGAGTTAAGAAGCCCCATCGTTATCAACCCAGTGCAGTTGCTCTCAGAGAAATTCGCAAGTATCAGAAAAGCATTGAACTGTTGATCAGGAAGCTTCCCTGTCAGAGACTTGTGAGAGAAATTGCTCAGGACTTCAAGACTGATCTGCGTTTCCAGAGCCATGCAGTGCTTGCATTGCAGGAAGCTGCAGAAGCCTACCTTGTTGGCCTCTTTGAAGACACAAACCTTTGTGCTATCCATGCAAAGAGGGTGACCATGATGCCTAAAGACATTCAACCTGCCAGGAGGATTCATAGTGAAAGGGCTTAAAACCAAGCCTACTACCTCCACGTTGAACTTTATGCTTTTGTTTTGATGTCTTTTACCTCGCTGAATTTAGGATATTTGAACATTTATCTACTTTTGTTTTGTTGCGTCTATGGTGCTTCGATATCAACTATATGAGTATGTCTTTTGACAGGGATGTTGCTGTGAATTTTATGTAGTTTTATCCTGTAATTCTAGCAATGTTGTGAATGCAATCACAAACGGTGTTAAAAATTGTTGAAGAATGCTGATTTTTTGGTTGTGTTGCTAGATCTTATGGTCTGTTTGTTAGCCGAGACAAAAATATAATCATGGAACAAAAATGTATTTGTTGTTGCTTTGATTGATTTCCTTTTTGTTTCCCTTCTGTAATGGTAAGCATGTTGCATGTTGGTCGGAGGTGAGACATTGTGTTAATTATCCTAGTTGTTCCAAAAAAAATATTTCAATTTAGAAATGTAAATCGTTAATGTATAAAAATGAACAAAAGTCATAATTATATCAATTAAATGCTATATATATATATATATATAGGGTAAATAGTAGGCCCCTCTCCAAATTGGAGGGAAACCCATGCTTAGAAGGACCAGTCGGTCCCTCTTTGGCCTGTACTGAACTGTTCCTACAGGGACATTTTTACGCCTGGGGCAAGACGCCTTTCGTTGTAAAGTTATTTAAGAGTTTGCTAGAATATAGTTTTTTATAAGATGAAATGTTAGTCTATCTTATGGTGTGTAGTCATGGCGTGATTTGCATATTATTATTATTATTATTGCAATATTTATAATAATCTAATTATCACAGTATACTTTTAGAGTTTTTCATTTGATAGTCTAGTTTTTCCAACTATCTTTTCAACCACAATTTTTGCAAACATCAACATTGCTTTTTGAATGAGACCAAAAATTGTTTTCTTTGTGCAATTTGATTTTCCCATACATAAGCTCTCATTCGTAGAGATATATTTCTGATCCGATGAGTTTCTGACCCAAGTAGATTTGTTAAAATTTTATTTTATTTTTTGGTGAATGATTTTTGTATATTTGGTTTTTCTTGTTTTCATTTTGAGGTATCTTAGAAAACAATTAACAACTTTCGTGTGGGCTTTAGTAGAACTCTTCATATATTGGTTTGCCTTGTAACACTAGCCGCGAACTTGATATCAAGGTAGGTAAGAGAGGTCTTTGTGTTTGCCCACAGGTCATTAATACTTACCTTTATAATAACAATTTTTTTAGTAGTGATACCTTTTTTTCCGATAAATCTATTGGAGTTTTTGGATGCTTACATCCAAGAATTTCAATTTTCTGAAGTAGATCAGGAATATACTTCTTTTGGGAAATAACAATACCTTATTTTGATTTTACTGCTACCATGCCAAGAAAATATTTTAATTTGTCATATTTTTTTCCTCAAATTTTATAACATAAATTTTTTTAATTTGGTCAGCTCTTCCTTAAAATTATGTTTCAATGCAATATTATCTTTATATATGATTAGAATCGCAAATTTTCTTTTATTTTTGCATTTAAAGAATAGAGTGCGATTAGCGTGGTACTGAATGTACTCACCACTTAAATTTGGAAGAATTTTTCAAACCAAACATAAATGGATTGTTTGAAGTTTTATAGGGCATTTTAGAGTCTACTTAGGGTTTGTTTGTCCTAACTGCATGGTTTGAAGAAGCAATTGTGAAGATGTTGCAGAAGAAGTTGCGGTGATTATTACAAATTTATTTTAATTTTAAAAAGTCAGACCGCAACTTTCTGGCTGCCATCACACTTTAATAGGAAAAAAAATTGCTTTCTACCATATAAATTTTTAGAAAGGAACTAGAAAGCAGTTTCCTAAATAGAGTTGCGGTGGCGGTCTAAAAAAATGAAGCAGTCAGAAAGCTGTCGTAAACAAGCTCTTAGTTTCCAAGTCAGGTGGGATCTATATGTATATTTCCTCATGGAAGTCTAGAGTAAAAAAAGTATTTCTAATTAATAAATGTATTTTTTATTGTTAACTTGATGTAAAGATTAGTCCAAATTTAATGCAAAAGAGTAAGATTTGAATTGTGTTGAGTTTGGCAACAAGTGAAAAAAAAATCATGATTGGGTGCAGCCATTTGCGACAAATTAGGCAATAAATTTTTCTTGGATCCCATTTACTTTTTAGTTGACCACAAAAATTCATTTGTATCAAACCTTTTTTATAGTGTAAGTTTATAAACTGTACATGTATTATTTTTTTTGAATGCTTGAAGTTCTTCCATCACAGCCTTCTTTCATTCAGAGGGCTTGAGAGCTTCATGAACATTGTTTGGAATATATATCCTGTCAAGAGTATGTATAAAATCCAAATAGGTGCTTTTTAATATGATAGTGGAAATAAATATCATCTTCTATGGATTCATAGTTTGTACTTCATTGGTCCTTGAATTAAGTTTCGGTTTTTTATTGCGTTAAAGATAGGTTGATCACCCACTTAATTTTTTTTCTCTTCTTAGTAAAGATATGAAGCTTATTCTTGATAAGTTGTGTGTATTGACAGTGTAATGATAGAGTTTGTAGTTATATTGAGACTTTAGTAGGTTGGATACACTAATAAGGTGTTGAGAGACTCTGTAGTTCTTGTGAGGCTATGTAGATTTAAAGGGCAATAAGAAATATTCATTATCCATGGGTTTGATGTGAGATGATGGTAATTAATCAAATAAACTACAAATAAACCCTCTCACCCCCCTCTTTTTGTGTAAATTTAAATTTTTGTTTATGTGCTTGAAACTGTAAATTTTTTCTAGTGACTGAAAAGTAGCGTTTATAGCCTTACTAATTTGGGAGCTTGATAGTTTAGGGTCAAATTCACTTTGGTGCCAAGATGTATGTCAATAACGATTGAACATAAAAAAATTTATAGAGGAATAAAAGAAATTATTAGTGCTAGGAAATGAATATGGAAGGGTTTACATGGGGTTTAAATTTTAAGTATTCTTGACGACATTATTTTAATGTGATACGAGATGCCAAGATGATGTAGGGCTATTGAACTAGGGCCTACCCAGTTGGGAAGGTTGGACCGGTTTAAGGAGGGTGGCAAAGGGGCCAGCTGGCCTGATTTTTTGGGTTAGGTTTGCCGCCCAAGTGCTCCTAACTATTTATTATTATAAATACAGTATTTCCTATGTGTAGGGTTAGTTTTTTTTTTGCTGTCAGCACAGCCGCCGACATCTGCCTTTTCCCTTCATGGGTTGTATTTGACGGCTAGAAGGTACTCCGGCTGTAACTAGTCCCGATGTGTTGTGTATATTCTCCTTTTCTGCTTGCAGTTGATGCTTCGACATCCCTCTTTTTTCCTTTTCACCCCCCTTCTTTCTAACCTTTTTGCCTCCAGCTTTCCCCTGCAACCTTCCTTGTCGCAACCTCCACACAACAACCTAGCCTTCATCCCATTAGCCCTCCCTACCGCATCCCCACATAGCAGCCCAACCCCAATTACGTAGCCTTATTCCATCAGCACTCCCTGTCCCTGCCTCCACACAACCGCCCGACCCCTATCACGTCAGCCTTCCCCTACAACCCTATTTTCTGCAGTCCCCACACAACAAATAATATCAAAGACTCGACTTTGCTTAATAATATTTGAGTATTGCGTGCATCTTTCCATATTTTGTTATATTTTCATTTTCGTTTGAGTCTTGATTGTAACCCTAGTTGCTTTGCTTAATAATATTTGTTTTTGTTATTGTGATTTAGGTTAACTCCGATATCACAAGATGATATTTTTTTAAAAAAATATTAGAAATTTTTTTGGAGAATATTGGTGATCTAGCTATCTCCAAGAGGCGTTTAGTTTTCTTTTGACAATCTCATTTGATTGAAAGATATTGACGCTGGAGCTTAGCTGGATAATCTTTAATGTATGAGATAATTTTCTAAGTTCTCTTTAAAGCATTCCTTTGCGTTATCAATTTTTTGGATTTGGATTTTGGACTAAAATTGAGTGTGAATCATATTATTAAATTATTTGAAAATTCTCTCTTCAAAATTTTCTTTCATTAAAAAAAACTTATGTGAGATAGATATGATCATTGATGAAACTGAAATAAACTAGCTTGCTCCATGCGTATCTTTTGCTCTAGTTGATGCCCATACATTTTTTTGTATTCAAGCAAAGGGTTATGAATATTTGGAAGTTTGATTAGTATAGGAACTATGAGGGTGTTTAGCCATATTATAAATTTCACATTGAAATTCATTTGAATTTTTATTGGTAAATGGAAAAAGAATTAATTTTTTATGTAAAATTTGAGTGTCTTGGGCGAAAGTGCCGAAGTCAAACATCAAGATAATTATTTGAAATGTGTTTGTAATTTTAAGTAAAGGATTTGGTGGGTACATATCCTATTTTTTGCGTCTGTATCCTACTTGAAAGATCATTCTTTAGAAGGCAAGTTCTGGAATAAATCTTCAACTGCTAATCTTTATTTAAAATTGCACAATACCGAAAGTGCCTTGAAGCCTGTTTGAATGCATTTTACACACAAAAAAAAAAAACACACACACACACACTCATACACACACAATAAAACTTGCGCCTTGTTGTCTTGGGGTTAGATGCACATCTCACTTAGGCTGAAGCTCACACTGAGAAGTGCCTCACCTAAAAAATGGCTCAAATTTTGTAGGGTATTTGCATTTTTTTTAATGTAAAATTAAAATTAGTATCAATATGCTTCATGTATTAGCCCTCACAGCTTACACTATAAATATCACGAAATAAAAGAAAGTTATCTATAAAAATATGTAGTTGAAATTTTAATTATAAACATAGTTATTATGTTAATAAATATTGATGATTATCTGTAATAAATAAAAAAATAATTGAGATTAAATATAATGATGGATGGAAGAATATAGATACAATAAGGATAATGAGTGAGATAAACAATTCATTATGCCGTTTATTGTAATGAAAATCCATTGGGTGATGATAGTGATATGGACTTTTAAGTTTAAAAATAAAATGTTGAAGAATTGTTCTATTTTTGTTTTAAGTTAAAGACAGTATGATTAGGAGAGAAAGTCTTATGTTGAACTTATTTTGATTGTTCTATTTTGATATCTTAGCTTACTTTGATACTTTACTATTTGTATAACCCATCTTATGTTACAATATTAACATGTTAATTTTAAATTTGCTCAATTTTTTTTTTTACTTGGTTATAATGTTGATATATTACTCTTTTGTGTGCTAATAAGTTATAATATTATTTGTTATTTTTTTACTTCAAATTTGATTGTTTATACAATAATTTTAATTTATTGTTATTATTTTTTTAATTTGAGGCTTATCCCCTCAAAACACATCGAGGCTTGTGCTTTGCCTCACAAACAAAATACACGTCAATAATCAATTAAATAATTTTAAACCTTGCTGCTAATCCTCCTCCTGATGTTCAGTCCTGAAAATGACAGATTATTTGAGAAATTAGCAATACATCAATTTTCCTCTCAATTGAGTTTGGTTCTTGGAAGTTAGTTGTATAATAGGTTATGCACTAAAAACATAGGTCAAGTGTTAGGTCTTTCGAGTTTACTATTCTAACAATAGTTTTCTTCTTTTCTTCAATATAGGTTGATTTGACGACCACATTTGAGAATTTATCTTGTTGAGCGGCTAATTTGTTTTAAGTGGTGTTTTGAAATAAACCTCTATTGGAAGACTATTTGATTGTTTTCAAATATCTATCCAGATGGTTGCTTTTGTGATTTGCTTTTGCTACCAGTTCTCTGTCATTTTCTAGGTAGTATTTTAATATGGATTTTTCATATTTTGAATCTTAATTTTTCATTGTGAGATTGATTTCAAGCATTGGAGTTGCTACTTTTTTTCACAACTTGTTTTTTCATAGCATTTGTTACCATCTTTTTTCTTGGAGTAGCCTTCACATTATATTTTTGTCATTCTGGTTGGATGAATACTAGCTTTAGTGTAGGTGAAAGATGCGTTATCTTGGATAAGAGATTCCATATTGAAGGACTCGTTAGCCTCACAGGGAGAGACTGTTGATGGTCCATCTAGTAGGACTGAAGGGTGGAAGAGCTGCTAGTTTCAATATGATTCCCAGCAGCACTAGAGCTACCAAGGCTATTGGGAAAGTTCTTCCTGCATTGGATGGGAAATTGAGTGGTATGTCCTTCCGCGTACCGGCTGTGGATGTTTCAGTTGTTGTTCTTATTGTTAGAACTAAGAAGAAGGCCTCTTATGAGGATATTCTAGGCTACGTAGTTTTGGAGTTAGGGACTGGTAGTGGTTCTCTAACTACTTCTCTTGCTAGAGCTGTTTTACCTTCTGGCCATGTCTATACATTTGATTTTCATGAGCAAAGAGGTGCGTTGGCTAGGGAAGATTTCAATGGGCTGGGGAGCTTTATTACTGTTTCAATTAGGAATATCCAAGGAGAAGGCTTCCCTGATGAATTTTGTAGAGTTGCACACTTGATGTTTCTTGACCTTCCATCATTTTACCCTCTACAACAAAAAAATTTAAAACATGATGGTGCTCTTTGCTCTTTCTCTCCATGCATAGAGCAAACACAATGCTCTTGTGAAACTTTTAGCTGCAGGACAGCCTCTAGAGTCTTTCCTGTATTAGACTTTCTTCCAGAGCTTTTTCTGTAGCAGACTCTTCTGGAGCATTTTCTTGTATCTGGTCTTTCAGAGTTTTTTTTGCAGCAGGTTTTCCACTGGAATCCTTTCTGCAGCAAGCCCTCCTCCAGAGCCTTTTCCTGCATGATCCCTCCTCCGAAAAATTTTCATGCATCAGATCCTCCAGAATCTTTCTTGCAGCAGATTCTCCTGAGCTTTTTTCTACAACAGGCCTTCCTATGGAGCTTTTTCATGTATCAGACCCTCCTTTGGAGCTTTTTCTGCAACAGGTCCTCCATCTAAATTCTCTTTGGCAGCGGGCCCTCCTCTGGAGTCTTTTTCTGCATCAAACCCTCTAGAATTTTTTCCTGCATTGGGCCCTCCACGGAATCTTTCCTGGAGCAGACCCTCCTCTGAAGTTTTTTTTCTCTGTATCAGACCCTCCTTCGGAGCTTTTCCTGCAATAAGTCCTTCCGGAGCTTTTCCTTTTATTTCTTTTTACAGGTTATACCCTACAACTTTTTTTGGAGGTTGTCTACTTTCCTGCAAACTCCCTTGTGTTATTATCTCTAGGAGCCTTTTGCATATTTATAGACACTGCAGGAACTGCAGTCAAAGATAACAGTAGTCAACTAAAGTTAGTTTTTTTCTGTAGGTTATCTATTTCACCGCAAACTTCCTTGCAACATTACATGTATGAGTCTTCTGCTTATCTACAGACTTTGCAAGAACTGTAGTCAAAGATAACCACAGTCAACTAGAAGTCAGCTTTTTCTACAGGTTTTTTTCCCTGCAAACTCTTGTAACATTATCTGTAAGAGCCTTCCGGCTACCTACAGATACTGCAAGAATTGCAATAAAAAACAATCGCAGTACGGGATGAAGACTTTAAGTTCTACTTCACAGGATCTTCCTCGCCCATTTTTTATGTTTTCAAATACAAGTTCAACATGGTTTTGAACCATGTTTTAACTCGAGGGAGAGTGTTAGAATTTATATTAGGAAATAATTTATTCTTATTAAAAGTTATGAAGATTTGATTTGTTTAATTGTATAACTTTATTTCCTTTCCTATTTTAGCTTTATTTTCTTGATCTGATTTATTTCCTTTTCTATTTTTTTGCTTTTCTATTTTATTTTATTTTATTTAACTCCAAATAATTAATATGATTTGATTAATTGGAAATATTAGGTGTTATATCTTTCTTTTCATGCTATTTCTTGTTTATTCTCTTTTCTATTCTAGGATTCATGTAAGGGTTATTTATATCTTCTTTCATATCAATAAAAATATTCTGCATTATTTTGAATTTCTACTGTGCTTACTACGATTCTTTATTATTTCAATGTGGTTATTAATGAAAGCATCTTTTTTTTGTGTTATGGAACCAATTACCATTTGATTATGAGTGGTTATGCAAGCGATGGTGGTGATTGAAGGTAGGATCTGCTGTGGTGAAGTGAAAGTAGATAGCAGTGATGGTGGTGGAGGTGAAAAGAGCAATTGGTGGCGATGGAGACAGGCAGATGTTGATGAAAACTGTGTAGTTGTGTAAAAAGAAAGCTTGTAGAAGGACCAATATTGTAATTTTTTATCAAAATAATATAATATTGATTAATGCTTTAGAAGGCTAATTATGTTTGCTCCATTAGCGCGTAGATTTTCTAGATCAAATTTAAATATGCAGTTTATAAAATACAAGGAGGAAATAAACTCTTAATGCAAATCTAATAATTTTTGGGTCAAATTATGACACGAGAAAATAGTATGATTGAAGTTCAAAACACATGCCCACCTTCGTAGTTTAAATTACCACACTTTGTGGTCCTTCGGTGTTAAGTGTATAGCCTTTTAATTTTTCTGATGCTCAAAACAAACAACAAATAACATTTAAAATGTTCACTATCTGCCAGAGTTTTTGAAGGCAAAATGTTTAATGAATTGTGAAGTTGCACTTATTCTTGATCGAAGATTAGAGCAACTTCAGCAGATGTCTGATGATCCTACAAATCAAATGTCTCAGTGAGTGCTTTCTTTTTTTCATTATATTTTCCGCTATTGTATGTAGTTTTAGTTGCTATTCAAATGGAATTATGCTATTTTCTTTGTTATAGGGTATTTGAAAAGTCACATCAATATGTTAAGCGCTTTAGTCGCTACAAGAATCAGGATGCAGTAAAACAAGTTAGAGAGTATCCTTTAATCATCCGGGCATATCATATGATAATGTGCATTTTTAATATAAAATGCCTCTTTTATTTGAAATATTTTTATTTATATTTTTTGGATTTACTTAATGCGTATCCTTACTTTTCTTTTTCGTCTAGGCTTACCAATTCTTGAACATGTAATCCTTAATTTACTTCTCAGAATCCTAAGTAGGAATAAACTGGCTGAATTCGAGGTATGGAACATTTAGTTTAGATGCTTAATTTATGAGATTCAAATTTTTTTCTGTTCATGATGGTCATTTAATGTTGGAAATTGCAGCTGTGTGTGCTTGGAAATCTCTGCCCTGAAACTGTTGAGGAAGCAATTGCCATGGTGCCATCCCTTAAGGTGACGTTAAGGAACCATGCTATTTTTTGTATTTTATTTGTGAGTTAAGAAGTTAATTTATTATTGTTACATTACATTTAAGAAAAAACTGTCGGGTTCATTTCTGCAAACTCATGCGATATTATGTTTTTGGAACTTCGAAATAAGGCCCTGAGTAATAATTTATTGCCTATTTTTTTAGCTTCAACAATATTAGATCTGCTAGCTTGTCAATTATTCTGTTTCAAATAGGCATGTAGGGATCATATGCACTCCATGAGTGACGCCGGAGCTGCATGAAAAGTGTCTCCGCGTTATCTGTTACAGTACTGCAAACCAATTCCGTGACATTGACTGGATGGGAAATTTACTAGCTACCTTGGATTGGTTTAGAACAACGAATTGAGTGCCAACCGACCTTCCTTATGTGGATTTGGCGCCGCCTTTCAATAGTTGGCCCAATCCTAATTATTTAGTGCTTATATTTTTTATTCATATGTTTAGGTTTTCAGTTTTGGCGTATGTTCATTGTCGTGACAGGTCGATACCCTTTCCCTCTTCTAGGGCTATATTCAATGGCGGGTGGTACTCCGGCAATAGCTCTTTTGAGGTTATGATCTCCTTTCAAAGAATTGAGTGGTGCTTCATTGACGCAGGAGCTGCTCGTAGAGATGACTTGGCGTCATTTGCTACAATACCGTGAACCAATTCTTCGACTTGGACCAGACGGGAAGCTTCATAACGAACTGGGACTGGCTCAAAACAGCAAATTGAGGGCCGACCGACCTTCCTTACATGGATCTGAAGCCTCCTTTTAATAGTGGCCCCAATCCTAATTACCTACGGCTTATATATTTGGTTCACGTGTTTAGGTTTCAGTTTTGGCATATGTTTTCTGTCCGGACAGCCATCAGTGTTCTCTTTCTCCCTTTTAGGACTGTATCCAATAAGGGCGGTGCTTCGGTTATAGCTCGTCTAAGATGATGATCTCCTTCTTAGGGATTGAGTGGTGCTCCGGCTATAGCTCGTTCTTGTGAGGATATTTATCCCCGACTTTTCCATTCTCCACATCCCTCTCTTCGTTGTTGCTGCCGTTCCTGTTCCCGGCCTTCCGCTTCGTGGTCATTGCTTCCCCTGCCCTCTACCTTTGTTGTTGCAGCCTCGTCAATCTTTACTGTTGCTGTTTATCACTGTCCGACCGCCCTAAATTATTGCAGCCGTCCTCGAACAGTCTCCCGGTTGCTGGTTTTTGCAGTTTCAACCGCCAACAACACCTTTACCTCCCTCATCTTCTCTGCCATCGTAGTTACAACTCCCTCTACCTTTTGCCGCCGCCGCCCAGAAATCCCTCGCCCTGCTGTTTTACTGCTGTCCGACCATCCTACGTTGCTGCCACAGCCCGGGACACCACCACCCATGACAGCCTGTTCCAACTCCCGTGCTTCTGCTCCACTATCCTACCTTCCAACCGCCCTTTTGCTAAATGTCATCTCTCGGAGGTCCAAACCCTCACCGATCACCACCCTCACCTCGAGATTCACCTTAGTGTGAGTTTCTTGTGCCGTTCCTGTTGCTATTTCTATTTTCATTTGTGAGATTGTATTTCCCTATTTTGAATTAAGCAATAATATCCTGCTTTTTCGGCTGTTGTTTAACTCCTGTATCAATGAGCCCCTGAGAAAATATTAAACTTACACATAGATTTGTAAAATAACTAGCTAATCAAGATGAACTCACTGAAACGCCCATTGTACTGGGTTCATCTTGGTAAGAAACGTGGAAATGTGTTTGGTTTATTAATGTTTGCAGCTGCTATTTGACATGAGTCCCTCGGCGAATATGCTTCAACTGTCTAATTCAGAATACTCTTGCTGAGTTGATTTATATGTTAGACAATCAGCACTGTAATAGATGATACCAAGCACATTGAAGAACTCGAGTAAAGCTAGTATTATGCAATCCAGATTAATTTTGTAATGTGAAGGATATAGCTTCTTTAAAAGCAAACTCATCAATCGGACAGCAACTTATTGTATCTTGTCGTAAACTAAAGCAGGAACTACATGATTATTATGCACTTTTGCAATTAATTTATTTTATAAAGATGAGTTCCTTGATGCATTTAGTGCCTCTTTTTATGGACCATATCTGAGCGCAATGCCTTGTCAATCCCAAGTCATTAGCTCAAATTATAGTCTTTTTGATATTTACATTCATTTGTGTCCAAGATATCATGATTTTAATCCATTAGTTATAGATTTTTTAAACTTGTTTAAAAAAATTTGCAAAAAATATATTTAACGCTTCAGGAAGCACTCAATTGAAGGAATAGAGAATTAGAATTCTCAAAGCTGAACCCAAATAGTTGGTGGATAAGGCTAGTGATAATTATATGATGTTGTTCTTTGCTTGATTATTTAGTGATATGAATTTTTAGATTTTCTTTTATCTTAGAATGTAGCAAATTGCCTTTTTCTCTATACTCCTTTCCATTTTTCTGTCGCACACACGCCTACTACGATTATTGAAGGGGTTGAAATTTTGTCCAGAGACAATAATTTTATACAAAACGGGATGGATTTCCACAAAAATTAGGGTAATTAAATATTTGATTTCAATAACACCAAACAACACAACTCAAATACATAAAGATGAGCACTTATAATTCGAGAGGTAGGCCATCTCTCTCAAACCCTGAACTCAAGGCCGCAATCTTTTGCACATCCCAACACAAGCATAATAAATCCTATTTATTCCCCACAATAATAACTAATAAAAGAAAATTTCCCTTAGGCGCCAGTGTAATAATACTAACCTCCCGAAAGACATCCTATCAAAAAAAAAAAAAAGAAACTGCTACTGAATCAAGTCGTATGGATCTCATATGACGTCATTATTTGACAATCCATTCCATTTAATCAGAAATTCATAGTGACTCTCATTAGTTTGAAATGTTGTTTTGTGTACATCATTTGGCCGCATCCGAATTTGTTGGTACCCCGACTTCAAGTCACTCTTATAGGATTCTTTAGCCTCAAACAATTCGTCCAGTAGCTCATTTGTCACCGGAATGGGAAATGTGTCAAGTACTGTTTTTTTATTCAATACCCAATAATTCACATAGAAACACTAACTCCCGTCGTTCTTCACTGGCATGAGAAGGTGCTTTCACTAAACTGTTTGATCCTGACCTCCAACATATCTCATATCAATCTCTTGATTTTGTTCTTTTGTACCTGGGGGTAGCAATATGGGCACACACTGATAGGAGAAATCTCCAGTTTCAGGATTATTGTATGCTTGAGTCCGCTGTCAATTCTTTGACTCGATCTGATGACTTTAGATCCACCTAAGATAGTGTTGCCTTGATGTTGTATGAATTTTTTTGATTGCTATCGCTCGCATCCGCTCCATGGCTCATCTTGAAATGGGCCTCCATGATGTCCTTTATAATGAATTCTGACATCTTGTCCAAGAGGAGTACCCTCCAGAGGGACATGAATTTTCATATGCTCCACCCAAAATTTCGAAGAGCCATTGTTGCTTGCTGAAAAATTTTTTCATTATCCGATTTTGATGGGATTTAAATCATAGCCTCGTCGATCATTCTTCTTATTTTTAAGAGCACATCGACCATTTAGGATAATCACACACATTCAATATCTCTCTGATTGACTCCAATGTTAGGCCATTTTTACCACTCTTAAGACAAAGGCTGGGACCGACTAGTTCATAGTAAACAAGAGAATTATCAAAGAATACTTCTAGCTCTCTGGAATCCACTAGAATGAGGGAGAATCATGGAAGAAATAGTTCTAATTGTTTTCTAACAAAGCTTGTGAGGTCTTGGAGTCAGTATGGAGCTTTTTTTGTGTGATCATTATGATTTTACCATGATCCAATCCTCTTTACCCATCAATGCTCGCTAACAATATTTTGCCCAAATTATAAACAAATGAAAGCACCCCCGAGGAAATGGATGCATCAACAAACCTAGCAAATGATATACGAGCCGCCAAAAGACCAAGGACTTCGATGTTGGTCATGTCATTTGTCTAATCATAGATATATCCAAAATTAATGCCCTCATTGAGATCCAAAGCATGTTAACGATGCCAATTCAAGTTGACAGGTTGTGTTTAGTTCTGAATGAAGTTGACTCAACTCAAGTATGCTTTGGTCCAAATTGACCAGATTATTATATGGATCAAAACCATTTGAACCCAAACCAGACTCAAATCAAACCTGCTTAACTTGAACCATACCTATCTAAACCCATTTATTATGCAGTTCATGTTATTTTTTGGCATAATGGTCATTTTGCTGTTATATCCGATTAACTTGAATATGGTCCATTTGGCTTTCCTAGAATGAACCCAAACAGTCAATTTTGAGTTATTTGGTTTATCCCAAGCCTGACCTAAATAATATTTGGGTCTATAATCTTTACCGAATTTTGACCCGAATGGTAATTGAGTCAATCTGAATATGGTATTTTTTAGTTCAGCTTGAGTTTGGTTATTTTTTTGACACCTTTAAATACATATACATTCTGATGGCCTAAACCACATTAATCCATTTTTCTGCTCAAATTGATAGATGAATTAGGTCTCATACTAGGATTTCATATTCCAATATAAGAGATTTTGCCGTAGTCCCTCCAAATTTGGTTGGACTTAACTATTCATTGATTTATTTAAAATCAACGTAAATTGATATGAAAATCGATGCTCCTACATTAATTGATATGATGAACATTTTAAGCATAATGAATGCTTGAATGTTTGGATCTGTTGCACCGTTCGGGTACTGAACTTTCTGAACATGTCAGCAGACAATATTTGATGGCCATCTTTTCAAGTCATAGGGATATTGACATTTATGTTTTTTTTTCTGAAAGAATAGACTGCGGAGAATGACGAGCGTTTGAGATTTGTGCAATAAAGGGGGTTGCACAGAAGGGACTGTTTGGGGATTATCACACAAACCAATGTATGGCAAGCAACGGTAGTTATTTTTAAAATATTAAAAACGCCTTAAAGTTGTTTTATTTAAAAAAAAAACAGTACAGATATTAAACGAATATGTTAAAAAAACAATAAAAAATTAAAAATGATCCCTAACGGACATTTAATTGAGGGATTTGCCAAGACATATTGGTTCAAAGTAACTAATTTTATAATTCCTATTTTTGGCATATAAATTGCGTAAGGGATGAATTTAATAACTGCCGAAGGTTCTGGCAGATAGATTTTTCTTGTCTGTGTGATATTTTAGGATATTCAGCGTATGCAGGACAGATTGGAAGCTAGCTTTATATCTGCTTACCCTCTTTAATCCTAGACCTGCATTTTGATAATTTCTGCTCAAATTTTTATCTACAAATAAGTTTGTATGCCTGGAAAATGTGCAAGGTATAGTGATACTACAAGTTTAAACAATTGAAATTCATTTATAGCGAAGCATATCTATATGCTTGTAATTGGAGATCAAATTTTTAGTGATATTTAGAGAACACTTTGGTGACAAAGTATTGCTAGACCTCTCTTGTTTATATAGTTTCGATTCTTCTTAAACAATACATCTACGTGATAAATTGAAAAAAAAAATGGTTAAAAATATTCTAACCAAACTTTAATCAATGTAGGTTTCAGCATTGCTGGATTTAGTTTGATAATGTGTAATATATGAGTAACCAATCAAAACTTGTATTGTAGTTATCTCAAAATAAGTCCAACGGCCTTGAGACCCACATGATTGAATTTTTACCAAGATATGCTGACCCATAATTTTTGTTAATAAATTCATTACAAAGAAAAGTTTCAAGTCAAAGTGAACCCAAATTTGATCAAGTAAAATCATTAAATTCCTCATATGAGTGCAATGTGAGTTTTGATTACTCAATTTATATTCAACTCAAAATTAATTTGATAAGTATTTAGATCAATTTTAATCAAACTTTGATCAGGATATTTCAATTTGACGCATGAGTCTCTTGCAGGGGCATTTATGCAATCTCTGTTACAGTACTGCAACAGTACGCCAATATCAATTTCGTGACATGGACCTTACGAGAAGCTTACTAGTGACCTTGAACCGGTTCAAAACAGCGAATTGAGGGCAGGGTGACTTACCATACATTGGTTTACCGCCTCCTTGTGAGATGGGGCCCACTTCTATTTACCATAGGTTATATATTTTCTTTCGCGTTTAGATTTTTAGTTTTTTGTGATTTTTCTGTCAGGGTCCCTCATGTCCCTTCTAGGGTTTTATTCGAGGATGAGTGGTGCTTTGGCTGTATCTCACTCCGAGTTGATGACTATCCTCTACCTTCCTATCCTCAGCAACCTCCTTGTAACTGTTGCCATAGCTGTAACTGCTGCAACAACCCCACCCGAACAACAACTTTGCTGTCTCCTGCAGCCCCACACCTCCCTGCCATCACTGTTCCAGCCTCCCTTTTTGCTATCCCCTGCGATTCCTGCGCTCTTGCTTGCTGTCATAGATGTTTGCGCCAGATGTTTGCCTCGTGCTTAGCATGCCAGGAGAATTGTTTTTGCGGGATTATATTAGTTTGGTAAATAAATAAAAACAACTTAAGATATGTGTGAATGTGCTTAGGGCGCAACTCCTGAAACCAAAGATCTCGAGTAGCCGTTGGGATCTTCTTCCAGGACAATTACACTGAGTCATATTTGTTCTGAATGATATCTCAAATGACATGAATAGTCTGGATTGGGAGGTAGAACCTAAAAAATAACAAATTATTAGTTTTTTATTCAATTAAGAAAGTAAAAACATTACAATCAATATCTAAAAAAAAACTAACGTGTTGCCAACAGGCTCAATTCGGTAGCTGCTGCCTGTTGACTCCCGAACTCAACTTTGCTGTAGTCGGGGTGGAGTTAGGGTTAGGGTTAGGGGTGAGGGTTGGGCGACCTCTCCTGACGTGCTTCTTCGTCAGATAACGTTATGCTCTACGTCCGTTGCCGGAATGCATCTAAACTAAGCCTTCAACTTCACTTCCATGTTTGCCTTTAACTCCGACCTCATTTGAGTAAAACGAGCCCCCATCTCGGCAGCAAATGCGACAACGTATCTGGAGACCTCCAACTCTGCATATGCACTGATGGAGGAGTGAGCACCGTGGACCAAGGACTGTAAACTCGACCCTTCTTCTTCCCTCCAGCAACCTCCCTCCACATGTCATACTAGAAAAGATCATGATCTCGGATCGTAATACTGCCCAATATCTGCGATCGGTTCTCCTTCAGCTATTGAAATCTCTCCTGGAAAAAAAAAGTTGTTACATATAGTTAAAGCTAGCATGCATCAATATCAAATTAGTTAAGCTCGTGAATTAGCTGGACCTCACTAAATCTATTGTTGATCTAAATTGGTCGTCTGCCTCTTGTGGGTGCGCTCATGTACATCAACAGCGGAGGGCTCCCGTCTCAATTTCCCAGTCTGTCCATATTACGGAATGGTTAGATTATATATTTGATCTATAGTAAAATTTAAAAAAAAAATGAAATCTTGTTAGCCTTCGTTTGTATTCTTTGTGCGGGAGCGCCCCACTAGTATGCTTGGAAGGCCTAATGCCTCCACAGTCTGACCGTTTGTTTTGTTTCACCTGCTTCCTATTCTTCAGGTACTCTGAGAATCATGCCCTGAGCAGCGTTGCTAAAACATCCTTTCCGATCCACAAAGGATGCTGCCACGATTTCCAAATATTGCTTAACATGTTCCGTAGACGATCACTGTCGTTGTGCTTGAAGTTACGCCATATGTGTCTCATGCTCAGGGCGCCAAGAGAATGGTTTATGTGGGATGATATTAATTTGATAAATAAATAAAAACAAAATAAGATATTTTTGAATGATATGTACCGCAAACTCTTGAAACCAAATGTCCCGAGTGGCCATCGGGATCTCTTTCCAGGACAAGTACACCGAGTCTTATTTGCTCCGAATAATATCTCGAATTGCATGAACAATTTGGGTCGCGAGGTAGAACTTGGAAAAAAAAAATGTTAGTTTTCTATCAATTAAGAAAATAAAATCATTAATGTCAAACGTGTTGCCAATAGACTCAATGCAGTAGTTGCTGTCTGTTGACTTCTACCCTGTAGAGGCATCATGGGCCTCTGTCGAATTCAACCCCACAGTCTGACCGTTTGTTCTGTTTCACCTGCTTCCTATTCTTCAGGTACTCTGAGAATCATGCCTTGAGCAGCGTTGCTAAAACATCCTTTCCGATCCACAAAGGATGCTGCCACGATTTCCAAATATTGCTTAACATGTTCCGTAGACGATCACTGTCGTTGTGCTTGAAGTTACGCCATATGTGTCTCATGCTCAGGGCGCCAAGAGAATGGTTTATGTGGGATGATATTAATTTGATAAATAAATAAAAACAAAATAAGATATTTTTGAATGATATGTACCGCAAACTCTTGAAACCAAATGTCCCGAGTGGCCATCGGGATCTCTTTCCAGGACAAGTACACCGAGTCTTATTTGCTCCGAATAATATCTCGAATTGCATGAACAATTTGGGTCGCGAGGTAGAACTTGGAAAAAAAAAATGTTAGTTTTCTATCAATTAAGAAAATAAAATCATTAATGTCAAACGTGTTGCCAATAGACTCAATGCAGTAGTTGCTGTCTGTTGACTTCTACCCTGTAGAGGCATCATGGGCCTCTGTCGAATTCAACCCCACTCAGTTAGGGTGGAGGTAGGGCTGGGGGTAAGGGTGGGGGTGGGTGCAATAGTGGGGTGGGAATAATGGTTGGGGCAGCGATGAGAGTGGGAGTGGTGGCAGGGGAGGGGGCGGAGAGGGGGGGCAGTCCTCTCCTGCCATATTTCTTCGTCAGGTAAGGCTGTGCACCCCCCCCACCCACCTCAAGGAAGGAGGGAGGCTCTCTCTGCCTCGAGTTGACATATGAAACAATATAAATATAATTAATTAGCGCACATACTAAAATAATATATAATAAACTAAAAATAGAATAATATGCAATAAACATAAAATACAACAGTATGTAGTAGACATGTAGACAAAACTATAAAATGAAAGGTACAACTATTAAAACTGAAAACACAAAAGTACGCAATAAACTGAAAACGAAGCTGTGTAGTTGAACCCACAAGCTAGTCAAATGAAAATAAAATAGATGAGTACTAAATAATCGAATGTGAAATTGTAAAGTACAATCTACAAACTTAGGAGACTAAAGCTTTAAGTTTTAAAGTAATTTACCCATCTTACTCGGCATCAGAGTGACTGGAGGATGTAATCAGAATCTCTTCTTCAAACACATCTCCTGAGTCGTACTCATCGCCGGTATTAATTTCTTTGTATTCGCCACTAGCATTCTCTAGATTGAGCTCTTCATTGATAGCATCAAGTGAAAACATAAATCTGACATTTCAGTTTTTTGATGAGCGAGTTCAATATTATTTTGAATATGAAAGTTGTCTTGGTTTACTCGATATCCAAACTGCCCAGTCAACGCTATCTCTTGCTCTATGGGGATATCAAAGATAGTAAACCTGACTCGCCTGTTGTGCTAGGATGAAATGATCAAATTTAACATGCCTTTTGTTTACTTTTACTTCTGCGGTATTATATGGTTGGTTTATCTTTGTTCCACGATTAGGAACTTCATCGAACCAAACACGGTTAAATAGGATTACACTTCCTCCAAGTGCCAAGATAAGATAGTTCAACTTCTTCGAGAATCTCATATGAGTATATTTCATCGTCTGATTATTGCTTGTTTTAGGGCAAACGCCGGAGTTACAAGTTTTTTTTTTCTTCAATCCAGAATCTCGTATGAACCCTGTACCCATATACATCGTAAATTTGTCAGATTTTCACGATGCACATAGATCTATAAGCTCCTGATCCGTTACTCAATTTCTTCAATCATGAATTTTTTAATATATACATAAGACTTGTATTAATGCGAATTCACTTGTCATATGAGAAACAAATTTGTCAATTTTAACTCACATGCATTGTAAACTATTGCGTAAAATTATTTTCGATCTCTTTACTGATGTCATCTTCTTCAAATGAATTTAACGAATCAACGAATAAACTATTCACACATTGAAATGTTTTTGAAATAGCTCATCATGACATTTTTTAGATAAATGATTGAACAACTATAATAAAAAATGTATTACTCAATACAACAATTGAGAAGAAGAAAAGTATCGTTGCTTGAAGTTCCTGATCATTAAGAACGTGATGTGCACCTCACGTTGTTTCACCTAATTGCGGTAAAACAGAAAGACTCTATGATGACACCAAACTCAATGATTCTTTCATGGATTCTTCCCCGAAATAGTATGAGCATAATTTTTTTTTGTAGTAAATATGTTTTACATATCGATTCTTCTGGCAGAGCCTTATCCTTCACAATTTTTTTCAGTTTATTAAAAAGTCTAAAAAACAAATGTTGCTTATCACAAATTGATAATATTATTTATAAATGAGTGATTAACTATCTATACCTAAAATAATTACCTCTCAAACAGATACATCCAACGGTATTGTATTGGACCTCCAATTAATGGTTTGTGGGGTAAATGTACATACTGACGCTTTTTAGTCTGAAAAAATTAGGTGAATATTCTTTCGAGTTTGCAATACAAGAATGTTTGCTTCTAAGTAACGTATGACGTAAAGTTTCAAACGAGCTGCACATAGTTTACTGAAGAACATTGATTTCAATCAGTGGATTAAGGCAAACAACTAAATGCGGTTGACATCAAATTTTGTCGAAAAGTATGACAGTCGTGACTTCATTCCAAATATTTTTCATGCATCCACATTAACAAAATGACTCAAAATTGAAGCATACTCACTCTAGAATTTTAGCGAGTGTAGCTACTCACAAATTATTCTTCATTGGGACAAAGTAAGAGAATATTTTGCTTTGGTCTTAATGAGTTTGTCGACAACAGTTTCTTGGATTTCCAACTCCCGTCTTTTGCATATCTTCTTCAAATCAAGTCTGCTATTCACATTATCTTCGTTGATTGGTAAAAGATAATCATTACTTGGTCTAAAGATGAAATGCGAGATGCAACGTCATTGTCTACCCACACCTTATTGGTCGGATATGTTCGTAAGATTTTGCTAGTTACAACAAGATCATCAGAGGACCGCCACATCTTACAAGCAAAGATCAACTCTAGGTTCTTACATTCATAGTACATCAAGGGAAACATCCAAGTTGACCCTGCATGAGGAGACACTAGTTAAGAGGGGAGAAAAGGAAGAGCCAACCAATATTTTTGAAATCATCTCAGGGATTTGGGTATATTGAATCAGGTTGTGTAAACAGGCTAATGATCTTTATTGATCAGCGAGCAATTCAAGAAATAAGTAGCGATCCAGGAGAAGATGAACATTTTAGAGAGGATTCCTAACTTTTAGCCAATGAGGAAAAGACACAATTGATTCTAGTTGAACCCAAAACAAAAATTTCAACTGAGTTAACAGTAGATGTTGTAGACGACAGGGAGTTTGGGGCAATGAACGTTCATGCAAAGTATGAGATTGTGGTGCCTCAAAATACCGTTTTGTAGCCGTTGAGAGGAACATCAGTAAGATTGACATTGAGAAGCAGGTACCAATTAAAGGCAATCTCAGGTAAGAGAATTTCTGAATTTTCAGATGTATTACCTATCTCCTAAGTTGACTCACTGAGGACGAGTAGCACTGATTATCAATCAGGAAGGATGAAAATCAGACAGTTAAATTAAAAGTTTTCTATAATTAGAAGTTTTCTTATTTCCAATATCTTTATTCTGATATATTTCTCTTTTAACTGAATACTGAATATTTAGATTAGGTGAATATTTAGATTAGGAATATATATTATTAAATTACCTAAAATAGATTCTATGCACTTTATTTTGTACCTAAAATAGATTGTAAGATTGTTATTTAATGGAATGAAAGCAAAGGGAAAAGATGATTGAGCCTATTCAGGATTCAACCTATTTTTCTCAAAACTTTGACATGGTATCAGAGCCAAAATTTTGCCCTAACCACTGATAACCATTGGAAAACGGTCAAGACTCCTGCCGCCTTCTTACGGGAAGGGAGGAACTATTTTTTTGCCTTATTCTCGCTCGTCTACTTTCTCTAAAACCCTCATCTTCTTCATCTGCGCAGCGCGACTGCTGCGTCTGCTTTGTCTGGACTGTTCGCCTTCGCCCGACCTCAACTATTCGGTCTATTAATTGCTTCGTCATTTCCGTCTACTGCGCTCGTAACCCCTACTTTGTCTGCTCCATCTTCGACCGGTCCGCTCTACCTATCTCGCGCCGTCTAGCTGCCGGTCTCTGATCGAAAGCTATACAGTTATATTCCTTCTTCTAGGGTTTTGTGTAGATTGTTCTCTGGATTTGAGATGTAGGGTACTGTATTTCTTATTCAAGATCTGGAGCAGAAGGTACAGGCTGAGGGTTCGTTACTTTTCGTGAGGTTCTTTGATCACGAGGATCTAGAGGACTTTGGAGGCCGCTTCGGCGATGAGCTATCAGTCATACTCTTGGATGGGATTTGAGAGGTGGTTGTTCAAGGATTCCTCATGGATTTGCGGTTAATTGTAGGCGCATGAGCTCTAACCTGCAAGTTTCGCAAATCGACACTCCTTAGATCGATAACTTCGGCTTCGGCAAACCATAGATCTCTTGGGCTTCGACACTATTGGGCTTCGACATTCTCAGACTTCGACACTCTTAAACTCTCTCCGGCTTTGGCACTCTCAGGCCTCTCGGACTTCGATGCTCTGCTCTCTCGGGCTTCTACGCTCTCAGGTTTCGGCCTCTCGGGCTTCGACACTCTTGGGCTTCGGCCTCTCGAGCTTTGACACTCTCTGGCTTCGACACTCTTGGGCTTCGGCACTCTCGGGCTTCGACACTCTTAGGCTTCGGCCTCTCGGGCTTCAAAACTTTCAGGCTTCGACATTCTTAGGCTTCGGCCTCTCGGGCTTCGACACTCTGAGGTTCCGACACTTTCAGGCTTCGACAATCCGAGGCTTCGACACTCATGGTTTGAGGATTTTTTGTTCTGACAATGTTATCAACTTCTTGTTGGCAAATTAATGCTTCCTGATCAATTAACATCAATTTGAGGGGGGATGTCAATCAGAAAGGATGGAAATTAGACCGCTAAATTAAGAGTTTTTTATAATTAGAAGCTTCCTTATTTCCAATATCTTTATTATGATATATTTCCCTTTTAACTGAATATTTAGATTATGAATATGTATTATTAAGTTACCTAAAACAGATTATATGCATTTTATTTTGTACCTAAAATAGATTGTACGATTGTTATTTAATGGAATGAAAGTAAAAGGAAAAGGCATCGAGCCTATTCAGCATTCAACCTATTTTTCTCAAAACTTTGACAGAAACCAACAATAAACCAAAATAATAATAGAAGAGGGGAATGACAGGAATGGAGAATTTTCCACAGCAATTAGGACAATAAAATATTTTACTGTACTGGCATAAAACAACAGAATCCCAAATACATAAAAGATAAACCTACAATTTCGAGAGGTAGGCAATTCTCCCCCAAATAATAACTCTTAAGATTAGAGATAACAATCACATGCCTTAATCCTAATCATATTACACCTTATTTACACCAAACAATAATAATTAACAAATGACTAAATTGTCATTTTATTCTTGCGCCTAAAATAGATTTTCAAATTATTTGGCGGACTCGAGATAGGTTTAGTGGGACCACTCAACTCAGTGGGGCACAAGACAGAAGGCACCGTAGGCGTCGATCTAACATTACTCCCCTACTAATAAGACACCTTGTCCTGAGGAGGAAGAAAGGAAACTATTATTGGATCAAGTTGTAAGACTCCCACGTGACGTCATAATTTGACAATTGATCGGGTCAATTCAGATTTCAGTCTATTTTTTCTCAAAACTTTGACACCCATTCATGGATTTATCACCTCATTGTCAGAGGCGGTGTGCTCTTATTTTTCCTAGGCTATATATTTGCTTTTCGTATCTTAGATTTTTAGTTTTTCATGATTTTTTTTTTCAGGATAACCGTCAGCATCCCACTCTCTCTTTTAGGACTGTATACGAGGACGAGTAGCACTCCAACTGTATCCCGCTTCGAGGTGGTGACTATCCTCAACCTTGCCATCCTCGCCAACCTTCCCGCTGCCGCTATCATCACTGTAACGGTTGTAGCCAGTCCTACCCGGACAGCAACTTTTCTATCCCCTGCAGCCTCCCTATTTGCTGCCCCTTTAGATTCCAGCGCTCCCGCTTGCTGCCATCGCTGCTCCAACCAACATAAATCCTCTCCTGTTTCCACCAGCTGTTACCCATCCCGGACCACGCCCCTACCACCTAACCGCTGTCCCATCCCTTCTACACCGTCTCCTTGCTACATATCCACCCTTTCAGCCTATGCAAACCTGAATTCCACCTTCTTGCTGCCCAGACAGCGAGGACCTGCTGCTCCGTTGCATATCCTTCTACTTTCTCCACGCTCCCACCTTACTGTCACCATTACAAACCCCAACAACCCCACCATCAGTTGCAATCTTTACTGATTTGAGTTGTTGTGGTCATTTGTCGCAATTTCAGATTTACATGTTCCGTGTTATTGTAATTTTTCCTTTCAATCGTGTGGCTGTAACTTCTCTATTTGAATTTCAGCTGGAATTAGATATTTTTTACTCGTATTGGCATGATGTGCATTATCAAAACGCATCAATTTGGAGATGAATTTTGTTAGCAAATGCCTCTCATTGATTCCATAATATACTAAATTTGAAATCTGAACTTCTTAAACTGCTTGTGTTTGCAGACCAAAGGCCGGTCCCTTGAAGATGATGCAATTGAGAAAATGCTGAACGATCTCTCTTTGATCAAGAAATTTGAATAGAACCAAAGAGGAAATTTACATTGTTTATCATTGACGGACGTATTCTTCCTTGCTGAGAATGGCCTTAATGCATGAAACATAAAATAGAAGAAATATTAAGTGTCTCTAAACCTAAATGTGAAATTCCTTTAATTTTTTTGTTGTTCAGCAACATCCGGTACAAGATATTTCATGTCATGGTAGATTCAGTTAATTCATTTTTGTGTGATTTTAATATTTAATTTTGTCACTAATTAGTTATTCTATAAAGTTAATAAGCATGCTAATGCATGAAAAATGTCATAATATGATTATAAAAGTAAATTATTTGGTGTGAAATTTGATGAATTTATTCAAAATGCAATTGAAAGCATAATATGAATTTTTTTGAAAATATTTTTAGAAATAAGTTAAAATGAAGTTTATATCAAATTTTTATTATCTAGGCTGTATATGTGCTATATGAGAGGCTGTTCTACATCAAAAGCATTCCATAATAATAGTAAAAAAAAAAATAAACATTATCTGAGCCCCTCATATAGAAATATGTTAAGTATAAAATATCTATTCAAAATAATAAAACAAATATCATGTGTTTATCTATAAAATGCCTCATAATGTTTTACAAAATATAATATTCTTAAAGTAAACTATTTAATTTTTAAAGCTTTTTTTTTAATAAAACATTTTCAAACATTTTTTTTTTTTTTTGTTTTTCTCCCTGAATTGAAGGAAAATATTATATCCAAACATTGTCCGGAAGACTGGATCGCACCACACGACTGTGCATAAGGGTGCGGTCCACACCATTGTTCGAACGTACGGACGATGCGCATAATATTTTCTCGCTCACCGAAAGCTTTTCTCACCAAATAATTTACCAAAAATATGGAGGAAACCTTGAAACATCACAGAAAGAATAGAAATGATCATTTCAAAATGAAGAAATAATTTCATAAGAATTGTTTCCACAGCCTTTTGTGAATCACCCAAAAAGATAGGCTTCTCCTTTTCAAGCAATTTGCAAAGAGTAACTCTCAAATGAGAAATTGTTTTCTATAATAAAATGAAACTGAAAACAAAATGTCAGTCTTAACTGGTAGCTGTAAGGAAGTTGCATGTGTGAGCTTAAATTAACATAATGACATGGAAATAATACGAATAATATTAACTAAAATTAGACATAAGATAAATTTAATTAACAATCGACTTGAAATTTTTTAATTTCATTTAAAATTGAGTCACTTTAGTTTATAAATTTGATCCATTCTCATCCTGATTTACTCACTCCTTAACTTACTTTATCCCCTCTCTCTCTCTCTTTCTCTCTCTGTCTTACTCTCTCTCTCTACATATATACATATTTTACTTTTTTTTATTTTTTAAAAGTAATGACTTGAGGCTATTATACGAGTCCCGACCATCCCGATGCGCGTAACAATTCGAGTACCACACCCTCCACCGAGTGGAATCAAACCCCAGATCAGGGACTAACAACTGACGAGCAGATGACCGAACAACTGATGCGGCGGCGCTATATATATATATATACAATCACAACATTAGCTCATATAGCTAAAAATTCAAATTCTATCCAAGGTCAGTTGCCTTATTTACAGAAATAAAAGTTATGACTGACAAAATCAACCTTCAAAATGGTATTGGATCTAAAAACCAAAATCACACCACCATTTGCTCATAAAATTCCAAAAAAGACAAATATATTATTGATATACTTGCTTAACATATATAATCCTCCAAAACACGGAATCAGGAGCACAAGCTGCCTCCAATACTAAACAAACCAGGATGCATTTCATTAACAACCAGACAACTTGATCCAAGACCTTAATCTTTACCTTCTACATAGCAAAAAAACCAGGCAGTATATATCTTCTTCACTTTTCACCAAACTTCACCCTCCTCATCTTTGACCCGCCATGGATGAAAATAGAATCACCATTCCCTTCTTCTTTAGAAACATCCCCTGTTTCAACTTTATGATTTTTCCTTGAACACCTTGAAGAACATTGGCTGCTCTTCTTCTTCTTCTCCTTCACTACACCACCAACATCATCATGCCAGCACTGCTTACAAGGTGTGCCAGAAGATGCATCAGATGCCATGGAATCATCATCATCATCTTCTTCCTTGGCTTCATCTTCTCCACTGCTTTGAACACTAATGGTGCCACTCCCAACTTCATCATCATCATCACCATTGCTAGTATCTCCATGCATGGAGGATGATGCGAGGTACATGGTCCATCCGGATTCACTGCTGCTGCAGTCCTCTGCTTCTCTGCTGAACTTGGGGGAAGATTGGTTCATGGCTACAGAAGATGGAGGATGATGAGAGTGGGATATATAAGAAGGAAGAGAATGGCGAACAAATTAACCAACTTTAAACAGGAGAGAATTAAATAAAGTTAGAATATAATCTTAAATAAAGAGACACCCGAACAAGGCTCACTTCAATGCACCACACTGCCTCTGTTCACCACTGTGCATCAAAAAGGACAGATGTCCCAGGCTAAGAGACAGAAATCCCATGAGGAATTCCTCATAGAATTTCTATAGGAATATCTATATATATATATGACAATATATACATTTTTCATGTGTAAATTTTTTAAATATCAAAAGGTTATAAATATAAATATGAGATGTTAGGTGTTAGATGTGAAAATGCATAATTATAAATATATAACATCTAAAATTTGAAATATTAACATAAAATGTAAAAAAAAATTGTACATATTTATAAAATTAATATTTAATTTAGATAAATTTAATATTTAAATTTAATTAAAAGTATTATTAATATGAACTTATCTAAATAAAAATATAAAATATTAGGTCATGATAAAAGTTAAATATAAAAATTTTGTCCAATAAAACCCAGCCCAAATAACACAAATGCATACAAAACCTGCATCATTAAATACAAGAAAACAAAAGAAACCCCGCCACCTGGAAACTAAAAGAAATCTTTGAATCCTTCTGACAGTTCATCAGCAGAAGGAACCCATCTCATGGGAGGAATAAAAGAGATCAATGGAGAGAGAAACAAAGGAAGAAAGAGAGAGGAAGCAGAAGGGGTTCATTTGTTATAAGTGCAAGAAATCACTTCCTTCTTTAATTCCTAGTCTGCCATGGAGGTCCAGTCTTCTTAAATAGGAAAGACAGCCCATCTTCTCCAGCTCTTGGAACCTTTTTATCTCCCCATCTTTGTCATCATCCCTATTTACAGGATCCAATCTTTGCCCTGCCCTCCATTCTTTTATCTCTTGTCCTCCTTCAAAACATGGCAAACTCTTCTATAATATTTCAAAAAGTTGGCTTTTTTGCTTCTTCTACAGCTCCACTGCTCCTTCAATTCGCTTGACATGTATCCTCCAATATTTGGACATGATGGCTTGCCATAAATTCAGAATATTTCTAGCTGTTTTAAAATCTGTATAACATTTCTTGTAGGAAAAAGGCTTTGTCTTCCTAAGCTTCGCATGTGACCTCAATAAATTGTGAGCAGTAAATGGAGAGAGTGATTTGAATTGTGAAGTCTTTTTGTTGGACAAGCAGCCCTATAGCTTCTCAATTGTAGGCTGTCACTTCTTTTTGAGAGGCATTCAAAGCATTCCCTTCCACCAAATCTTCCTTGAAGATCTGTTTAACCTTCATTACATTCAACCACAATACCAATATATATATATATTTTTAACATAAATCATTATTTGGATATGTATATATATATATATATATATATATATTAAAAGGAATGACCCGATCATCCCTTAGTGTGCTAAATATTCGAGTACCACATCATACACACGAGAGGATTTGAACCCGTGATCTGCGGTGACTTACGACCTTCAGGGAGATTGCTCTACCAATAGAAAACAAAAGCTCACCCACACACGCACGCGTGCACATACACGCACACACACATACTGAGATCAGTTGTTTAGGCATCTGCTTGTCAGTTGTAAGTCCCCTTTGGTCTGGGGTTCGATTCCCCCAGGTGGAGAGTGTGGTACTCAAATTGTTAGGCACATTGAAAATGACTGAGGCTTATATAATAATCTCAGGCCATTCCTTTATTTAATATATATATATATATATATAGTGAGAGTGAAAATAGTGGAGAGCTAGAAGTGGTAGAGAGTACAAGCTAGCAAGGTGGCAGCACATGCAATTTTTGCTTACAGATTCAGGATAATCAGCATGTGGATGGTGGTTGCCAAGTGAGACCCATACATTCATTAAATGTTTAATTAATAGATCTCTGAAGCAATAAAAATGCAGCATATAAAGAAAAATTTATGACAACTTATATGGAAGATATATGAGTACAAATTTGCTTATGAAGACACATAATTCCTTCTCATCAGTATAATTATAAATTGATTAATGTTTTTCTGAAGATCTCATGGTGTATTCATTGGAATTTATCTGGAAAATTGTGCATTACAGATCTTTTAAGAGGCAATTCATTTATGTTGACCGATGATAATTTCATCACACAACCAATAATATTTTCTTATAAATCTATCAACAAGCAGCTGAAATTTTGATCCCATATATCATTTCTTTCTACTGATTAATGAATCAGTATGTTATGTTTGGGAGTAGTTGCTTCTAATGCATCTTGAAGAGGGGCATTTGGACTTCATGGCCTCATGAGAAGGAATTATGTGTCGGGAAAACTAATTTTTTTTATAAACTCAAAATCACAAAATATATCTCTTAAACTCACAAAAACTATATTTAGAAGCTTGCACAACCTTTTTTTGGAAGGAATATTACGTGTGTTGCACATATATGCGGAGGATGGTTCAGATGCACTTAAAAAGGCATATTAAATATTTTTAGGCCCATCTGGACCATTCTTAGCATATGCGTGCAACACACAATATTTTTTCCTTTTCTTGAAACTCTATTCATAATCCATAAAAGTATGGGGTATTTATACATATTTAGAAGTAATTAATACTATACATTATTTATTAACTAAACTAATCTCAACTCTTCATTCTTCATCTACCATACCTACCACACACACATGAATCATGTCTCATATATTATTGGTTTTTCAACATATCAACTTTTCAACAAGTTTAATTATTCAAAACAAGTTTATTTCTAACTCGGAACAATTTTGATTTCTAACACTCTCTTAAACTTGATTTATATTTCCAAGAATGTTTTGGAACTTCATAAACATTTCTTGCTTTATAGCTTAGTACGTAAATATGTCTGCCACGCGCTCATGAGACATCACATACTTCATCTCTACTTTTTTTTTTGTTGCAACACTTTCTCTTATGTAATGATAATAAGTATCAGTGTGCTTGCTTCTATTATGAAAGATAGGATACAAGTGATAATTTATTGTCAATGTGTATCTCGATGGACACCTCTTGTGAAAATCATAATTCTTTCAATAAATTTTTTAGTTAAATAGCATGACAAACACATGAAGTAGCTTAATTTTATAATTGTTATAAAAAGAGTAAAATAAATCATAGTTGTTACCTTTAATATATCGAAGTCTTCTCTTAGTAATATTGAAATGAGTTATCGCTTCCATATAATGATTGATTATTCCAACTGCGCAAATAATATCTGACATTGTACATGTAGTGTAGACTTCCGACGAGAATTTTATAAAGAGTTTGATCCAACTTTTCTCCGTTAACATTTTTTGGATAATTTAACTCCATATTCCATTGGTATTCAAACTGGATTAAAACATCCATTTTGAATCTCCTAAGCACTCTATAACATAGCCTTCTTAAGCGATGAAGATGTTTGTATCTGCTTGCCTCACTTCAAAACTGAAATAGTAAGTCATAAGTGCAATGTATATCATTTCAATTTCCTTAGTCAGTTCTTTCTTTCTCAAACATTTTTAAATTATTACATATGAAAATCAAGTCCTCTATATATAAACACTCAATTAAAATATTTTTTTCTTGAACTTTAATATAAACTACACGCTCATATTAACATTTAATAAGATTTTTACTTTGAAATCAATTCAAGTATTTCAAGCTTTCGGTGCTTACTTTAAACCATATAAGGCATTCTTCAATTTTTAAATTTTTTTTTCTTCTTGCAATTTTACCTCATGTCCCAAAGGTTGTTTAATACGGACTTTTTCTTCAAGATCTATATTTAAGAAATTAGAATTTACATCCATTTGATGGATCTTCCTTCCTTATTGGGCTACCAAAGAAGTTATTATTCTGATGGTTTTAAGACGAGTGACATGAGCAAATACCTCAACATAATCAATACCATATTTTTATTGTATCTCTTAGCCACCAATCTTGCTTTGTATCTCTTTATACTTTCTTTAGCATTCCTCTTCACTTCGTACACCTATTTAACTCTAATTTTCTTGTGACTTTGTGGAAGTGTAGCAAGCACCCAGGTATTTTTGTGATTTCCTTAATTTTTTTATCCATAGTATCTACCCATTTCTTACTTTTCACTACTTCTTAATAGTCTAAAGGTTCACATTCACTTAAAAAAAAAAGTAATGCCACCTTTATTATTAGTTACCTTATAAATATCTTGTAAACGTCTAAAATACAATATCTTCTCATTTAACTTTCATTTAAAGGTGTTATTGATGTTGATCATTCATATGTTCTTGTTGAAATTAATTGAATCATAGGTTCCAATAATTCTTCTCTTACAATCTCTTTGATTTTTTTATTCTCATTTTGTTTCTTCCTCTTCAAAGTAAGGAAGAAAACTAAATTCATATTCTTGTGTTCTCTAATTTCATATAACTTTTCATTAAACTCCACATCTCAACTAATGAGAGTTTTGTCATTATTGAATTATAGATTTTGTAACCTTTAGAGCTTGAGCCATAGCCGATGAATACATACTTTTCACTTTCATCATCAAGTTTTGTTATTTTTTCGTCTGGAATGTAAGCATATGTGATACTTCCAATGACATTAAGGTGGGAGATTTCTGGTTTCCTTCAACTACATGCTTTTTGAGGGGCTTTTCAAGTTCACTTCTTATCTAGGAGTGATTTATTAAATAAAATGCACAATTAATTGCCTCAACCCGCATTCCTTGGGCATTCTTTTACTTTTGAGCATGCTTCAAGCTATGTTGTGATTTGTTCTATTATTTCACTCTACCGCTTCATTTTGTTGGGGAGTTTTCGGCACAACTAAAGAATGATGATTTCTATCATTTTTACAATACATTTGAAATACATTGGATGTGAATTCTCCTATACAATCAAATCAAATGGTCTTAATGTTAATGTCACTTTCTTTCTCAACAAGAGTTCTAATTTTCTTAAAATTCTCAAGCACCTTTGATTTCTCCTTAAGAAAAAAACAACCATGTTTTTTTCTTGAAAAATAAATAGTAAATAGAAAAAAAAATATATGCTCTCACCAAATAACATTGGTTTAATAGGGCCGCAAATATCGGTGTGTACAAGCTCAAGTAGCTTCATGACTCTTGAAGTTTGCTCATTTGAAAGTGTTTTTGAGATTGCTTTCCAAGTAAACATTCTTCACAAATTTGATCTGGTTGATTGATGTAAAATAAGCCTCTCATCACCTCTTTTGTTAAAAGTTCAAGACTACCAAAGTTGAGTTGTCCATACCATAAACACCACAAACATAATGAATTACTATAACAAGCTCTTAAAAACATTGTAATATCATACTGAATACCAAGAAGAAACATTCTATTTTTGACATAGGAACCTTAGCAATCAACTTCTTTCTATGATCTCTTAAGAAAAAATATTTTCTATCAAGTGAATATAATATCATTTCTCTAATAATTGACTTATACTCAAACGATTATTTTTCATATTTGGGACATAGTAAGAATTTGAGATGAATTGATGACCTTCATTCTTCAAACGTATTAATATTTACCTTTACCTTTTACTAATATTTTTCATCCATCTTCAAATGAGACATTTCCTCTTATTGCTTCATCAAGCTCCACAAACATGTTCTTTTCTCTGCACAATTGATTGCTTGCACTAATTTCGAGACACCATCTATTTGTTTGGTATTTATCTTTTTCCTTGTATGTTTATGATAAATTTCTTTCTTCTTTAATATGATCTTCTATAAGGATGGTTTCACCACTTTTTTCAAATTTCTCTGTCATCACCAAAATAGGAATTATTATTATATGCACTTCTTAAGTCACTACCTTGTTCACCACCATGTTCTCGGCTATGCTCTCTTCTACTTTAGCATATAACATTGTTGAAGCTTTTTTCTTTTAAATTGAGCTGAAAAAGTTGCATCATTGCTTCTTATTGTTGTTTCTTCATCTTGTATTTATTTTTTCATAAGCTTGCAAAGGAGCTAATTATAGATTCACACTCATTGTTTCTATAACTAGTTGCTTCAATATTATTGACAATATAATCAAATTGGGGATTAGCAGAGTGGAGAATTTTTTCTATAAATTTTTTTACTTCACTTACATTTTCACTATTACTTTTTGATTGATTAATAATAGTTAACAATCTGGAGAAATAATCTAAAATTAATTCAGATTCCTCCATGAATAAAATTAAGCTCGAACTTACGGATAAGAGTTTGAAGGAAAAAACTTTTTAACTTGCTCTACTCATTTTTTTCAAGTTTGAAGCTTCTTCCATGCTTCTTTCTTTGTGGGTTGCACTTGAGATATTCTCGAATCAATTTTCATCTACCTATATGAGATAAAGAGAATTTTTGTCTTAAATCTTTCAAAGCTTCACTTTTTATGATATCCTGCGCATCTTGTGTTCATAGTGTTGTCTTCATTTTGATGCTCTAATTATTGTAATTGGGTTCAGTAAGCATCTAAACTTGGAAGGGAATCATTCCTCCATCTTTAATCTTTCTGATACCACTTTGTTGGAAAAAACTATTTTTTTTATAAACTTAAAACCACAAAATATAACTCTCAAGCTCACACAAACTCTATTTAAAAGCTTACATAACTTTTTCTTGAAACTTTATTTATAACCCATAAACGTATGAATTATTTATATAAAGTAATTAAAATGAAACATTATTCACAAACCAAGCTAATTTGGACCCTCATTTTTCACCTATTACACCTACCACACAGACACATGCATCACCTTGCATAACATTAAAATTTTAACATATCAACTTTTCAAATAGTTTAATTATTCAAAATAAGTTTATTTCTTGAAACAGGTTTAATTTCTAACATTGTAATGAGGCTTCTTGATTTATAAGTTGTGATGTAAAGAGTCAAATTTTCTTTAAAAAAATTAATATAAATGGTCATATAATTGGTTGTGCTAAAACACTGCATATTAATACACATGACCTATTTTCTTCAAAATTTAGCATTTACTTTATGGTGTTATCAGGTGTAGTTGTTTACCTACTTATTTATATTTTATATTTTATATTATAGTTTCACTTGGAATTTAAGATTTAATGACATATTAAAAAGCCATTTAAATCTATTTCCCCTTCTTGGGTTATGTGATAACATTAAGTGGTATGAACTAAGAAATCTTAGATAAAGATTAAGTAAAGTGTCAAAATGAACTAAGAAATCTTATATAAAGATTAAGTAAAGTAACTTTAGTCTCATAGTCTAAAAATATTAAATTAGTCATCATACTCTTTTATTAATGGTTAAAATAGTTTTTTTTTTAATATATGGGAAATATTTGGGCTCATATTAAAAAAAAGGATCAAATCAACTCATTTATTGATTATGTGAGTAAAATGATCTCATGCAAGGAATCGATAGACCATTTTAGCAATTTTTCTATATATATTAATTTCATATCTTAGAAACATATGCCTATATGACACCTTTCAGTGACAATAGTACATCGAAAGAATAATTAATAATTTTTATTCTCATGGTTGATAACATCCCTTTTGACTTCCAAAATACTATAATATTAAGATACTTATAAACCCTTGATATGAAAATATTAACACACTATAATATTAACATACTTGTTTATAATATTTGAAGAATGATAAAGTAAAAGGGTATGAACTGAAAGAATAATTAACCTCTGATTTGAACCCATTTAATCAATGAGTGAACAAATTCAGTTCAATATCAGATACACTTCTTAAAACTCTTTCAAAATTACAAGGTTACCCTTAAACCCCTAAGGGCTTGGTAGTGAATTAGGTTTAATCTAAATGCATTCGGGGATTAATTGGAAAACACATAATTGATAATGAAGCACCTTAAAGCACTCAAGCTCAAGTCTGAGTATAAATCCTTCAAGTATTATAAACATGCCCCAGGTGGGGGCTCACTCACTTAATTTTCAATTGAATGTTAAAACCATTCATGTGTCTTGAATTCATGAATTAATTAAGACATTGAGCACAATTAAAACACAATAGAATCCTAATGTCAGAGGGTTGATCAATTCAACAATATAGTAAGACCAAATGAAATTGAAATAGTCCAAGAGATTCTAAAGTTTTTTAGAGTCGATCCTTGAGCACCTTTACAAGATTTTGGACATTTTAGAGGACATTTGGGCTTACCTAAATTTGTTGAGGAAAATCATCCTTTAAAGGAAAATTAAACAAAGTGAAATATTTTAGGGCCCGCCAAGATATGATTCGAGACCCTTTAAATTAAAACTCATAAACAAAAAATATCATGTTTCAATTTAACCTACAATAAAACCCAATGCTCCAAGATCTGAGCTTGAACTTTACACTCAGATCCTCCTGGCAATTGGGGAAATTTTTAAATGCCACATATGGATCATTGGGCTGGTGCAAGTTGGCGGACTTGGTGGCAAGGGTGATGATGAGAACAGTATCTGCATATGTGATGAGTAATGTATGTCCTAGACTTGTGAGTGGGTCAGGGATTGACATTATTGTCCACTAACATTTAGTATAAAGTTACCCCTCATTTTCATGGGTGATCAATTATCCTAGCTTGTCGGTGTGACTGAAGCATGAATGTTTGATTTTCAAAATACAATAAAAATGTATTTTTGAATGAGAACTTATATTTTGTTTGTTAAATGATTGCAAAATTCAAACTACATTTTCATGACAAATTAAAATTCAACTTTTAAAATGTTATTTCGAACAAACTCATGTGTCAGTCATACAGATCGGGTTGAGGACCGTCCTTCTATGATTGCCTGGTTGGTAGTGTTTTACACTATGTTGGGTCTCACATGCATGATACTTACAAGCTGCCTATAGAGTTCCTTCGGGAAGAATGCAAAGGGCTTTGGTTCTAGTTTTGAGCACCCCCATTACTAAAAATCTTACACCCAACCTTGATCTTTTATATGTGACATTGCATTTTATTTTATTTGCTCGGGTTTTCTTACGACTTGTTTAAGTTTTCCTCTAATTTTCTTACAATCTTTTTAAATTTCCTGCACATTACTATATTATGTTGTACTAACCTTACAGCAATGGCAGGAATCCTCGGTACACATGTTTATTTTACATTTACCAATCTTTACTGTATTTTTCTGTACCTTTTTACTTCTTTTACTTCTCCATTTATTTATAATATTTGTAAGGGCCCTAGGGTAGACAATAGTAGGACATATGCTAGGTGGTATTTCGCGGCAGGCCATGACTCAACAATATGCATGTTCACACATAAAACTCAAACCCTAAACTTGCAATCACTATGATGAGAAGCTTAGAGAACGCCTTCCGGAAACCGAACGACAAAGGACTTCCACTGACGAATCAAGACCCAACATGAAACAAGATCTATTTCAACTAAAATTTTCTTAGTTTAAAATAACATAACTCATAAAATTTTGAGGTATTTCATCTAGCACAAAGTAAATCCTGATATTATCTTTAGGTTTTTGCACAACCATGTAGTACAATATAAGTCCCAACTCACTTTAGGCTATGAGGTAGTCGTTTAAAATAATGTAAACCCTTCTATCTCTGTAGGCTATTTGCATGATTAAGTATCATGCAAGTACCTAAATAATAAAATTGTCATGAGTGAAACATCAAATAATATAATTTTCAAAATTGAAGCCAAATAATATGATAGTTTGGGAAGTCACTGATATTATCCTCAGGATCTTTGACCTAATCTAATTTTCTTTCTTTTGGATTCTTAAAATAATTGTTTCTATTTGGTCATTTCCCATTTGATTTTCCATGTCTGGTCTTGAAAACCTAAAAGTTGAATTCTTGAAGACAAATACCTTTGATAATCGGCGAGAGTTATCTTAAGTGACTTCGATCATTTAAGATGTAATTAACTATAGAGGCTTGCCCTTATAGGAAACTTGGAACCCATATAATATAAACTCTATTTAATCTTTATATTAGGTAGAGGAACTTGTGTTCACAAAAAAAAGGTTCGCAGACCAAACATAAGTCATAAATTCTTCAGTTTATATAATAGAGTCTGTTGTCAAGTAACGTGTCTATTCATCGGGATACGTGCATTACTTATAGTGTTGTGTTCAATTACTTAAACTATTAAAATGATTGATATCTTTTTAGTCTCATTTTTTAAATTAAAATATATTTTTTTAAAGTTATATATATATATATA
>NW_018165280.1:5043393-5051313 GCF_001263595.1 Phalaenopsis equestris
ATATATACACACACACACACACACACACACATACATACATACATACTTAATTAAAATTATTTTTTTCAAAATTAATGCAATCGATAATAACTTCAAAAATGGGAATTTTGATCAGTCATTCATCGATGAAATCTTCACCAACAGTCTCCCTGGACTACGACGCGGGCACAATATTTTGAACCTTAATTTTTGGCTAGATAACCTTAGGAAGGTCCTCGTCGATCTGGAAGCCACATAAAGTTGCATATTACTAGAATAGGACCCTATAAGTCATAAATTAACATTCTATGGGTTTCAAACTGCGGCTTTTGGTTCCGATGGGTGGCCCGGGCCCCGACAGGGATCCAAACCCGAATTTTATCAAAATGTGTGTGGGTCATGGAGACTACCCTTGGAGTCAAAAGACTTCAGATTGATGGAATTTGTTCTCTCCACATCAAAATGGACATAAGAGAGGTGAATTTACTCGGGTTGGGCAAAGTCTGTACATATTTTGATTTCGTGCTCTTGGCACCTATCAGGAGGTCTAGATGGGTATCTTGAGTTTCATAATGGTATAAATGGACACTAAGTCATCCTGAGTTGTTCAAGTGGGCACTTTATACTTGCGATATCAAAAATTGACTCCAAAAACCTTAGTTAGATGTTTTTTTAGCTATTTAGAATTGTGTGGAGCTAATTGATATATGGATAAGATCATTTGTTTTACAACATAAGAGAGGTCAGTTCTGGTAATAGTGAGATGTTGGAGTGATCCCACTATTTTTTTAAGAAAATGATTGGTCATAAAGTGTTTGTGATTAATTTATGCGGTAGGTTTTTTGTTGGAAGAAGAATTTTGATGGGTTTAGAGATAGGTATGCCTGAAATGTTAAGAATTTGATGTGCATAAGATGCTTGGTTGAGGTGTAGGCAATATTTGGTGGAGACATCATTAATGCCAAGAAATTTGAAGATATATCATATATTCTTCATCTTGAAATTTTGTATTTTAGCATGTGGAGAATATTATTAATGAGCTTTTGATCGTTTTCTGTAAGAACACTATCATAAATATATATATTAAGATATAAATGTGAGAATTAATCTTTTGACAACAGAATAATGAAGTGTCTGTAATGTTGAAGTAGAAGTTCAGTTTCTTAAGATATCCTATTAAAGTAGCAAACTATTGTCTACGTGCCTATTTAAGGCCATAAAAACCTTTCTTCAGTTGGCATACGTAATTAGGATAGGTTGTGCCGGTGAAATTCATTGGTTGTTCCATCTAGGCTATTTCAGTTAGATGGCCATGAAGAAAAGTATTCAAAATATTTAGTTGATGTATATTCCAATTGTAGGTGATGACCTCTATAAGAAAGTCTTGAATGGTAGACATTTTAGTCGCAAGGATGAAGTTTTAAATATAGTATGTTCCCTATGTTATTTAAAGACTTAAGCTACCAATCTAACCTTATGGTGAGTAATTGATACATTTATATTGTGTTTTGTTTTAAATATCCATTTACATTCTAAGAAAATTTGGCCTCCAAAAATAGAGGGTGGAAATAAAACCAAAGTTTTTTGAGCCTGTAGAGTTTGAAATTATTCTGACATGGCTTGTTACCAGTGAAAGAGTTTGACAACAACTGTGTAGCAGGAGAGTAAGATTAAGAATTTTTTTTTGCTTTAGGTGAGATAATTTGTGTTTAGGAATATTTTCACCTATAACTTTTTTGTGATAAAACATATTCAAAAACACACATATTGTGTTTTCAATAAGGTCTAACCATGGAAGGCGTTGGCATCCTAAGAATTTGAGATGATTATATGTGGGTGAGTTTCCATGTATAAACTCATAAGAAGATTTATAATGAGCTGATTTGGATGGCATTAAATTAATGAGATAATATGTTAGAAGTGCATCAGTCCACAGATGGAGTAAATGGGAAGTGTCGGTTAGTAAGGTCTCAATGGTTTTTATGAGAAGTCTATATTTCCTTTCAGCGACTCCATTCTATTATAGTGTATAAGGATAAGTAAACTAATGACAAACGCCTCATTTTTTAAGTTGAATAATGAAGTGCATGTTGATATATTCATCAAAATTGTCTATTATGAGAGTTTTATATGAGTATTGAATTGATTTTTAACAATGTTTTTAAACTCTATGTTTTTAACTATAGTCTTCTCTTTATTTTTGAGTAGATATACCCATGCAAATTGAGAATAACTATCTATAAAGACTACATAGTATTTGAAAGAGTGGATGATCTCCAAACAACATAATATATGATGTCTAGGGAATGAGATGCTTGTGAAATGGAACTAAGTAAAAGGTATCTTGTAACTCTTAGCAAGATTGCATTAGCTGTAGTGAGATTTTTGAAAGAATTGGTTGAAGGATGGAACACAACATGCAAGAGATTTCTAAATTTTGTAACTGGGTAGCCTAGCTTTTCGTGTCCTAGATTTGTTATTTTTTGAACTATAAGGAAGACTAAAGAGCTTGGCATAGGAGTATTGGGAGGTTGAATAGGATAAAGCCCTTGCACATGTAGACCTTCAAGAACCATTTTGTTGGTTTGCATATCCTTGATAGAGCATCCATTAGTCTTGAATGTAATAAAACATAAATTTGTTGAAGTTTGTGAGCTACAATTAAACTCTAGGATAGATTGGGAGCAATGTGAATGTTAGAAAGTAAGAGCTTACGTGTATGTGTGGGTAATAATCCTTACTTAGCATGAGCAATGGAAAGTTGCTAGTTATTGCCTATGGCAATGGAGCTACCCTCTCTATACTCTTGAGTATGAGAAATTTGATTTGAATCAACTGTAAGGTGCTTGGTTACACCACTATCTAGATACTAATTATTGTTGAGATAAGTAGTGGAATTAATGATTAAGGCATTGGGATGTTTATGGTTCTTGTCATACCTATGCCAACACTTACGAGTTAAATGTGTAGGTTTGTTTCATATTTGACAAATGGTGTTGAAATATTTAGAAGTACTATAGGTAATGTTGTTGGGGCGTGATTATGAAAGTATTTAGGTTTTATTATAATTATGATTCATGTTCTTGTATTTACCCCTTCCCCTGGGTAGCGGTGAGGGTCATGTGAGTTGACTGTTGAGTTTCTTTAGTTGCTTCTTGCACAGGGTTCAATTTTTCATTGCACAAAAGTGTGTATAAGTCATCAAGATTGATTGGTTATAGGTTTTTTCTAATAAGAGTCTTGAGTGAATGATAATTGGAGGGGAGATCATTTTGTGTATAATAAATTAAATCTTCTGACTCTTGGGCAACACCTGTGGCGACCAAAGTGTCATATTTATACATGATTTTAGCTAGATATCGTGTCTTTGTTTTTCCTAGCATAGTGAGTTATGTAGCTCATTGTGTGATGTGGGGCATGCTTGTAGATTATAATCTATGTTCAATCGTATTCCATATGTCAAAAACAAGTCTCAAGAGTAAGAATATATGGAAGAAAGGGATGTAAAATGACATCCTTTACCAAGTATTGGTTGATAATCATCCATTTTGTGTATTCATGATTTGCTACTTCAACTCCCATAGGATCAAAACTGATTTGCTTCAGTTGGCTACAGATCCCTTTCACAAATCTCTCATATTCATCTGCGTAAAAAAAGCTTCGCAACTTGTGCCTTCCATGTAAGACAATTATCAGTGGTGAGAGGTGTAGAAATGATATCTCTGATATTTTCGATTAGAAATTTTAATTGAGTTAGAATTGGATTGTCACACCATAAAGGAGTAGAGATAGCAGCCAAGGTTGCAACAATTGCAGAGGAAGTCGAAATTGAACTTATGATGCAGATGAGGTTTAGCTACACATAATCCCTAATACCATGTACAAGTTCTCTCATCTTCTTAATTGAGAAAGAGGCTAACACATATGACAAAAGGACAAGAAGAGGAGAGCAGAATCTCGAAAAGTTGATCATTCATTCCATCTTCATATTACATAGTTTCATTTATTGAGACATCAATGATAGTGTAGGCTTGTTACAAGTAATGGATAGACATAATAAGCATACAACTCACATAGTTATTTCAATTATAGATATCCAACAAATTTTACTCTGCAACACAATAATCAAGACAATTAAGATAATCATTTCTTATTAAGCAACAAATTATCTTCCAAATTTACATGATAATACTAATTAAATTTAAGACACAAAAATTAAATTTATTGAAAAAAAAGAGAGTCAATCAAACTGAATCTAAAATCTCTCTGCTTCTTGTTAAATAAGTGTAATATAATCATTAATCATATATTACATTTTTTAAATTAAATTTAAAACTTTAAAATTATTTATTTCAGATATTTTTATTCAAATTTTATTTTCATTTACATACATACCTCCCAATTCCTGTGTATTTACATATATAACTCCTAAGCTTTACTTTTTATGTTTATGGGCATTTACCTACATACCACCCAATTCTTATATATATTTACATATCAAGAACCTAAACTTTATTTTTATATTTATACAACCGAGATATTTCATATTAAATCAAAAGTGTTATTATTTTAACTTTTAGAAAGTAAAATGAACATTTTTATGTAAAAATTAAGATTTAGGTGTTAGATATGTAAATCCAAAAAAATTGAGTGGTATGCATGTAAAATCTTCCTTATATTATCCATAGATAAGGTGGTATATACGTAAAAAATCAAAATTTAAGTATAAAATATATAAATACATAGAAATTAAGTGTTATGAATGTAATCTTCCAATCCATTTTTAAAATTTTTTTGAAGTTATCAGGGTTCGATTGCTTTCTTGCTGTTCATAAATGAACACTGGTAAGCCTTACCTGCTACTGGGAGTTGGATGGACTCATATTTAAAGCATTCCGTTTCAGGCCTTGCTTGCCTATATATAAAATGTTAGGCTAACGTCTAATCATTTAGACAGGCCATCACGTGCAGCCCAGCTGGCCCGAACTGGTCTGCTTTTGGGCCAGTTCTGCCAGACGATGAGCAGTAATATGAATTGTTAAATAAATTATTTTATTAAATAATGATGAAATTTAAATTATTTATGAGCATCACAAAATATTCCCCACTCCCTAAAAAATGACTCCCTTTGTGTAATTTTTTATATCATATTTTATCATATATTTTTATATCTACTACTTAAATCCTTCTTTTTATTTATTTAGCATCTTAATATGTAAATAGCACAAAAAAATATGTATTTTTTATTTTTACTTGGAACAAATCTTTAATGTTTTTAATTTACATAGAGGCTTGGCTCAGTTTGGGCTAGAATAAAACCACCATGGTTCACTTATGGCCTCATTCCAGTCCAATTATGGGCTTACAGCAAAATTTTTCTACCATGGGCCTTCACTATTGTTGCCCTTTTGGCAGTTTGAACTCTCTAATAGAAAAGTATCATCTATTTGAAATAGAGATAATGATATGAAGGTGGTTGTTTTGAAGAATGATATTATATGGATCAATTTTAAGGAAAATAAGACGAGGGCCGGTTTATTTTGGCTTAACGACGTGCTTGAATATGTTCCAAAAAGCTCATAATAAGTTCAGAGATTTATGAATAGCTCAAATTGAAATCATGATGTAATTTAAATCAACTCAATACGGATCAGTTTGAAATCAACCCGACTCACTGAACCACACATCTTCCTAGTACTAGTGAAGAAGCTTTCAGATAGGATGGTTGATGCTTGAGACTGATTCTTCAAAACTTTTGTCAACTATGGTGTTACTTAGTACATCTCCTGAGCTCATTTATTAACAATCATATAAATTTCATTTGAATTAATTTGGCTCCTACCCTCACTTACTGCATGGGTCCTTGTTCAGATGTTTTTATTATAATTGTATTCAGATGTTGCATTTTAAATGGAGCATATTTAAAGCATAAATACAAAAACACTCTTATATTTGCATGTAAAATATTAACATTTAATAAGAAAACATTAAAAGACATTAGTCAAAATTTTTATGGATAATATGCCTATAAGGAAAAGATGAGAAGATGCAACAAATACAAATCAAATGAGTAATAGGATCTAGATTCTATGACAAATTTGATATAAGTTTATCGACATGAAGGATTACATCATCAATGTAAGGTCGGATGGATGGTTGAGGTTGCAGCATCCAAGAAACAAACTGATGGAGTGATTCCGGAAATGGTTGGTTAGGACCAGATGGCCACTTTATCTGAGTATTCATTATAGCTAACTGTAAGCTCCCTCCAGAATCTAGTACATACTCAAAAGGTGACACACCGTACCTGCAAGAAAAAGGTAATTAAAGTTCCCGAAGACTGTTGAGATTTGTATCTTATTTTTAGGGGTCAATTGTAAATAGAAAATATAGAGAAGCCTAAGAGGTTATTTGTAAAAGGATTATAGGGCTTTATAGAAAGCCCAACTCATGAATGAAGGAAAAAAACTTTTTACCAAATTTTTTCTTCATGGTATCAGAGCCTAGCCATTGGCGCAGCCATTTCTTCCTCGTGATGCAGTCGTGCTAATTGGGAAGGCACGAGGGTTCGACCTCGCCGCTAGGAAGGGATTGTAGGATGAAGGCATGTGATCGGTTTGTCCTAGCATCGCACTAGCTGGATCGCGGGATGTCAATGACAGGATCCCGACTTGGGAGTACCTCCAACCACTCGATAGTCAGGATCGGGACCGAAACAGTCACAACGTACTCGGGGGCAATCACAAGTGAAGTATTGCAACAGCAATACAGTCGGAGGATGGGACGAAGGATCGTGATATAGTGTCGACTAAAGCACCACTGCTGAAATCGGGAAGGCAACAACACAATAGCAGTTCTCTGAGAAGGCAAAAAAGGGACACCATGGCTTGCTGGGAAGGCAACTTCCAGACAGCGGCACGAACACTTGAGATAAGGTTGCATTGAGCTCAGGTATGATAGGTGCCCAGAGGAGACCCACGGGTGCTTCAACTGTGGAGAAGTGGGACAACTAAGCATGGATTGTCCAAAAACCATGCCAAGGAGAGAGAGACTAGTAAATGCGGAAGTCTAGAGGTCGTGTTTTGTGTGTGTGCTAGGGCGGGGGTTTGAAGGGGTAGAATAGGGGGCTATCGAACAAAACTGATAACGGAAAAGAACAAAGAAAGACATAGATAATCTTTACTAATAAGAAACATGAGTTACTAGAGATGTTAAAGAGGAACCGGAGAGCAACCTGTAATGTAGCTGAGGATGCATCCACCTTATCATTATTCAAGGAGAACAATGCTAGTTATGCTCACTCAGCCAAAGGTACTCGTGATACATATGCTCTTGCCTCTATATCCACCACAATATCACCAATAGGTGTGTAAACGAGCCGAACACAAGCGAGCCTAGGTTCAACTTGTGTTTGGCTCGTTTATATTTCAAGCTCAAAAAGTGTGTTCGTGGTTGGGCCCCTTTCTTTTCGGGGCCGACCACCGGCCCTTACCACCATTCACGAACAAAAAGTCATTTTGACAACCCTAACCACGTAGTTATAAGATGTTAAGGATTGAGGCAATATTTAAAAATTATTGTTTACATTAAAACATCATTTGAATCTAATTTAATAATTTTAATTCTATTTTCTTAATTAATACTTTAATTGATTATAAATCTTTGAAATTTTGTAATCTATTAAATTTTTTTAAAATAATACTCATCAAATATATATATAATATAATTGATTAATAGTATTTCCTTGGGGATCCTTTGGAACTAGATCAACCTACTTTCAACTTAATCAGACCCCGGTGGCCAGAATACTAGTGGAAAGAGATTACTTTACCTGATGTCACTGAAGTCTGGTTGGGCACAACCCATAATGGTTATTGGCAACAAATCGTCATGGAACACAAACCCATATATTGTACCCACTGTAAGATGTTTGGTCATATC
>NW_018165280.1:5051353-5072444 GCF_001263595.1 Phalaenopsis equestris
CCCGCCCCCCCCCCCCCCCCCCCCCCTGACACAGTTGTTACTGTTACTACGAGTGATGTGATGCTGGCACCTACAAACTCCATACAAACCAATACTGATGAACTATTACCTATAAATGATATTGTTCAAACTGATAATCAGGAGAGCTTTGCAGCTCCACTTCTTCAAAAAGTATCCGGTGTAGCGGCAACTCATACTTCACATATTGTAGAACCCTTTTGTGGGTATTACTGTTGGTAATCCTTTTGCTTCAGCTCTACCCCATCAGGCGGATTCTTCGGAGGAGGAATGATAGATTTACACTTTCAGGAGAAAGAAGAAGAATGGAGATCTACTAGCGCTCAGGAGTTTTATTGATGATATTTTGGTTACTACGGGTAATGGTCAGCATCTTATCAATCTGCTAGTTGGATCCCTACCAAGAACTAAAGCCAGAGGCAAGACTAAATTGGGATGACCCACACTTTTTCAGCATCCGGGGGGTTTTTGGGTTTCTTTTTATTTCTATATGTACCCATCTTTTACATTTTTGGGTGTGTGTCGTATTGTGTGGGTTGGGTATTTAGGCCCACTCATACAAACCTATCTGTATCTTTATCTTTAATATATCAGCCCTTGGACTTTCTAATATATATATATATATATATAAATGATTAGTAGTATTTCGAGCCAAAACGAGCCAAACACGAGTTTCTTAACGAGTCGAACACGAGCTGTTCGTGAACGAGCCGTTTTGACAGCCCTAATCACCAATATGAATAGCAGACACTGGTGTATCTCGACATATTATATGTTCCTATAGTGAATTCTCTTTCTATACTCACTACGCAGTTTCAGAGAGCATTCAAATAGCTGATGATACAACACAAACTATGATTGATAAGGATACAGTGAAGTGTACCAATTATTTTACTTTGTCTAATGTTTTGCATACTTTTTCCTGTCTAGTGAAAAATTTATCTATTAGCGCTATAATACTCAAATTAAAATGTGTTATTTTTATTTGATATGCCAAATGTGATCTTTCAAAATAAGGGGATTTGGTGACATAGTGAATTCTGGTACTTGGATAGAGAGGGGATATACTCAGTCTTAGCATCCATAATTGAGAATGTTGGAGCGGGAGGATCTAAGAGGAGTGTGGATGATGTTTTGCTATTACATCACAGGCGTATGAGACACTCTTCATTTAATCTATTGAGTTGATAGTTTCCATCCTTGTATGAAAAGAAAAATAAACAAAAACTTGTGTGTGGTGCTTGTTAGTTTGGTCAGCATACCAGGAGGTTTTATGTTAGTTCTGGTAAACAGAGTTCTTAAGTTTTTGATTTGGCGCACTCGGATATATGGGGACCTTGTTCTAAAACTTCTATGGATAGCTAAAGTTTGTCTTTCATCAATTGTTTTTCTAGCATTATTTGGTTATATTTGATGGGAAACAAAAATTATGTACTTGCTTGCTTTAAAGACTTTCACAAGGTGATTCAGACTCAATACAGTGTAGCAGTGAAGGCATTAAGGTATGATGATGGGACAGTATACCAACAAAGTGTTTGGGGAATACTTGTTAGCCCAAGGGATTCAACATCAAACCACATGTTCATACACACACACAAAATGGAGTAAAAGAAAAATAAACACTTTCTCGAGGTAGCTTGAAGCATCATAATCACGATGAATGTCCCAAAATACTTGTGGAACCAAGCAGTTTTGACAATAACTCAATTGATCATCAAAATGCCCTAAAGAGTATTGAATTGAAAGTCTCCTTATCAAATGTTGAAAGAAGTTAATAGTGAAATTATCTCATTTAAGTTTTTTAGTTGTGTATGTTTGTGATGGACAACACACCATCAATAGAGAAACAGGATCCTAGAGATGTGAAGTGTTTTTGTGGGTTATTCTGCTACCAAAAAGATGTATGTTTGTTGGGGTTTGATAGACAAGAGACTGTTTGTGAGCATGGATGTGTACTTGAGAGAGTTTAAACCGTACTACACTCTGGAGGTAACCCTCAACCTTTGGTGACTCATTAGATATTGAAGGTATTAGGCATGAGGGGGAGAGTAGTGATTGAGAGAGATTCGTGCATGTGGGAATAATGTCTAGTTATGTTGCGTGGAAATGATCAGCTGAGGAAGAGCCAAAAATGATGAAAATGAGTCTGAAAGTGGAAGGATTCAAGATCAAAAGGAGTTGAGAGTGTATATAAGGAGGAAGAACAGTGTATGTCATCACTCGTGCCATCCAGTCCAGGAACAGTGTCTGCTGTGCCACTTATGCCATCAAGCCCTTTGCCCTAGTTCACCCCGACTTCTAAGACGCCTACACCTTCCACTTCAAAATCTGATTACTAATGTGATATGATTCCTCTCCCTTCTCCTACTCCCGTGGCTTTAAAGAGGACCTCTCGTAGCAATGTGGGTCGTTCTCCAGATCGTTATTCTCCTGATTGTTTTGGATTCTCACATGACATTGCTCAGTTTGTCTCATATTCTAACATATCATCTGTACAAGTTACATTCATTGCATCTTTAGACACTGTCTCTATATCCAACTATTGACAGGTAACAAAGGAGAATCCAAAGTGCAAGGCTGTTATGCTGAAGGAACTTGGTGCACTCGATAAGAACAGAATGTGGAAGATAGTACCATTACCAGTAAGGAAAAGAGCAGTTGGGTGCAAGTGTATCTTTACAGTAAAACAAAATCAAGAAGGGAGAGTGCAGTTAGACATATGACATTGACTATGACGAAACATTTGCACCAGCAATGAAGATGAGCACAGTGAGAGCATTGGTTTCTGATTGTAAATGATGGGTGGAGATTACACCAAATATAGACATACCACTAAGATTAAGTACAAGCCAGGCAATGTACGCAAGTTGTGCAGGCTCAAGAAGTTGCTTTATGGCTTGAAACAATCTATTCGAGCTTGGTTTGACAAGTTTAAAAAAGCTACAGAGGGCATGGGATATCATCAGAACAATGTTAATTATACAGTATTCTTTCGTCAAAATAGTAGTCACATCACTATGCTTATTGGGTATGTTGATGATATCATTATCACAGATGATGATGAGGCAAAGATTGCTCAATTAAAAGTTAAATTGGGCAAAGATTTTAAGGTGAAAGACATTGGATAGCTCAAAGACTTCCTTAAGATTGAGGTGGCATGTGAACCAGAGAGGATAGTCATATCTCACAAAAAGTATTTACCGGATCTCCTAACAGAAATAGACATACAAGGAGGCAAGTCTGCAGTGTCCAATTGATCAGAAGAACAAAGTGAGTGCAGAGGCAGGAGAACCAGTTGATCGTGAAAGATACTAGAGATTGGTGGGTCATCTGATCGATTTGAGTCACACGCGTCCCGACATCTCATTTGTTGTGAACGCGGTGAGCTGTTATATGCATGATCCAAGGGTCATATCGATGCAACATATCAAATTCTGAGGTCCCTGAAAAGTGCACTAGGGAAGGGGTTGATCTTTAAGAAAGAATATTGTGATGTTAACTGGGCGACTTGTACATATGACAAAAGATCCACCTACGGATACTGCATGTTTGTAAGTGGTAAATTGGTTTTTTAGAAGAGCAAGAAACAATCTGTAGTAGTGAGGTCAACATCAGAAACAAAGTATAGGGCCATGGCCTTAGGAGTTGCAGAGATGATGAGGCTAAGAGCCTTGTTGGTTGAGCTCAAAGTGGATCAAGGAACTCAAATGAAGTTGTGGTGTGACAACAAGTCGACAATTAACATTGCCAATAACTCAGTTCAACATGATAGAACAAAAAATGTGAAGATTAATAGAATCTTCATAAAGGAAAAGCTGAATAACAGGCTACTGGAGCTAAATCATGTAGCCACTGGAGAGCAATTAGCTGAGTGTCTCACTAAAAAACTTAGTTCATTAGATTTGTCTAGATTGTGTCAAGATGGGCTTAATGGATATCTTTTGCTCATCTTAAGGGGGAGTGTTGAAATTTGTATCTTATTTGAGAGGTTTAATTATAAATAGGAAATATAGAAGAAGTCTGGAGGTTATTTGTAAAAGGATTATAAGTCTCTATTGAAGTCCAACCCATGAATGAAGGAAAAAAATTTTTACCAATTTTTTTCTTCAAAAACAAAATATTATGTGCTAAATTAGGCGGGTTCACAAGTCAGTTTCAGGGCTGACTCAAAATTGACCCTACCCAAAATTGCTTGACCCCGAGTCCAACCAAAATATTAAATAGTTGAAAAAGTCTAACCCGACCCAACTTGCTTTCAACCTGAATGACTCTAACACAACCCACATAACTCGTTTAATATATGTATAATAGGTATTCACTTATTTGCTTCAAATTCAAGTTTATTTCAAGTCACATTCAGGTTGACGAGTAAACCGAACATAATGGGGTTTTGGATGCCCACCAACCCAAAAATTAAATGAGTCAACCTGAAACCAGATTTTTTGAGTTGAGTTCAAGTCATTTTGGCATGTCGAGTTAATTTTTGACACCTGTCATAAATATTGAAATTTAGATGATATGCCAAAGAGGACATGAGGAGCACATAATCTTACATTAATGCATACAATGTACATCCCAAAGCCCAAACATCCGTTCTTTCGTCAATATCAGCATGGCTTGGGCAATCCCACAACTCTGGAGCTCTGAAAGGTGCAGAACAGTGCTCGGCAGCCCAGTCCTGCATAAAATAATGAGAACAAAATAAACATGATGCATCATTGAATCGTCTTAATGTGGCGGTTAGAAGCATTGACCCCAACCATGAGTCTGAATTTGACGCCTAATGTACATGGATGTATGCATGAATTTGCTATTAAATTCACTAAAAATAATACGTGCGCGAGAGAGTATCAACATATATAGATATATATATATATATAATTTTTTTGTTCTTATTCAGCAACTTTAAAATTTGAATAATCAAGACGACCTGTTAAACTAAAACCTAATACACAAAATATGCATCAATTAGTATAACTTCTAATAGCCATAAGAAGTAAAGATCTTTGAATTATTATTTTCTTTTCAACAAAAACGATATCACATTTTAAATGTCCTGTCAGGCATATGAACAATGGCCCACTGCATTGAAATGTGTTCCGTTTGCTGTAAAGTGTGAATGTAGCATAACAAGAGAAATTCGAGATTAACCAGCATCAGCAGAAGTCCAGCAGAATAAAAAATGTGAAAACGATAATTAGTTAGAGGTTGTGGAAAAGAATTGAGAAATGATGCGCCAAACAATAGGAGAATAAAGTGGAAAAAAAAAGTAAATTGAGATGGTTGGCAGGGAATGCAGTAGAAAGATACAGAAAGGCAACACCAAATACTTGTGAGAATGCATCTGCAATTCCCGAAAATATAAGAGAATAAATGGCACAGAACCATGATGATAAGGATAACATCATGATATATAATGAGAAGTGCTAAAAACTGGTTATGGTCATGAAATAATGAATAACAATGGGCGGAAAAAAAAAAAAACTAGTTTTTCCTTCCATAGTAGCTGTAAATTTGTCAAAAAATCAAGATATGAATCATCTAGATCCTTATGTAAATGTTAGGGCGTCCCTTGGAAGCAACGCACTGTATGACCTAAATATAGTGAAAAGTGTGCAAGGGCCGTTACACCGGCACGTAGGTGTGGTGTCAAATAAGCAAAGATTCTCACATTACGGAAGAATGCAGGTAAAGAAGTTAGTTCATGAAATTAATATTTGGATAGGAACTTGAAATATAAGTACTCTCATAGGTAAATTAATGGAATCAGTTGCATTATTATTCATAGAAAGAAAAATATCTTATGTCACTCTCATAGGTAAATTAATGGGTTAGAGAAAATGCTAAGGAGATTGACAAAATAGACTTTGTTATTCAGGTAAGAGTCACACTAGAAATGGTGTATATGTAATTATAGATAAGAGTTTGAAAGATAATTTGTAAAAATTAATAAAATTGGAGATAAAATTATAGCCCTTAAGATTATTGTTGATACTAAGATTTTTAATATTATAAATGTTTATGCTCCTCAAGTAGGTTTAGATATAGGTTCCAAAAAATATTCTGGAATGACCTATAAGACTTAAAATAAATGATACCTCTTGATGAAAGAACTTTTATTGGAGAACATGTTGGTAGAGTGGTAGAAAATTTTAGAAATATTCTTGGTGAGTACGATTTTGGAGCGATTAATGAAGAAGGTCATATTAGATTTTGCTTTAGCGCATAATTTTATTATTGTAAATACTTTATTTAAGAAAAGAGATGAGCATATTATTACTTATAATAATGAATCTAATAAAACACAAATTGATTATTTTTTTATGAAAAGAAGATATCGTCAAGAATGTGTTGTAACACCATTCCAAATAAGGATTTAAGTACTCAACGTCGATTATTAGTTCTAGATTTTAAGTTGAATAGTTGTAAAAAAAAAAATTAGAAATCATTGTCGAAGAATTAGAAGAGGACACCTAAAAAACAAAAATAAAATTTTTTTTATGAGTAAACTTCAAGATTTCAAGATTTGGGATGTTCATGAAGAAGCAAATTTTTTGTGGGACAAAGTAACAAACAATATTAAATAAGTGGCAAAAGATGTGCCCGAAGAATCAAAAGTAAAAAATTTATATAAATAAAAATAGTTGATGGTGGAATAATAATGTGGAAGAAAAGATAAAATATAGGAAGTTATGTTAAAAAAATTGGATTAAATGAAAAAGCTTAGAGAATTGAGAAAATATTAAATGGTCTTTAGAAAGTTTAAGAAAACAATTTGTTATGCTAAAAATTCTATTTTTACTGATCTTTATAAAAGATTAGATACTAAAGAAAGTTAAAAATATATGCATAAACTAGCCAAATAAAGAGAAAAAAGAGTAAATATTTAACTCAAGTAAAATATATTAAAAGTGAAAATCAAAAATATTTTTCTTAGAAAAAGATATTCAACACAGGTTTGTGAATTATTTTGATAAATTTTTTAATGAAGTTTTTGAAAATACGATCGATTTTAGTATTCTTAATATCGTTAATAAAAATAAAATGTTTCGTTTTTACCGTTACATTAGTAAAAAAATTTTGAGGAAGCTTTAAAGAAAATCAAGGGTAAAAAGTCAGTAGGATCTGATGATATCCCAATTGAAATGTGGAAATATATACAAGATTTGAGAATTTCTTGGCTTACTAAGCTTTTTAATATTATTTTAAAAACTAAAAGATGCCTGAGGAGTGGAGGAAGATTATTTTGATCCCCATCTTAAGAATAAAGGGGATGCACAAGAGTGTGCAAATTATAGAGGAGCTAAGTTGATGTGTCGTACTTTAAACTTATGGCAGGGGGTAATTGAACATAGGTTAAGACACATTACAAAGATTTCTCATAATCAATTTGGATTTATGCAGGGTAGGTCTACTATGGAAGCTATACATTTATTGAGAGGTTTGATGGATAAATTTAGAGAGAATAAGGAGGATCTACGTATGATTTTTATTGATTTAGAAAAAGCTTACGATAAGGTTCCAAGATATCCTTTAAAGAGTTCTAGAGAAGAAAGGTGTTGATATGACTTATATTCAAGTCAATAAATATATGTATACTAGAGTTGTTACTTGTGTTCGAACAGAAAGAGGATTGACCAAATATATTTTCCTATTTCAGCTGGATTACATCAGGGATCGGCTTTAAGCCTATATCCTTTTGCTTTAGTTGTGGATGCTCTTACTGGACGTTTATAGGAGGATGCACCTTGGTGTATGCCTTTCGCTGATGATATCCTTCTCATTGATAAGACTAGAGAAAAAACTTGAACTATAGAGGTCTACATTGGAGTCTAAAGGCCTTCGTTTGAGTAGAACTAAAACTGAATACCTGGAATGTAGTCTTAGTAATAGTAGCTCTAGCGATAGAGTTGTAACTATGGGTAATCAAATTATTAAAAAGTGTGAATGCTTTAGATATCTCGGGTCTATTGTTTAAAGTGATGGTGATATAGATGGGGATGTTATTAGTAGAATTCAAGTTGGTTGGTTGAAGTGGAGGAATGCTTCGGGCCTATTGTGTGATAGAGAAGTACTGCTTAGACTGAAAGAAGAATTTTATAAGATGGTAATGAGACCTACAATGTTCTATGGCGATGAATGTTGGCCTTTAAAAGAGAAGTATAAAACTATGTTACGTGCCGAGATGAGAATACTTAGGTGGATGAGTGGCTTTACACTCAGAGACAAAATGTGAAATGAATATATCCATGATATGGTTAAAGTAGCTCCAATAGCGGACAAAATTAAATGGAGTCGTCTTAAATAGTTCGGTCACATTAAATGTCGATCATCTGATGATATGATTAGGAGAGTAGATGTTTTAGATTCGACTCATGTTAAGAAACGCAGAGGTAGACCTAGAAAACTTTGGGCATATTGTATGAAAAATGATCTTAATTTATTAGAATTAAATGAAAATATGACACTCAATAAGACGCAATGGAGAAAAAGGATTCGTGTAGCCGACCCCACTTAGTGGGATAAAGGTTTGTTCTTGCTGTTGTAGCTTTTCTTTATATGCTGAAAACCAGAAGAGAAAACATGGCTAAAATACTTCAGCTATTTATCAATAACTATTTAAAGCAAGAAATAAACTCTACAGAGAGCAGTAATTATGGCACCTGCAATTTTAGAGCATCTGAACGAGAACGAATTTCCCGCTTAGCCGGCCCGGCACTCCCAAAATCCATCAATATAGCAAGAGGTGGTTCTCCCTTCCTATGTGTGATCAGGACATTAGCAGGTTTCACATCATTATGAGCATATGGAGGATCAAAACTGTGCATGTGCTTCAGTCCAGCACAGATCTGTGGTAGAAATTCTTTTAGCATGCAATACATTACTTAAGAGATTATACAAGAATGTTATAAATGAACCTCAAAACATGAGAATCATATAATATGAAAGCAAATGAACATGTTACTGGAAAAAAATTAGAAGAGAAGCAAATAAAAGGGGCAATTACATACATACCTAATTCCTATGTATTTACATATAAAATTTTGTTTTGTACATTTATACCACTCAAATCTTTCAGATCATATAACAAATGCCACCATTTTAGCTTATAAAATTTGAAATACACCATTCATGCATAAGTAAGGTGGAAAGTAAAAATGAAGGTTAGGTGTTAGATATGTAAATATATAGGAATTGAGTAGTATGTATGCAAATCTTACAAAAAATAAACATAATGTAGGGGGCTGTTCAAACCTTAAAAATGGGCAATAGGGACAATGCAAGACCAGACGAACCTATATCTTTTGTGTTTCAAAAAGTATAGGAAATATGTTACCACAACAAGGGATAAGGACGTGTTGTATGACCAAAATACAGCGAAAAATATGCAAGAGTCACAGCATCGACACATGAGTGTAGTGTTAAATAAGCAAGGGTACTCATGCTATGGACGGATGTGGACAATAAAATTTGTCAATTAAACTAATATTAGAATAAGAACTTAAAATATAAGTACTCTCACGGGTAAATTAATGGAATTACTCGATAATAAGGTTCATAGGAAGATAAATATTATGCATTCAAGAAACTAAATGAGTTAGAGAAAAAACTAATAAGATTGATAATTTAAAATTTTAATTTTGTTATTCCGTTAAAATTCGTCTTAAAAATGATATATGTATAATTATAGATAAGAGCTCAAAAAAATGTTGTAAGAATTAATAGAATTAGATATAAAATTATAACTTTAAAAATTATTGTTGATACTAAAATTTTTTATGTTAATGATTACTTATGCTCCCCAAATAGTTTTGGACATATATTCCAAAAAAAAAAAGACAAGTAATGAGTAAGTTTGGGAAAATTAATGTGAAGCAAAAATAAGATATTTTGCAAGGTCAATTCCATGGTTTATTTCATAATTATGTTAATTTTACGTTTGTGGAAGATATTTTTGTTGTACTTTACAAAATACAGGTGTTGAGCGCACTGCAGGGAGTTAAAGAAGACAAATTGGCCAAGGGACTAGCAGTGCAACTGCGCCACCATCTCTGTTGTGGAAAGCGTGAATGAAGCAATGGCAAGGCCGTGCCAAGAGACAACACTCCTGCGCTACCTACTAGAGACTTGGGTGCACCTGAGCTCTTCTGCTACACGCCCTCGTCGTAGTCCTAAGAGGGCGGCACCCCCCGCCACACCCTAAGCACATCGGTGTCTCAATGAGTGATTTGACCAATATAGAAGAATTTCTTGCGGGATTTGGTGTCTTAACTATATAAGATAATGATAGAATACCTAGAGAATTTTTGCTTTGGATGCTCTAAAAATATGACACTAAATAGGACGCAATGGAGAAAAAGGATTCATGTAGCCGACCCACGTAGTGGGATTATAAGGTAGTGGGATTAAGGCTTTGTTGTTGTTGTATGCTTCTCTAGGCTTAAGAAAATCTTTCCTTTTGTGAGCCCTAGGGTTTTCTCCTTAAATTTTCTTGGGAGAATTTTCTAGTGTTTTTCTTTGTACGTTTGAAAAGCGAGAGACTTGAGTGCTTGTACGTAGCAGATTGTTGGAGAGCGTTCATTGTAAGGGGGGGATTGCGATATACTTCGAGGAGAGATCAACTCTCCTTTGAGTTTTGTGCCTATTTACATTGTTTGTTCTCCTGAATTCAATGAAGTTTTTTTATATTTTCTTCTATCATGCATAGTAACTAAGTTATTTTTATGCTTATGTGATTACAGCATGTGATTGAATCAATCTTTTCTCATTTAGTTTTCCCTAGACATTTTTATGTGCTTTTATGTTATTTATGTTGATGTATTAATTTTTTTTTTTATCATAATTCACTTTTAATATGGCTAATTAGAGAGTTAATACACCTTCAGATCTAAGATTTCTAACCGTTGACCAACATAATAAGTAGGTTAACACGCAATCACCTAGTGGAATAGACATATAGTCAGCAGAAGATTGTAATCTATATAGAAGACTAGAGGATTTCTAGAAAATCTTACATGGTTAAACTCTCTTAACTGTACTACGAGTTTTCAATGTTTCATATGACACAGATATAGACTAAGAAGAACTTGTCCATGGTTGTCAACAATATAGGGATCTCATAGGAAAAACTTGAAGATTCACATAATTCGAGTCACAGGAGTATGGCTTCATTCACCTCTAAAAAACTCCAAAAATCTAGTTTGTTTTCTGTTTTCTAGAATTTTATAAACATTTCACTTTCTGCAAATTAAAATTACTTTAAACTAGACTTAGAGGTTTAGCAAAATAAAGCTTCACCAATTAGGAAATTTGACAAGTTTCCTCGGGAGATCAACATACATAGTCTAATTTCATATATTACTAGAGCGACGCATATAATTGTATGATTGTCACATGCTTTTTAGAAAGACATTAGTTCACCAAGTAGGTTAAGATATATATTTAAGAGAGAAAATTTATCATGACCTAAAAGAATTAATACAAATGATATCTCTTGATGATAGAATTTTTATTGGGAGAGATTTAAATAAACATTAGTACAGTAATAAAAAATTTTAGTTCAAGTGGCTATGGTTTTGGACTCACCAATGAAAAAAGTAAAACCAAACTGGATTTTATTTTAGCTTGTGATTTTATTATCACCATTACTTTATTTATGAAAAAAATAAGCATATCATCACTTATAAGAACGAATCTAATAGAGCATAAATTAATTATTTTCTTATAAAATAATATATTGTCAAGATTATAATATTTGTAAGATCAATCCAACTAAAAATTTAAGTGCCCAACATCAATCAATAATTTTAAATTTTACGATGATAGGTTGAAGATAAAAATACGATAAAATATTATCATAAAATTAGATGAGACACTTAAAAGACAAAAATAAAATATTTTTATGGGTAAACTTTAAAACCTTAATATTTGGGATGTTCATGGAGAAATCAATACTATGTAAGATACAGTAAAGAGTACTACTAAGCAAGTTATAAAAAATATGCTCGGAAAATTAAAAGAAAATGTTTTTATGAATAAAAATAGTTCATGGTGAAATAATAATGTGCAAAAAAAGATACAAAATAAAAAGTTTTGTTATAAAAACTAATTTAGATGTAAGAGTTTGAAGAATCGAGAAATATATAAGATGCTTCGATGGGAATTTAAGATAATTTATAATGCTAAGAATTCTACTTTAAATAATCTTTAAAATAAAGGAGATTCTAAAGAGTGAAGGGATATATGTATAAGCTAACCGAGCAAAGAGATAAAAAAAATAAAGATTTAGTTCAAATAAAATGAATTAAAGAAAAAAATAAAAAAACTAATTTTTGTAGAAGAGGATATTCAACATAGGTAGGTGAGATATTTTGATAAATTTTTCGAATGATTGTGAAAATAAGATCGATTTTAGTGATCATAATATCGTAAATAAAAATAAAATTTTAAATTTCCACCGTCGAATTAATAAAATAGAAGTTAATGAGGCTTTAAAGAAAATGAAGTGTGAAAAAGAGACATGATGTTATTCTAATAGTAGTGTGAAAATGTTTAGATGATCTTGAAAATTTTTTGTTTACTAAACTTTTTAATATTATTTTAAAAACTAAAAAGATATTTGATAAGTGGAAAAAAGTCTATTGATTCTTACTTTTCAGAATAAAGGTGATGCACAAAATTGTACAAACTATAGAGGAAGTAAGTTAATGTGTCATATATTAAAGTTATGGGAGAGAGTAATTGAATATAGGTTATGATGTGATACAAAAAATTGTCAAAATCAGTTTGGATTCATACTAGATAAGCCTACTATGGAAGTTATACATTTAATGGGAGTTTTGATGAAGAAATACAGAGAAAGTAAAGAGAATTTATTTATGGTTTTTGTTGATTTAAAAAAATCTTATGATAAGGTTCCAGCATAAGTACTTTAGAGAATTCTAGAAAAAAATGTGCTGATATTACTTATAATCTAAGTCATTAAAGATATGTATACTAGAATTGTTACTGTGTTCGAACACGAGGATAATTGACTAAATATTTTCCTATTTCAGTTGGATTACATTAGGGATCGACTTTAAGCCCATATTTTTTCCTTAAGTTATTGATGTTCTTACTAAATATTTACAGGAGGATATACCTTGGTGTAAGATTTTCGATGGTGATATCTTTCTTGTGGGTAAAGCTAGAGAGAGTTCAGGAAAAACTTAAATTATGAAGTTCAACACATCTAAGGTCTTTCGTTAAGTAGATCTAATATTAAATGCATGAAATGTAATTTCATGTAGAAGATCTAGTGGTGGGGTTGTAACAATGGGTGATCAACTAATTAAAAGAAGTGAACGTTTTAGATATCTCAGATCTATTAACAACAAATAGGATTATCTACAAAACATCTTTCATCATCAAAAGTCTATAAAGTACCCATGGGAGAGTCAGCAAATTTGCACCAGACAACATTAAAGAGAAATGCAACTTTTATTATAAGCGAACTAGATATTGAGAAAATACTCTGATTGTCCCAAATTTATAGTACCAAGCATTTTTCAGTGAAAAGAAAATCATCAACATGCATAAAAAAGATCTGTCAGTGAAAAAATAGTAAATATGAGGAAAAATTCATCAATTAAGCTTCTTTGAAGACCAATATCAATAAGGACTTCGTAGGGTTTTATTAAACTAGATTGGAATTTTGTTCTCTCCCATTGGTTAAGTTGCTCCAATTAAACTACTGTCGAATCAGATGTGTATGCACGTTTTAACCCATTTAACTAAGCCCAACAAAGTGCATCATAAACTTGAACTTGCCTACATTGATGATGGGTTTTGGTAGAGCACCCTAGAAAGTCAATTTAAACCCATTTATATTTATTTGTTTGATAAAGATTTACCCATTCAAGCTGAGATTCAAACATGAGTAATAAGCTCAAAAAATTCATTTTAGTTTGATCTTGAGTTTACAAGGGCTTACCTAAAATTTAATTCAAACCAATTAATTTAATCATCAACTATTCCCCTAATATCATCATGAGAGTAAGTTATTAGTTTAATTTATTACCAAGCTCCATTAGCACAAAAAAAACATATTCCCAATCGTTTGCTTTCTTCTTTGGCAAGTTCCTTTGAGCTTCTCTCCAAGTAAATCATGATTGAATTTATAGGTTATTTAACTTGTTAGTTATTTGAATATTATAGATTTTTTTTAGTTTAAAAAGAATAATTTGTGCAGCCATAAGCATAAGAAATAATTATTTGTTTTTTTCTTAATTAGAAAAGATTAAGCTATAATTAATGTGATAATATTCCAACTTACTATATATATACAAAGCCTATTATCGTGAATCTTAATGATAAACAAATGAATGGGCCATCCATGAACTTATTAGGGTTGGCCTACTTAAGCCCAATCACACTAAAGCCATTCCATTAGGACTTCTAAAGGTTTGAGCTAATGGTTTGAATGCTAAACCATTCCATTTGACACTTCTACTATTTCTGCATACAGAAAAACATTGTTGGCATCCATTTGCAACAATAATTCAATATAAATTGACGGTCATTAAAAAAAATGAGGCGAACAATGTTCAGTTGAGCAATTGGGGAGAAAGTCTCAAAATATGTCATGAATCTACACGGTACCCTTTAGCCACCAATCAAACTTTGTGTTGATCAATAATATTATCAGGATGGAACTTAATCATAACCCATCATGAAGTAAGCTTTACACTATCAAGAAGGAAACCATATCCCAATACGACAATCAAGGAGAGCCAATATTTCAGTATACATTGCAAGATCCTAATTAAGATGAAGAAATGCTCCTTTATAAGCCCTTAAAATAAAAAAGACAAGAGATAAGGAAAAGAACGAAAAGAAGAGGAACATATTCAAAATATGAAATGTGTATCGAGTGATTACTGAAGTGTCATGTACGTTCTAGAGAGCAATTAGGAGATAGAGATCTAAGGTTGCAAGGGTAGATGGATGCTCAACTATAGTAGATACGAAGAAAGTAGATGCATCAAAAGGAGGCAAGTGAGGCCAATGAGTATAAACCTATAATGAATGGGCAGGCATCGGAGCAAGAGAAGTAGGTGGAATACTTGGGGAAAAATTTAGTGGTATTTGAGACGGGAGTGGAATCATTGGATAATGATGAGTAAATGGATCACAATAATAATATCACTTTTCAGTACAAAAATAAAAGAGAAAATACAATGATGGAAAGATGAGATAGTTTATCATGCCCATAGCAAAAATGGGAGATGACACAATTATTAAAAAAAAATTTCCACGAAAAAATTGCCTATAGAGAAAAGAATAGGCAGTAACCCCTCTTAAAGCAACAAATACAAATAGTGATTAAAATGCAAGATCTTAAAAACGGAGTCTCCTTCAAATTGTATTGGAGCATTCATGTAAATAGTGAGGCAGGCAAAATCAAAGAGATGTCGACGCTAATGCTCAACCAAAATATTTTGTTGAGAAATAAAAGGTCAGGATAATAGGTGTATATTATCATTTTCAGCATGAAAGCAAAAGTAAATTACATATATTCAAAGGCATTATGAAAATGAGGAATTTTAAGGGAAGTGAAAGATACAATTTTTATTTCTTGATAAAATTATCTGAATACAACATTTTTTTGTGCGGACAATTCAACAAGAATACCAAAGTAACCTTGTTGAATCATTGAATGAAAAACAAGTTGAAAAAAAAAAAATAAAACTTTGCTTAGTAGACATTGGATTTGGGCCGCATATATATATTGGAACATGTCAGTCAAAAAAAATATAAAAATGTGAAAATGTTTACAAAAAAAAAAGGCCCTTCAGCTTCAATTTTAAACTTAGAAACAAAAAAAAGAAACTATGACTGAAGCTCCGAAGTTTGTGAAGGTGACCAAGAAAAGAATATTGCTGTTAAGGAATAATAATTGAAGAAAGAGCAAGGGACTTAACATCAAAGAGGTGGTACAGGCCTCCAACCACAACACTATCACCAATCATCTTTTTCACATCAAGGTATTGAAAAATGCACAAAAAGGAGAATTTTATCAAGCAATTGTGAAATTTGACATAACAATTTATAAATAATAACTTTATAGAAGCGGAGGGAATATAAGACATTGTCTAAAGTTTATGAGAAAAGAGACAAACGATCTTTATCGGAAACAAAAAAAGGAAATATATTAGCAAGGATGATGGGAGGAAGAGCATGCATGGTAAAAGGGAAAAATAAGTATAGATTACCTAACATTTTGGAAGAAGCTCCATAATCAAAGACCCAAGATATATCAGTGAGTAGCTGCAATAGAACCAGAAGTGAAAAATATATGAGAAGCAATGAAAATCAACTAAGAGTACTATAGTAGATGATGATATTCTTCTTGAGATTGAGACAATTAAAGACAGAGTACCAATAGAATCATAAGTAGTGGTGGTGCAAAACTAAGCAGCAGAAGGAAAAATTTTTTTTTTTCTGAGACAACATCATTGTAACCACTACGATCATAATTAACCTGACCATCTTTTGTGTCAGCAACAAGATTTTATGATAAGGACAAGACAAGAGAATATTACGGAGACATTCGGAATAGAAAAGTTACCCAAAAATTGAGTTTGAGCAAACTAGTAGGATGGTTGTAGATTGAAGAGATATTTGACAATTAGAAATTATTGATTTATTTTGGTGACGTAGTCGACGATAAAGGGCAATATTTAAAAAGTTCATTCCACTTGCCTTTTAAATTCTATAGTAACTTGAATAAATTTGTCGGCCTAAAAAGATTTCATAGTAGAGTGCATACCCTATATGGAATGTATAAGGGTTCAATATAACTTTGGAAATCTCCTAAAACATGATTGTAGAATCAACTATTGAGTATACACGTGAGAAACGTATAGTTAAAGGCTTGTCATTCAGCAAATTTGGTGTTGTCCATGGTCCAGAACCGAGCTTATGAAGGCATCCATAAAGCAAACTGGACCAAACCAATCTAGACTGTTTGAGGGCGGGCTGATCCTCTTGGTATCTTGAGAGTGCCGACCAATGGAGTGGGGCCACACTTAATTATCCTAGGTCTATTTATTTGCTTTCGTTGGTGTCTAAGGTTAGGTTTTTGATAAGTTTGTTTTGGGACTGCCATCGACGTCTCCCTTTTCCCTTCTAGGATTGTATCCAAGGGTTTAAGTGGTACTCCGGCTATATCTCAGTCCTGATGTGGTGTTTATCCTTCCTCTACCCTTCCCCATTCTTCCTTAATTACTCCCCGACAACACAGCCCCACCACTCCAATCTTGGTACCGCCCCTGCACAGTTGCCCAACAGCTGTTCCTTTCACTTGCTGCCCTCCATACTCATTGTCACTAGCCAAAACAACATACTTATTGTTTGATCCCCCACCACTCTTATTACCGCCACCTTCCAACCCCAGCAAGCCAACACCCCTCCATTCGGGGTCCACCCAAGTCTAGTGTCGTGTTTTGTTATAATTTCAGTTTTTCGTTGTGTTTGTTGTAATTTCCCATTTGAAGCCAGCAATAACACTTATTTTTCATTGGTGCTTGGTTAAAGCCCAATATCACTGAGAGTCCAAATTTAGTTAAACTTCTTAAATACCGTTCTATTATCAATTACAAGTTGGAGAGTCAAAATTTAAATTAAATCCAATGAGAAAATGAAATTCCAAAGGCCACAAGATGAGTTGGCATTGGGTTTGATAATACCACACAATTTGAGGAGGGTTTTTTTTTGGAGAGGAGCAGAGAAGGCTATCAACGAACAAAACAAAGTAAAAAAGAGGTCAACACTGAATTAATTTATCATAGAATGAAAGTTCACCTTTGGGTGAGGCTGTCAATGAGTAATTGCTATATGATATTATTTAGTGAGTGCATGAGCAAGAAAGAGTAAATGCAATGAGAAAAAAGGTTGTTGGGCATAAGAAACCAATGAAAGCACCTGGTCGAAGCAAGAGAACACAACATATAAGCGAGCACGACACACAAGAAAGCCAAAAAGAGATAGAGCATGGTACCCAAGAGGTCGGCGAGCGCGTATAAGTAGTGGCAAGCATGAGATTGGAGGGATCAAGAGATCATCAACTAGGCCTTAGTCGGACTATGATACCATGTTATGGTTGAAATATTTAAAATAACTTGATATATTCAACCATAATATTGGTTCTTACATATAGACATATTGGAAGAAGTAGAATATGAAAAAAATAATAAAAAAATAAAATTCTAAATTAAAAGAATACATTACAGAATAATAGTAGAATATTTAATAATTGTTCAACTTCTAAATTTATAAAACCTTTACACTAATTTTCAAAATCAAGAAGTGAAGAAAGATTCTTAGAAATAAACAATTTAAACAATAAAAATAAAAGACATTTACATGATCCGCAAGAATTCAATTATGAGTTGTTTCAGGCACCCAAAAATCTACAAGGTTATTTATTTGTTGGAAAATAAATAAATAAATAAATAAGGAACAAGAAAAAGTTTGAGAAGAAACTAATTAAAGAAAAATGTGAGAGCAAATAATTATATGAACGGAAAAAGCAAAGCATAAGGCAAAAAATGACATTTCTATGCAGGTCAAGGAAACCTGGAAATACATTTCCTATAAAAATCCTATCTTCCATGATAATGAATTCTTCTAGTAATAAAAAGGACTACGAAATCCTGATTTTAATCATCAAAAGGCTTTGATACATTATTGGTTCTTTGCATAAACAATATTACAAAAGACAGCTGATGAACAGCTCATACAATGTTGCGCCAATGTAAAGAGTTATGCATGATGCAGAACATGAGTGATTAATAAAAAATTATCTAAAAATACTATAAATCTGTCAATATGAATTCACCTGACGGAATATTTGAAGAACAGTAAGTACTGAGAAGAATTCTTTTTTTGATTGCATTGCTTTGACATTATCAAGTAAAGTCCCATCCATATGCACTGGGAACAATAAGTACGCTTCATAGTTCCATGCTCCCTCTTGTGGCCCCTAAATAAAAATTTTGATTCCACCACAAAAAGAGTTGAGTGAGAATTCTAACAAAATGACTGAATGAGATGGATTACTTCTTTACTAAACACAGCAGTGACGTGATAGAGCATCTTCAAAAATAATGAGCATGGTAGGATACAGTAGATAAATGCTATCATGTTCTCCCGGACCATCAGGTATTGGGATTGTTCATATTAATTGGGTGAAAATGAGTTATAATGATTCAACATTGCATTTTTTTTTAGAAATGAAACAATAGATACTTGTTAATGTTCCTCAACGGTGAAACAATACTGCAAGGATTATCCTTGACCATAAGGAATGACGAAAACATTCCACTTGATAAGAAATAATGGTTAGTAATATGAAAATTTATTAATAGGCGCAAGTAGAAATTGTCAAAAGGTAAGAATTAAGAAATAACATAACAACTATGGCTATCAAAAAAGCTCATCGTTTGCGAACAACTCATATTCGGCGTACTAAGTAGCTTGTGTTTGATTTCTTAGTTAAGTGAGCCAAACAAGAACAACTTTTTGAGCTCAATTTATAAACAAGTCGAACATGAACAATTTCTTGTTCAATCATGTTCGACTCTTTTTGGCTAAAATTAATTAAACAATTAAATAATTAATATTTATTATAATATATTTATATAGAATTTTATATTGTATGTAAAATAATGTTAAAGTTTATTGTTTTATAAGTCATTCGAGCTAGATTTGAGGCAAAAACAAGCTGAAATAACAAACAAATTCAAATCGAGCTGAACACGAAGATCCTACTCATGAGCCATGTTGAACAAAAACAAATCTTCGAACGAATCAAACACAAAGAAGCATTAGGCTTGCTCAAGCACAGCTTGTTTAGACTCCTAATAACCGCATAAATTACATTCCACATCTACAGAGTTATGGATGCAACTGGAAATCTCAACTTCCATGAACTAATTCGACAAAAAAGAGCATTCTGCTGTATGAGAATGCAAGTTATGAGCACAGTTGGACAAAAGCACACAAAATTTCAGTAAATAAATATATAGGTAGATGGCTGAAGCACTAGTCAGACTGACACCATTATGACCTAGGGATAATGGGTACACATCAGGAAAATAACTCCTCCGTGATGTAGGGATACGGCTACATACATCAAAACTGACCATGCACTGAGCGCGTCCTCCAACACGCAATACATGCGCACACACGCACATGAATGATCACATAATATTCAATAAATTATTATCCCCCAAATCTTGTATGAAAATACAAAGTTAAAATTAGTATTACCTTGACGGCAATAATAGCATGATCAAGGAGTGGAAGTAGGTTAGCATGGCCAAAGAGTGACGAAGCATGAATCTCCTCCTTTACCAACGCTAATTGCTCTTCACTTTGAATTAGGACCTTCTTCAGCGCATATGTTCCATCATCTGAAAGAAAACAATCAAGTTAAACAAAATTGCCACAGCATTTAGTGACACAACCCCTAACAGTTATCAACCATGTGCCTGATAGGCTATAAAGACACAAGGAAAAAGCTACAGCGCCCTTCAAATCTAGAACAAAGGCTCCACTTCGATATAACAAATTGGGATGATAACACGGATCACAACCCGACCTGAGACATGCGTAGGGTTCTTCAAATTCTTCCTGGTGAGCAATCCGCTTCCAGGGGCACCGTCTCTGACGACCTCTTTGACAAGATAAACAAAAGCAAAGCCACCTTCTCCGAGCTGCTTCAGTATCCTGAACCGATTATGATTGATCCACACGTCCCCGCCGCCACTAACGGCGTCGTAGAGAGCATTCAACCCCGAGAACGAGCATCCCATCTCAGTGCTTCCCCGATACCCTCGGATTTCTCCTCTGGAACAGAAGTCTTCTTCTCGAGGGAGAGGAAGGTGAAATAGATCATCGATTTCTTTTACGTACGCTTGAAGAAATATGTGTTTTTAAAAATAGAAAAATTTGCATACAGAACGCTCAATTCTTATATCTTTATATGTCTAATATTTAAATATTATATATATATATAAATATGTTGCTT
>NW_018165280.1:5072623-5079658 GCF_001263595.1 Phalaenopsis equestris
GTATATATAATATGATATTAAAAGTTTAAATGTTATAAGAATAAAAATTAACTTAAGTGATAGAAATCTAAATTTATTTGTTATTTATACTTATCATTTATGTGGTCATAATAAATAACTAAAATTGTTTGGTTTGTTTAAAAAATTAATTTTAAATTTATTTATATAATAATAGTATTATTAATATTAATATTAATATGAATAATAAAATAGAGTATATACATAACTCAAATTATTAAATGATAATAAAATATTGAGTGTATATTTTAAATAACTAAATTATGTCACTAAAAAAAATTAAAAACTTTTAAGGGCGATTTTGGATCACTTTTGATTTTTTTATTTTTTGCATTGTTTATGATTTAATTTAAAATAAACATATTTGATATGGTATAATATATTTAGTTGTTTTTCAAATTGCTAATTATTTTCTAAAAACTAAGAATAAAAGCACTTAAAAAATAAACTAAACGAATATTCTTATAAAATGAAAGTAAAAGAAAAATAAAATAAAAATGATCACAAGCAAATCCTTAGGGGATCTTTGGGTAAATTTATTTTTTGTTATTTGTTTTATTTATTTATTTATTTATTTTATTTCAACTTGTTTATGTTTTGATTTGAAACAAAATATGTTTGACATGATTGATTAAGATATGGCTGAACATCCAAATATTATTTTGAGTATTTTTAAAAGCATGTTTATTTATTTTTTTAAAAAATTAAATAAATAACACGTCATAAACACTTTTAACAAATATATTTTTAAAAACAAAGAAAAAATAGGAAAAAAAATTAAAAAAAAAGACCTCAAACAAGCCATGTTGTTTTACTTTTTCATTTCTATACCTATATTGACTTTCTTTTTTTCACAAGCCTTTATCACAATTAGTCCGGTCGGCTACATGTATCTTTTTCTCCTTTTTGTCCTATTAAATGTCATATTTTCATTTAATTTCAACAGATTAAGATCATTTCTTATACAATATGCTCGTCTTTACCTCTGCTTTTCTTAAAATAAGTCGAATTTAAAATATCCACTCTCTTAAATGGATCATCATATAGTTGACAATTAATTTAACAAAATCATCAAAGACTACTTTCTCTAATTTAGTTTGCCACTGGAGCTACACCAACCTATTCACGAATGGAATTGTTTCACACTTTGTCTCTAAGTGTCAAGCCACATATCCACCTAAACATTCACACCTCAATAACACTTAACTTTATTTTATGCTTCTCTTTTAAAAGCCACAATTATGCACCACAAAGCATTGCAGGTCTCGCCACCATTTTATAAAATTTTCCTTCAAGTGGTACTTTTCTATCTCACAATTGACGTGATGTTTTCCTCCACTTCAATAAACTAACTTAAATTCTACTAATAACAACCCTATCAATTTTACCATCACTTATGAAAAATAAACCTGAGATGTCTAAAACATTCACACTTTTTTAATAATGTTAAGATATGTAAGATAAAAAAATAGTTGGCTGATTTATTTAGATCTTGGCACGGAATTATCTATTAAAAAAGGTACTTATAATATTTTTGTTAAATTTAGTGACTGATTAATTATATTGAAATCAAATATAAAATTATAATGATTAATTTAAAATAAACAAACCTATCACCATATTTCATTTTAAAAAATATATATTAAAATATAGCTCTGTAAAAATGGAGAAAATATTACGTCTAGATAGCTAACACGATGCACCCAATTCATTACTATTATTATTATTTATTTTTATTTTATTTTTTTGCATTCTAATGCATGACGCGCGCGCGCGCACACATTCAGAGAAGTCTTTGTTTAAGATATAAAGCCGCTAGTAATAGAAAAAGGCAAATCAATTAAGTCTTAAAACTCTATTTATTAAAGCTGATCAAGCAAAAACCTTACAAATCAAGAGATCGATCTTTGTTGATGCTTTCAGCCTCGCTCTACAGGCCAAGTGGCTTAACAAAAAGTTTTAATCCTCAAATGGAGGACGACGACATGAGGCTACGAAATAACATAATTTGGTTAAGATTAGTTTTTGTGTCAATCAATGTTGATCTTATCTAACATCTGGTCTTATATATGTAGCATACAATGTCATATCATAGCTAGATATCAACGATCAATAGCTTGATCTACTCGATACACATGTAAATTTTGTTGGTTTCTAAATTCATTAAAGTTTGATAGAATGGTCAAGGGTCCAAGAAAATTTATATAGATTTCAAGACAATTGTAGATCTTAACATGATTGGTCAAGGTCCAAGAAAATTTATATAGACTTCAAGATAATTGTAGATCTTGACACGAAGCTTATTAATAACATGTTAAAAATACCTATAATTTATTTTAAATTGTGCAGATACTGTTGCGGAGAAAATTGTTGGTTATTTATTTATTGTTGTTTGAAAACAGCTGCAACAAAGTTGTTTCTGGGCAAATGATCATTCTGTCCGTGTAGTAACGTTGTTTGCAACAAAACTGTCATAACAATATATTTGATACTTTCGAAACAAAAATCCAGTTCATATCAGTGCAAAAAATAAGATAAAAACCTCACTTAATATCAAATATCATCATTATTGAAATAAAGAAAAAAAGACTATTAAAAAATATTTAATAATATGATAATATTATTATCATATTATAATATTATAATACCTATACCCAAGAAGCAGAGATGAAGCACAATTCACGGATTGGACAAGTGGCAAGAGGGGATCTTACCTCCGGGGTGACGATAGAGAAACTCGGTCGTGAGGGGAGGGAGAAGCTCGATCGCGAGTGGGGGTAGGGTGGTCAAAGGCGGGTGAGAAATTAATACGAAACGTGAGCCATTAGTTTGAATTTTTTAAAAGTGCCCCTGCGCCATATTTTTCAAACCGACAAAAAAAAAAAACTTTTTGGGGCTGCGCCACGATTAAAATGCGGCGCCAAACGACCCCTAAATCAGTGTACCAGGGTTATTTTTTAGAGCAAAATTTCAAGTTCTACGACATTAAAAAAACCGAGGTACCTATATAACAAATATCCTAACTAAGCATCCATTTTAGTACAGCATAAGGATCATCAAGACAAATCCTTGATTCACTCGTTATACAACTTTACACGGCGTCCAGATATAATACAAAACCTCATTATAACATTGCATCAAGCCAGATATAAAATAAAAATCATATGAAAGTTTAAATGGAATTTATTAGTGAAGTCAATGCATACGAATATTTATTCTTAAAATTTCCCAACTTACAAAATATGTAACCAGACAAAACCATGAAAATAAAAAGACTATAATCATAAAAATTAGGTGGGATGTTTGTAAATCTTCCTACTTTTTCTGCACTGGCTAACCAATGGCATAAATATTAGTGTGGGGCACAATTCATTTGCGGACACATGTAGAGACTGGTAAAGATCACAACTACATGTTTCTAAGAGGCAGCTGCTGGTGAGATTTCAGAGGAAATGGGGAATTGCAGAAAATGGAAATAAGGATTTTACAATCTGATTACTAAGTAAATAAAACAACAGTGCAAGGCAAAGGCCGTTCCGGCTCTGTTCATTGCTATTCCTCAAAACCCTTAATGGGAATAGTAATAACATAGTAATAAATATGACTTTACAAAAAAAATGATTTTTTTATAAGATTACACTGACAAAAAATGGAAGTTTGGATAGTAAAACACATAAGAAATAATTTCAAGAAGGCTTCACTTACTGACAACCTGCTGCACCGCAAGTCTTTGGACATGAGTCAAGTTCTGCACAGCATGGAATCAATGAGAAATCTCAATATCATAAAGAAAGAGCACTTTGGAGGAAAAAAATGTGTATAAAAGAAGAATGCACCACATTACCTGGCAAAGATGGTCAAAAAGTAACATGTCCATGTTCCGAAAGTTTACAAAGAAGTTCCTGAGAAAACTTGCAAGCTTGGTCTGCCAGACGCAATTTTATTAGTAAATTTATCCGGGAAAAAAATGTTAAAATAGTCCCCTTATTATTTATAGTAAATCATTTTAATCCCGAAGTCCATAAAAATGCCAATTTAGTGCCCATACTCCTTTGATCGTGGTGACTATTTCGTACCAAATTTAAAGAATATGGAGACAAATTTAACGCTTTTATAAACTCTGGCGCTAAAATGGCCCCACGTAAACAATCAGAGGCTATTGTGGCACTTTACTGATTATCAAAGGGAGAAATTTTGTAAATTTAAGGCAATTCAGTGTGAACCTCATTTAGTGGATCGGCATTGACAAGTTCTTCTTCACTGTTATCATCATCACTCTTGAAAATTTGAAGATTATGTTAGTAACCAGCTAACAATACTTTGAGAAACCAAGTAGAAAAGAATGTCAACTCAGTCAACAACCAACACACCTCATTAAAGTCCTTAGCCATTGCATCAAGATGATCAATAGCACCATTACGCTTTGAGGGGACATTCGATTGATATAATAGATCGTGTGGACCACAGCAATTGCTATCTGAGGCCTCCTCCCAGTCACTGTCCTGTAGACAGTGGAAGAATTTAGATCAGAAATCCTATGAAGTTTTTCAAAATTACATAAAAAATCTGATTAAGCTACCTCATCACTGTCATTGTCATCGCCCAAAACTTGCTCTTGAGTCTCAACCAGTGCATCTGATAATAAAGTAAATATCTGCAGAACATGCAGCATGAGAACCTATGTTATTATTATGCTTGATCTACAGACCTAAGTTATTTGGGATTAGACCTAGTTTAAAACCAGTAAAATTATAAACCTCCGTACAACGAGTACAATGCTGTCAGACACATCCGCTAAATTATTTAGGGAAATTTACACATACCACATAATTCTTTTGTATTTACATGTCTAACATTTTCATGCATAGTTTCATGACAGCGAGTATACTTCATTGTTAACAAGTTAGTAGTAGAAGTATGTGATATTACGAATTAGAGTGCTATATATGTCAATATGAAAGTTTAGGAGTTAAATATATAAACATATAAGAATTTCATGGTATGTATCTAAATGTCCCATATTTATTGATTTTTTACTCTAAAAGAGCGTTCGAGCAAAAAGGGACAGCAGCCGTTATCATTTCATTATTAGGATGGAAAAACATCAATTTTTCTGTAAATAAAAGCATCAATTTTGCTGGAAGCATTTAAGATGTACCTTTGCAGGAAGTGGAATTATAGTCCACTGGTCAGGAGATAATTTAGCTTTAGAACGAGTAGTTATACCTGCATTTGACTGATTATTTCAAATCGATCAACTACGGAACAATTAAAAAAAAAACAGAAAAAATCTAGCAAAGTTGAATTCCTCCAAAGAAAATGAATACCTTCACGAGATGGCCTTGAACGTTAACTTTTGCTAATTCCTCATGACGTGAGGATAGCAAGAGTGCCAGGGCAGTTGTTGTAACCTTGATCTGGTATGCTCCCTGGATTTCGCCTGCCTCATAAATAGAGCAGCAGACCATCAGCTTTAAAATGGGCAAAATAATTACTGCAATTCTTTCAATAGTATTTTGTTTTTTGGCAATTTTACATATGTTGCACAAAATCTTATGTATTTACATATCTCACACCTAAACTTCCATATTTACATGCATAGCACTTTGGTGCGTTAAGCCTATGCATGAAAATGTGTATCTCACTTTTAAAAAGTGGTAATGGTGCTATTTTTGTGTGATATTAAAGATTTGATTGCTGTGTTTGTAAATATGGAAGTTTAGGTGTTAGATGCATAAATATATAAGAATAGTGAGGTATGTATGTAAATGTCCCTACTTTTTTTTTATTTTAAAATAATCTTAGAATATACTAAAATTCAAGAATTACAGTCTGGCAAAATTACTTATTTTCAGAAAAAAGGTTAGGAAGTAGCAACACATCTGTAAAACAAATGCATAAAAGAAGAAATAGCATGATAAAAGTGAATTGTGCAGCTTGCAAGCCTGACAGCACACGTTACGCCATCCACATGGCAGAAACAATTTTTATCCTAACAAAATTGGTAGGACCACAGGTTGAGTAAAAGACACAGTTAAGATCATCGATGGAAAACATTACAAAGCAACATTATTTTCAATAAACACAAAAATGCAGAAGATTTATTTCATCATATATAGTTTTCATTAGGGTTAATATCTTCCCATCAATTTGCAATCAATTATTAAGAAATTTATCAGCAGTTTCCCCTTTTGTTTTTGCATTTATAAATAGAGATGCTTTTTTCAGATATATCAGTCAATTTGTAGCATAAAAAATTCTTATTTTGAATATGAAAACTCTTCATTTTCATCAATTCCAGGATCATTGATTAAGAGTGACACCTGAACCCTTTCAAGAGAGGCAATTTCCTTACTAAAACATGAGGTTTGCTTATCAGGGTATTCATTCTCTTCATCTTCTTTGTCAACTTTTCTGGTCATTTCATCTATGCTCTATATCAAAGCTGTATCAACACCCTAATATGGATCATCGGTTATTATAAAATCAAATTCAATTAATAATCTCCACTTTCCAACTGCAAAAAGTTATTTTGTTCTATCATCGAACACAAAATTTATTATTTTCAGAAAAGTAATTATACATGTGAACAATAAACCCACCAAATTCCCAATATTATATCCTAATTGAAACTCCTATCTCCTACAACGAACTACAAAACAATTCTATTATGCACATAAGTAACCTTGCTCAAAATTCAAAGTAAAATTCCTGATAAACCTCTATCTAATCTACCAAACCTCTAAATTTCCTCTGAGAAACTAGCAATAAGCCTTCATCATGAACCTATTCCAGCCAATCTAATCAATCCAAAAAGCGTTAAATCAAATTAGCCTAAATTCAACAAAAACACAAATCAAACTCAAATTTCACCCATGGAGCTCATAATGCCTGCTAGAAAGAATGAATAGCAACTACTTGCTGCTGCTTGGTGCAGTACCCTAGGGACTACTTCTAAACAGAGCGAGTCTTCATTCTGCAAGCTTGCACAGAGCCCTACCATGTTTTGCATTCCTG
>NW_018165280.1:5079669-5097667 GCF_001263595.1 Phalaenopsis equestris
CATTCCTGCGCTTGTGAAGGGACACACATCCTTAGGCCCTTGTGCTAATGCAATGGGTCATCTTCATATCCTCTATCCCCATAGGACCCCGTAAGTTTGTTCTCTCATTCAGCTTCTGTCCACATGCTTTCATGAAAGACACTCACGTCTCATGCAATCCTTGCCGTTGTGCATGATTCCTACTAAATAGTAATAACTCAGGTGGAAAGGTTAGGTTTGGATCTACCTCAACATTGACCATATCCTAATATGCTTATAACCTGAACCCAAACATTTTATTGTACGAGTCAAAATGTCTGACACAAACAAACTTGATCCAAACCTACCAAACCAGAATAGTATTCAGATCAATTGCGTGGGTCACCCCAAATCCGACCCAAAAAATAAATGGGTCACTAATTTGACTTGAATAGGACCAGAATAGTATTTGCGTCAACTCTAATCCAGATTTTTCAAGTCAAGTTTAGGTCAAGTTGACGACAACCTCTCTTTTCCGCCTCCAAACTCCACTCTATGCTCAAAATAATGCTCTCCTTTTCTCATTCCACATCTGTATTGTCCATCTCCTCACTTAGCTTGGGTTGCACGTATCAGCATTCCTTCTCACCACTCCTTGTTTTTCTTTGATGATCTCTCTCCTTAGAGGCTCCTAGATTTTCAATGATCCCTCACATCCACCTTCATTTCCCCGTACTCTAGCTGCTCTGATCATCTCGTACACCTTTTGCACCTAAGGTTTTGATGATCCCTGCTTTGGCTGCCCTAAACATCTTCTACATTCCTCCACCATTTGCTCATGACTATGAATTCAATTGCGGCCAGTCGTGACCTGTTGGTAGAGCAACCTATTTGAAGATCGTTAGTCCCCTCAGGTCACGGGTTTGAATCTACCTCTGCCCAGTTTACCGGTAGTGAGAACGGTCCTCGAATAGTTAGACACATGAGGGTGGTTGGGGGCTCGTCTAATAGCCTCCGGACATTCTTTTTTAATATATATATATATATATATAAAGCTAATTAAATAATTAAATTATGAAAATAATGATAGAGAATCTAGAGTTCATAGGAGAGAAGATTAGCCTAAACAAAAAACTAATCACCTTTAAATTATTAATATAAGTGCATCTAAGGACTAAATTGATCTGAGGAAAGGGATAACATAACACACTATTCAGGTGGATAAATGTATTTTATTTTATAATTGTTTGCTTATTTACTAGTTTATCAGCTTTTATTTTGAATGCAAAATTACATATTTTCTTTTAAATGTTAACTGTAAGATAAAAATGAATAAAATATGATATATGCATGCATATAGGAGTCACCCTTAGATGGTACTGATAAGAAAATACAATATACCTGTGCACAAAAAATGAAAATGAAAAAAAAAACAAAAATGGAAATAGTAACAGAAATTGAAATGGAAATGGTTGTCTACCTTTATGTTGGGTTGGAAAAAATTAAATGTATAAAGTATAAGTTTAGATGATGACTTTTATTTATGAAACCTTAGGTGCAAAAGGTGTACGAGATGATCAGAGCAGGAAATGAAAGTGATGACTCTTTTATTGTTATTACTCTTTTACAAAATATTTAAAAATGAGAATTATTGTAATTTAGAAACAGTTGTCCATTTAGTAGTTTTAACCCAAACCTTTAGTTACTAACATTTTTACAGAAAAATCAATTGCAGAATAGATAAACCCCAAAGAGTATGTGTATAGGCGTCGTGGAGCACAAGCTGATAGGTATAACGGGTTGGCTTTTATTTTTTGTCAGTCGTAAATATTAAACAATCTATATAAAGTGGTTGTAATTTTAAATTTTATAAATATAATGACTCTTGTGTGCTCTGGAATTTTTTTTTTTTTTTTGAGAAATGAAACTATTAGATAAGTTTCCTCCGTCCAAGTGTCAGTTTCGTCTTTATAATTTCAAGCTCACAAGCTGGGTCGTGACAGGGGTAAACTCTTCTTTTCATGAGGAGGTGAGGATTGGTATATCGAAGGCTGAATTTGAAGAAAATTCTAAATTTTTTCTTTCTATAAAATCTTTGGCCACTTCACTCTGATAATTCAAGATCAATCGCATGGAGGAGATATGTGAGGATAATCAACAACTTGAAACAAGATACAGCCAGAGCACCACCTGTCATCGGATACAATCCTGGAAGGGAAAATAGGACGCTAACGGTGATCTGAACCAAAACACAAGCAAAAACTAACACTAATCAACAAAAGGAACATATTTGTTTTAGTAGATAGCTAGGAGGGGAAAGCCCCCTCCCTTGGGCGGCAACCCTAGGGCTGCACTGGTCAATTCAGCGCACCCCCCCCCCCCCACTTCGTGGGGTTGAGGGAGCAGGGTAGCTTCAACATCATTTGTCAAAGTTTTTGCCTGCATGTTGACAATAACACAATTGTTGGAACCTCCCGAGGTTGAAAAATTTTCGACTGCGGCATTAGTAGCCTATGGATCTCACTGTCTGCTGCACTATCTCCCAAAACACCAGAGGAGTTTTCTCCACTTGCAAGCGTACATCTATATCGATCCAACCTTCTAGAGGTACACTATTGACTTGAATTGAGACTTCATGTCACACATCATCTGCTAAATCTTCCCAAGGTGAACCAAGATTTGCTCAACCTGATCTAAAGTAGTTTGAAGCTCCCTGAACAGCAGTGGCCATCGTGGCAAAGTATAACGATCATGGTGTCTTGAAATGCCCGTCGCGACTGTTCCATGTCTGGAATCGGTGTCTCTCACAGTTGGAATTGAAGTCTCTCTCATATCTGGAATTAATGTTTTAATCTTATCATCTATCGTCATCAAAACTGGTCCCACTGATGCTGCTCTACTGGCATGGACACATGATCTCGAGCTTCGCAAAAGGTAGAATGACGATGTGCTTCCCCTCATTAGTTAAGGAGTAGGTGTTTTTGAATCTGTCGTGCTAAGTCTTACGACCAAATTGCCAAAGTCTAGCAAATAAAATATGGTAGGAATCTATGGGTACCACGTCGCACCACACATGATCATGTAGCTGGTTCATAATTGAAAACTCCACTAGACACCTCCGACAAATATTGACCATGTTCTCCTTCAATCGTGTCAAAGAATACGATTGAGAATGCCTTTGAGTCATTAGGCCCAATTTCTCTATCATCTGCATAGACATCACATTCTTCCTACTCCCCCCATCGATGATGATATTGCATATCTTTTCATTCACAGTGCAACAGGTGTAGAATATATTATGGTGAAGCCACTCCGGATCCTTCACATCCTCAGTCTGTAGGACCTATTGAACCACGAGCATCTAGACCTCATCTGGTAGAAGATGATACAACTCCCCTTATTCTTCAGTTGTCTCCTCGTCGTTAACCTCCTCTACTGCGCCCTACATAGTAAAAGCCACAACTCAACTCGTCAGGCAGCATCAGGAAGAGTGAAAATCAGGCAGCTAAATTAAGAGTTTTCTTTAATTAGAAGCTTCCTTATTTTCAATATCTTTATTCTGATATATTTCCCTTGAATATTTATTTTAGTTGAATATTTAGATTAGGAATATGTATTATTAAGTTACCTAAATAGATTATATGCACTTTATTTTCTACCTAAAATAGATTGTAAGATTGTTATTTAATGGAATGAAAGCAAAGGGAAAAGGCAATTGAGTATATTCAGTATTCAACCTATTTTTCTCAAAACTTTGACATGGTATCATAGCCAAATTTTTGCCCTAACCACCGGTAGTCGTTGGAGGACCTTCAAGGCTCACTTCCCACTTGCCTTCTTGCGGGAAGGGAGAAACTATTTCTTTTCCTTGATTCGTTCATCAACTATGACATCTGTTGTGATGACAAATGATGTCGATGCTGCTTCTTCATCATCCTCTTCTTGGTTTGGTGGTTTATTTGGTGGTGGAAAGAAGCAGGCGAAAGCAGCAAGGATTCTTGGGTTGAAAAAGGTTGTTATGTTTGTATTATTATTCGTCCGATTCGGATCGTCTTTGCTAGGCATCGCTGCTTCTGTGGCATCTTCGACTGCTTCATACGCTTCGTTTCGTCCGCTTAAGCTTCGACATCGGCACTCCTTAGATTGATGGCTTTGGCTTCAGCTTTGGCTTCAGCTTCGGCTTCGGCAAACCATAGATCTTAGGCTTCGGCACTGTCGGGCTTCGGCCCTCTTGGGCTTCGGCACTCTCAGGTTTCGGCCTTTCGGGCTTCGACACTTTTGGGCTTCGACACTCTCGGGTTTCGGCCCTCTTGGGCTTCGACACTCTCAGGCTTCGGCCTTTCGGACTTCGGCATTTCCAGGCTTCGACACTTTTGGGTTTCAGCATTTTCAGGCTTCGGTCTTCGACACTTTTGGGCTTCGACATTTTTAGGCTTTGGCACTCTCGAGCTTCGGCACTCTTGAGCTTTGACATTTTCAGGCTTCGGCACTCTAATGTTTCGACACTCACGACTTGAGGATTTTTTGTCCCGACAATGTTATCAGCTTCTTGTTGGCAAATTGATGTTTCCTGATCAGTCAGCATCAATTTGAAGAGGGATGTTAATCAGGAATGATGTAAATAAGGCAGCTAAATTAAGAGTTTTCTATAATTAGAAGCTTCCTTATTTCTAATATTTTTATTCTGATATATTTCCCTTTTAGTTGAATATTTATATTATGATTATGTATTATTAAGTTACCTAAAATAGATTATATGCACTTTATTTTGTACCTAAAATAGATTGTAAGATTGTTATTTAATGGAATGAAAGCAAAGGGAAAAGGCAATCGAGTCTATTCAGTATTCAACCTATTTTTCTCAAAACTTTGACAGAGACGTACCCAAATCCATGGCATCTGAAGTATTTTCTAGAAGAGACGGTTAATAGGTGTTCTAGTCTTCTCAAAATTCTTCTCACTTTGGGTGGCTCTGTCCATGCTCGAATCAGTTTTATCAACTCCGTGAGGTGTGCTCCTGCTAATGTCTCCAATTGGAAGAGGCTACCTGAATGGTGGTTGCCTACTCTGTTTGTACCGCCTCTCCACCTTCAGGCTTAAGGTCTGGACATCTCTCAGTAACAAATAGCAGGCTTCATGCACCTCAAATATCGGGCTATGAAATGTGTCTCTACCTGGACCAAATCACATTTCATTTGCAACTTGTCAAACTGCGCTATCAACTCCTCCAATAATAGGTCACTTTCTTGTAGGTTGTGGAGTATCAAAAACAAATCCTGACGGTAATGATGATGTAGGTGTTTTCTCTGCACCTTTGATACCAAAGTTAACCCAAACAACAATCGTAAAACAAATATTATTGATGAATTTAAAAGGGTCAACAAGCAAACTCTTAAAACAAAAACAAAAAAATTCAACTAGGAGGAGGAGGTCCCACTCGGCCGGCAACCCTAGCGCACAAACAAGGATTGGTTGGCCCTACTCCCCACTTGGCATAACCCGTTCAGCCACTTGGGAGCCAGACATTAGTCTCCCGGGGTTAGGAGAGCTTCAAGCTCATTCGTCGAAAGTTTTGTTTGCTTGTTGTCGGTGATGGCGTTGTTGTAACCTCCCGGAGCTGGAGGCTCTTTGACTATAATCCAAGAAACACCAGGATCCCAGTGGCAAATGCACTATCCCTCAAAGCGCCTGAGGATTTTTCTCCACTTACGAGCATACATCCATTTCGATCAACCCTAATGGGGGTCCATTACTAATCTGAGTTGAGTTTGCATGTAATTCTTATACTGTTGAATCATCCTAAAATAATCCAAGGTTGGCTCAACCTGCTCTAGAGTGAAGGTAACCTGAGCCTTCTAAAATAGTGGTGACCATGATAGTAGAGTACCAATCGAGATGTCCTGAAAAGTTCTTTGTCATGATTGTCCCCTGTTTAGAATTGGTGTCTCAGTCCTATCATCTTTCTTCATCACCAAAACTAGTCCAACCGATGTCGCTCTGCCGGCAAGAGCATTTGTGATCTCGGACTCTGTCGAGAAAAAAAGAATGATGTGTTTCTCCTCCTTGGTGAAGGAGTAGGTGTTTCTAAATCGGTCATGCTGAGTACTGTGGTCAAATTTCCACACTACCCAACAAAAGTGGCAGACATCCATGGGCATCACGTTGCACCACACATGTCCTACAGCTAACTTCCGATCAAAAACTCCTTTAGGCAACTCTAGTCAATGTCAACCTGGTTCTTCTTCAGCCATGTCAGAGAATACGATTGGGAATACCCTAAGTCATGTGGCCCAATTTCTCCAACATTTGCATAGACACCACGTTCTTACTGCTCCCTCCATCAGTGATGACACTAAATACATTTTCGTTCACAATGCATCGGGCATAGAATATGTTGTGGCGAAGACATTGTGAATCCCTCGTATCCACAATTTGGAGGACTTGTTGAACCATGAGCATCTCGTTCTTATCCATTGGAAGATGATACACCTCACCTTGTTCTTCAGCTACCCCCTCATCTATACTCTCGTCCATGGCACCCTGCTCGGTAAAAGACATGACTAGACTCATCGAGCAACTAGAGGCGATGTGCCCAAACCCATGGCATCTAAAGCATTTTCAGGTGGGAAGAGTAATAGGCGTGTTACTCTTCTCGAGCTTCTTCTCACCCGGGTGGCTCGATGCTTATCCGAACATATTTTCTCAACTCCTTGAAGTGTGCTCCTATTGGCGTCTCCAATTGTGGGTGGTTGTCGAATTAGTTGTAGTTGCTTGCTTTTTTCTGCTCTCTCCACCTTCAGAACTGAGGTTTGTATATCTCCCAATGTCTAATAGAGTTGCAGCTGCACGACGTTACTGATAGAGGGTTTCAAATCACCCAGATACCTGATAGAGGGCTTCAAACCACCCAGATACCAAAATACGGTGTTTTCCTCTAGCTCTACCAACTCACTTTTCATCTGCAACTAGCCAAACTACGTCATGAACTCCACTGATAGGCTTTTCAATTGTAGGCGATGGAGTCTCAGAAACGTATCCTAACAATAATGAGGTAGTTATTTTCCCATCATGTCCTTCCTCAACTTCTCCCATCTAATAATCTTGTCATTGCTCTCTCTTTCTCTGCCTTTATAAGTTTTCCCATCACAAAGATGGACTTTTCTCGATTTGATGGCTGCTAGTTTTACCCTTTTATCTTCTGGTACATCCTTATACTTAAAGATTCTCAACTGACTGCAGTCATTCAATGAAGTCATCGGGATCCATACATCCATCAAACTTTTATAGATCCACCTTTATTCTAGAAGACCCTATGTCCTTTATGTGTGGTCTCTTCTCTCAGTTTCATCTAATAATATATTCCAAAGCATCATGGCCTATTTTCTTCATAACTGGAATCCTCCTTATGGAAAGGGTTGAAATTCTCATTTCTTTTGCAACCTCAACTATCACTGTCACGATCAAGGGTAAATTTCCTCTGGATTTCATCCTCCATGTCTGTAAACCTCAGCTAAAGTCAATGAATCCTCGTGGTATCTCTTCACGTGGCCTTGGGCATGTATCTCCTTGGTGGTATGCCTAGGGTTTAGGGTTGGGAGGTGAAAGAGGATGTATGTGAACAATTGAAGGTGCATTTAAATTAATTTAGGGTTGTTGATTTTGAAAATTTAGAGTAAGGTAAAAATTTTCTATGATTTGGGAATATGAAAGAATTTTTGGTAGAGAGGGTAAGACGAATGCTAAGAAACAAATATAATAGAACTAGGATTAGACTAGCTCTAATACTGGAGTTAATCTAAACGCAAATTGCAAAACAAGTGGTATTGTTCAATTCAAAAGGGTTACAAGCCCGGACTCTCAAAATGTCACAACCAACAAGTGACAACCTAGGAAGAGGATGAAAAAGGCAAGTTGCATGTTGAGGCGGTGGAATTGAGGAGTTCTAGGTTGGGGGTGGGTGCGATAACAGAGTTGGAGGAAGAAAGAAGAGCGGCATTGGTTGCTATGGTGCGCAAGCTGGGCCAAACAGGGGAGGGACGCATAAATGTTGGCAGCGATCAGGTGGATGCAAGAAGGATGCCAACGAGCATGTGGGTAGAAGAAGAAAGGAAATATGTGGAGATAATTACCACCTCGGAGCATAATACAGCCGGAGCACCACCTGTCCTCGGATACAGCCCTGGAAGGGAGAACCTAAGACGGTGACAGCTGTCCTGACAAAAAAATCAACAAAAACTAACACAAGGAATATATATATATATATATATAGATATGTATATACTTTTTTTAGAAAGTCCAATGACTAATATATTAAAAAGAAAGAAGGATACATATAAATTGTGTGAGAGGACCCAAGCATGACACCCTTACCCACACGATAACCACCACATGCAAATGGTTCAAAAAAAAAAAAAAAAAAACAAAAAAATACATAAGATCCCAAAAAAAACCAAAATCCCAAAAAAAACCAAAAGTATCAAAATACGTAGTATCAGGTAGCTAGAGAGCGACTCAATTTTGCCCTGCCTCTGCCTTTAGTTCTAGGAAATGAGTCAGCTAACAAATTGGTAAGTTTTGTGTCATGTGAAAGTCATTGCCAGTAGTAACCAATATATCGTCCAAATAAGTTCTTGAGCTCGAGTAGGCCTCCATTCTTCTTCTTCCTTCTGGAATAGACCTGTCATTCCTCATATGAATATTGTCTCACCTAATTAGTGGATTGGTCTAAAGTGTGTCAGACATGTGTAGGTTGTTGAACATTAGAAACAACTACTTGTTGTACAAGTTGATGTTTTATTGGATCAAAGGAGCACTCTCGTGTGTCTTGGCATATAAGTGAGTCTTCTTGAATAACAGTGAGTGGTATAAATACGTTTGGATTTGTACTTGTAGTATGGGGAGATGCTTCATGGGACTCCAAAGTACCATGCTCCAAACCAGCCGCCGGAAAAGAGTGTTCAAAAGCAGAAGCATCCAGAGGTAGAACGGCTTGGGTATGGTGTTCTTCATCAGGAACTGCGGTGTTGGAAAGAGGATCGGGTTGCACATCTCAGCAAGGATGGTAGATGACTGATCTTTAGCAGTATCCGACCTTAGATGAGGATGCAAGCAATAGCAGATAGAAGAATTGTGGCCAAAAATACTATAATGAGAGCAATAAGGAGGGTGTGGTTCTATTTCAACATTTTGCCAATACCCGTTGTGAGTGGTTCCAATTCATACCTCATCCGAAGCTGGTTGAGTGATATCTCTCTCAACTAACACACAAACCACAGAAGGTCTGGTGACAGCAAACATAAGACTATCAAACTTGAGAGGATTGTTGTAAGCAATTGCTAAGGAGTAGAGAATTTTCAAGTTGAATAGATGTAATTTTAACCCCGGAAACCTTATCCAAACATGAATGATAGAGGACTCCGCTTTTGGATCAAAATCGACAGTCTACTTTAGGATTTTCATAAAATGGTTGTCAATCTTGATAACTTTACGAGAAAAAAATACGAGTGTAATCCGCATTGTGAGATAACTAAATAAGTATATGTCGGTTGTCAAGTAAGTCAATATTCCAACTGTCCAATAACTTCATAGCATCAAAATCTTTTCGAATGATCTCAAATATTGGGTGACCATAAAGGAATTGCTAAGGAGTAGAGAATTTCCAAATTGAATAGATGTAATTTTAACCCGAGAATTTCTAGAATTTTTTTTCAAACAGGAATGATAGGGGACTCTGCTTTTGGATCAAAATCGACAATTCACTTCAGGACTTTCATAAAATGGTTAGCAATCTTGATAACTTTACGAGAACAAATACAAGTGTAATCCGCATCGTGAGATAACTGAATCAGTATATCCAGTCGTCAAGTAAGTCAATATTCCAACAGCCCAATAGCTTCATAGCATCAAAATCTTTCCGAATGATCTTAAGTTTTGGGTGACCATAAAGGAATTTTCCCATTAGAGCAAAACGCTAAGAAGACGCAAGAGTGCTAGTTTCAGCCTCAGTGAAAAAAAAAAAAGTTGGCTTCTCACTTTTTTTACCAAGCTTTTTAATGAAAGTGTGATCACCACCACCTTTAAGAGCCTCGTGGAAAGATTGTGGAACATTGCAGGACTTACCGATACCAAAATCAAGCTCTGAACCTGAAAGATTGTGCAACATTGCATCAAACCAGACAATTTTATTGAATGACTACAGTCAGTTGAGAGGATTTTCGAGTACAAAGTGGTGTCATAAGATAAGAGGGTGAAGCATAGAGGTAAGGCTCTAAACCTGAAAAAGGAGCAACTAACATGGGCATTATTTATCAATTAAATTAAATTGACCTCAATGCTCAACAACATACCCATATTATATAAAATAAAGCTGAGAGCTATGAATGCACATGCAGCACTGCAGACGTCAAACAAGCCCAGACAAACTAAAAAAGATTCTTATATATTCAGAAAATTTTCTGATGTTTAAGCACCCGTTAATAGCTGTCTTATATAAAACACGGTAAAACATAGAACTAAATGGAAAGACCACAATATCAGGAAAGCAATGATAGAAATACAGAGAAACGAACTGAGAAAGTAAAAAAAGGAAAAAACAGAGGATTCATCACATAAAAATGTTTTAAAATGTAAAATTGTAGCCTTAATGTCAATTGTCAAAACACAGGAACTAATGGCTCCCTCGATGGGCTTCTCAAGAGCGATACATGCATTGATGCCCAGGTTTTTAAGGAATAGTGAATGAAAAGAAAACTACAAGAATTGGAGCAAAAAAGTTTAATTGAATTGAGATTGAACGGAAATAATGGCAGCTATTAATAAAGTCTGAACTTGAAAGAATATTCAAAAGATTGCACAAAAAATGGAGTGGGAAATATAATTTGAGCTCACTGCTAGCAAAGATTCTTATTTAGGAAACTTCTTCCAATTACAAATACCAGTGAAATAGTAGAAGCATGTTAAAAAAGAAAGAATGAAGAAATCCAGATGCCAACTCAGACCACAGCAATATCGAGATAACTATATTACAATTACAAACAAAGAGAAAAGATAGAAAAAACAGAGCACATGATTCGCCACAAAATGCTTCAGAAAGAAGCAGGAGTAGTCTTAAAATCTAAAAAACAAACAAGAAGTGCTGTTCCCTTGTAACTTCAGAAGTGAAGAATGGTTCAACTCGTTGTAGCACAACATAGCTTTGAACAATTTTTGATTTACTTCTGTTTGCATTCCAAGCACTTCTAACAACGCCGATACAAACCACACAGATCCGTTAGTTATCTATACACCCGGGTTTTATTCTCTAAAACAACCCACAAAACTTATATAAAGGTGTATGCATTATAAACAATTCTAACAACACCGATAGGAACCAAACAAATTCAAAACTTATCTATGAAGCCGGGTATTATTCTGTAAAACAACCCACCAAACTACAAAGGTGCATACCTTGCAATTTGGTCCATTCTGACATCACATAAGAAAACGAATTTTGATGGTCCTGAGCAGACACTGAAAGCAGTAAATTAATGAACTGGTTGACATCTGGGGAGCTAAAATGGACCTTGAAAATGGGGGAAAAAAACAAATATCAATCCATAAACAAATTAAAAAAAAACAAAAAGGATGGATAATAAAAAACTAGTAAAGAGCAAGGATGAAGGACGCTTTGTATGGTGTTCGAGTAAAAAGGGAAGTATTTTGAATTTACTTCAAAACAATATAGCTTTCTAGCAATGAGAACACACACGTTAAAGATATATGCTAAGACCATTTACTTAAAGAGAAAAATAAGACGGTTAAGCTGTGTTTTGTAGACATAAAGGTTCTGTTTGGGATAGTTTTTTCAAGCTTTATTTTTAAAGCTATAGCCACAATTCTATTTGGCTACTACCTCTTAACTTTTTTTTTTTTTTTAGATTTATGTGGTAGGAAGTAACTTTTTATAAACAAAAATTGCTAATGTATAGTTGCTTTAAAAAACTATCATCCAACTCTTTCAAATAGTAAATATTTATAATACCTAAAGCTGCATTCAAAAATAATATTTTCCCCTCAACTTTTTTTATAACCACCTTTATAAGAAAGCTGCACGCACCCAAAATGGGCATTATAAGAGAACCTTTAAATGGAAAGTCCGACAAAGAGATCAATCTCCCAGAGCTAGTTTGTCAATCACCGGCAAGATGAACTAATAGAATAGATATGCATTGGTTAGCAGCCTGCATATGCTAAGTGAGCAACCAGTGATAAAGAGGAGCTAGGGATTGTGGAGGAAGACATAGGCATGGAACAGTCATAGGCACTCCGTAAAAGTATCCTACCAAATCCTTACTTCAATTTAAAGAATTTTTGGGACAATTTTAGTTAATTTTTTAAATTTATTCAGTTAAAGTTTCATTTCCATCACTTTCAAACCGAAAAGAAGAATGAAAAACTCAGAAACTTAAATTCCTTTTTTTCTTATTTCACCTTAAAGCAGTTTGCTTTCATATCTAATTATACATGCAGACATTTTATAACCATATTAGCCATCCATACCAATAGCAGGCAAGAAAAAACTATTGTGTATTATGTGTATCTTAAACTCAAATTTTAATTTAAGAAAGTAAAGATACTGGGAGTTGTCTGAGGTATGCCGAAAATTTAATCAATAAACTGTTGTGGAAAAGCCCAATATTTACCTTGAAAGAAATAGCCATAACTACATAGAAAAGACTAAGCATCAAAAGTTAATATGAACCAATGTCCAGAAAACCAACTAGCTGTCTCTTACCATTTAGGTAATATAAAATAAGATCGCTTAAATCTCAAAAAATCAGAATACAATCGCTTTCAGTTATGAAATCTAAACCCCAGCTAGCAAAAGCTAGTGTAACTTCTCACAATTAGTATGGTTCAAAGAAGACTTGATGACCGAGATCCATAGAAGTATCTAAGAATTTTATTTCCCATAGAAACTAAGCATCTACTTGCCTGGCAGTAAAAAAGTTGTGTAAAATTTAATTGACATTTCATCCAGTTTCAAAGTTTACCAATATAGGCCTGCAAGCAACAAATTTTAGATGCATACTTGTGTTGAACAATGAGATAAGCACCCAAAACTTCAAATTTTACCAATATAGGCAAGTTTGAGAGTTTTATGGTTTCATTATTATTATAAATTCCCAACACCATATAACCAGTCGAATTGCTCTGAAAACGAACAACTTATATATCAAAGAATTTGAAGACCATTGCTCATAACATGTCTACGAATCATTCTTGTGAATACTATGTACTTTATTGGATAAAATCCTGCATGAAATAAGCGATGGACAAGAAACAATATAATAGCTTCCAATTAGAGATTCCAAATCATAAGTAGTCAATTTAATATTTTTAATGCCAAAGTTCCTTTTCAACAATATAATGAATTTGGAGGTACCTTTGAATTCAAAGTAGCACAACAATTCTAATGCCAAGATCCCATTACAACTCAACAGAATTGAAATCTATTAATATTTCAATCTCTTATTCCAAAGTGTCCAAGTCTAACCATTGAATTTAAATAGATTGTGGATAAAAAGTGAATTAGGCAACATAGCCATTATTGTTAGCCTTCATTTCAATTTATGCCAAAACACCCTTAAGAAAGCCACAATGATAGGCTTATCCAACTTATTTTAATCAGTATAAGAAATATATAACATCTTAAAGCTCAAAATCTTGTACTTATAAGAAAATTCAAAATAGGTCAACAATTCTAACTCACGAGCTCATTAATGAGCCGAATTTGAATGGGCTAGCAAGCCATATTGGCTTGCCTACACCTCTAATTATTAGTAAATTGTGTGGAATTACTTGTTTATTACTCTACATAAACTTCATGAGTAAATCATGCATTTTGTATTCCATGCTTTCATGGCCATTACCTTTGTTTCTAACCCAAAAAAGTTCAAAACTACGGGAAGCTTCTTTTCCTGGACCTTTTTTTCTAAGGATCACATCAAGAAAGTGGTTTACACTAGTTGATAAGAGTCCTCATTAAAAGAGCACCTGTACATAATTCCTTCATTAATATGTGAAAATGTGCTTAATATGATCCCTACAATATAGATATTAGTTACTCACATATCAGGTATGCACTTAATGCCTAAATCATGATTTAGTTGTAAAGCTAACCGATTATTGACAGTTTTCATTATCATTTTCTCAATCACATTCAATGTGTTTCATTCACTAGTATTTCTTAGATAACAGCTTAAGAAAATTAAAGGGATCTCATTTAGAAGCTATCAAACAAATTTATGGATTTACTCAAAAGTTATTAATGGATTAGAGGATTCTCAGGAATGCATAAACCCGGATTTCTTTAGTTTTGATAGCAACCAAGCAAGCCCAAAACTACAACTTTAACTTGCATACAACAACAACAACAACAACAACAAATCTTTATCCCACTAAGTGGGGTCGGCTACTTGAATCCTTTCTCTATTGTGTCCCTATTGAGTGTAAAATTTTCATTTAATTCTAATAGATTAAGATCATGTCTTATAAAATATGCCCAAGTCTTTTTAGGTCTACATCTACTTTCTTAAAAAAAGTCAAATTTAAAACGTTTACTCTCCTTACCGGATCATCAAATGATCGACGTTTAATGTGACCAAACCATCTAAGACGACTCTCTCTAATCTAGTTTACCACTGGAGCAACACCGACCCTTTCATAGAAAGATTCATTTAGCATTTTGTCTCTACGTGTCAAGCCACTCATCCATCTAAGCATTCTCATATCAACAACACTAAACTTTGTTTTATGCTTCTCTTTTAAAGGCCAACATTTTGCGTCATAAAGCATTACAGGTCTCACCATCACCACCATCTTATACACCATCTTATAAAATTTTCCTTTAAGTCTATGCAGTACTATTATATCACACAATATCCCCGATCTATTCCTCCACTTCAACCAACTAACTTAAATTCTATTAATAACATCCTCATATATATCACTGTCACTTTGAATAATAGACCCGAGATATCTAAAACGTTCACATATTTTAATGATTTGATCGCCCATAGTCACAACTCTTAACTTGCATGTGACTGCAAGATTTTTCTCGAGCAATTTGGCAAGCAAGGGTAATTATTTGAATGGCTTTAGTTCTTAAAGTAGTTCATTGACCATACAAAGTCAAATGTTGGCATGGTCAAGAAAAAAAAAAAGAAAAAACTAATAATTAAAGTAGAGAAAAGATGATAAGAAATTGATAATTGACAGAGCGATGGCAAAGTTGACTTATAGAAAGATTTAAAAGAAAATAAAATAATTATAGAAAGATTTAAAAGAAAATAAAATAAGAAGTAGAAAGTAAAGATTTAACTGAGCAGAGTGAGAATGAGAATAGACAACACATGGAAATAGGGAGATCACTGAAAAGTAACTTACCAGTCTGGCGAGAACAACTATAAGAGAGCATTTTAGCCCAGCTATTTCACAAGATTGCATGCGTCTCACAATCGCAGCAACAAGCTCACGTATGTGGAAAGCCATTTCAGATGGAAAGTGAAATATAAGTTGCAACACATAGCTACTTACAAAAAGTGATCCAGAACTTTCCAAGCTAGGGTCCAGCAGCCTGAAAGAAACAAAATTATAATAAAAAAAGCATCCGAGGAATTTAATTTTCCAATTGTAGTGCTAAAAAATAAACAAAGGAAAGCTGTAGTATTAAGTAAATATTAAATCCTATGGGGAATTACTGAGAAATCTCAAAGAATTTATCAAAAATATAGTTTAGGCATTTATTAATAGCAGTATAAAAGGCAATCAGATTTGCACAATAACTTCCAAAAAATCAAGTCAGACAAGAACTTTTGAGCTCCCGATTATCTAACATGACTGGAGAACATTAAGAAAATTTATATAAGGAATTTTTGCGGGATTTCCGCAATCTTGCAAGTGGGACGGGCATGATTGTGTCCCGTTTCGTACCGAAATAAGGACTTATCGTCCAGTTCTTGCCGCTGACCTTGAGAGGTCTAAATTTCTTATTTTATTAAATTAAAACTAGAATTTTTATGCTTGGGGGACTATTTATATGTTGTTATTTTCTGACTTAATGAATTTTACTTTGTTTATGTATTTTAGAGATTTTTATCTCTAATTTATTCCTTAAGGAGTATTGTATCTTCTTCCTTTTGAAAGTGGTGTGTTTATAGCTTGTTTAGAAACAAGTGGTAAACCTCCACATTGTCGTTGCCGGTCCCAAGCCCGGATGAGAAAAGTGGAAGGTTGCGTTAGGTAGTCGACAGCCAGCGTAAAACTTGTCGAAAAAAAAACATGAGATGAATCCTTTTGATCATTGTGTAAGTGCTAGGGCGTCCCCTGGAAGCGACGCGTTGTATAGCCTGAATACAGTGAAAAATGTGCAAGGGCCACTACACCGGAGCCCGGGTGTAGTGTTAAATAAGCAAGGGTTCCCACATTACGAGTGAATGCGGGTAAAGAAGTTAGTCCATGAAACTAATGAAACTAATATTAGGATAGGATCTTGGAATATAGACACTCTCAATGGTAAATTAATGGAATTAGTTGATATTATGATTCATAGGAAAATTAATATCTTATGTATTCAAGAAACTAAGTGGGTTGGAGAAAAGACTAAGGAGATTGATAATTTAGGTTTTAAACTTTGGTATTCTGGTAAGAGTCGCACTAGAAATGGTGTAGGTGTAATTATAGATAAGAGTTTGAAAGATAATGTTGTAAAAATTAATAGAGTTGGTGATAGAATTATAGCCCTTAAGATTATCATTGATACTAAGATTTTTAATATTATAAGTGGTTATGCTCCTCAAGTAGGTTTAGATACAGGTTTTAAAGATAAATTTTGGAATGACTTAGAAGATTTAATACAAATGATACCTCTTGAAGAAAGAATTTTTATTGGAGGAGATTTAAATGGACATGTCGGTAGAGTGGTAGAAGATTTCAGAAATATTCATGGTGGCTACGGTTTTGGAGTAACTAATGAAGAAGGTAAAGCTATTTTAGATTTTGCTTTAGCGTTTGATTTTGTTATTACTAATACTTTATTCAAGAAAAGGGATGAACATCTTATTACTTATAAGAGTGGATCTAATAAAACACAAATTGATTATTTTCTTATGAGAAGAAGAGATCGTCGTGATTGTAAAAATTGTAAAGTCATTCCAAGTGAAAATTTAAATATCCAACATCGCTTATTAGTTTTATATTTTAAGATTAAGAGTTGTAAAAAAAATATACTATGACTCATCATTGCAGAATTAGATGGAGAAACTTAAAAGATACAAATAAAATTATTTTTATGAGTAAAATTCAAGATTTCAAAATTTGGAATATTCATGAAAAAGCAAATGTGATGTGGGATAAAGTAACAAACGCTATTAAACAAGTAGCAAAAGATGTTCTTGGAGAATCAAAAGGAAAAATATTTACAAATAAAAATAGTTGGTGGTGGAATAATAATGTGCAAGAAAATATAAAGTTTAAAAATTTACAAATAACATTTCTTGGCTCACTAAACTCTTTAATATTATTTTAAAAACTAAAAAGATGTCTGAGTGGAAGAAGAGTATTTTAGTCCCAATTTTTAAGAATAAAGGGGATGCACAAGAGTGTGCAAATTATAGAGGAATTAAGTTGATGTGTCATACTTTAAAATTATGGGAGAGGGTAATTGAACATAGGTTAAGATGCATCACGAAAATTTCTCATAATCAATTTGGATTTATGCCTGGCAGGTCTACTATGGAAGCTATACATTTATTGAGAGGTTTGATGGAGAAGTTCAGAGATAATAAGGAGAATCTACATTTGATTTTTATTGATTTAGAAAAAGCTTACGATAAGGTTCCAAAAGATATCCTTTGGAGAGTTCTCGAGAAGAAATGTGTTGATATGACTTATATTCAAGTCATTAAAGATATGTATACTAGAGCTGTTACTTGTGTTCAAACTGAAGGAGGATTGACAAAATATTTTCCTATTTCTGTTGGTTTACATCAGGGATCGACTT
>NW_018165280.1:5097875-5105219 GCF_001263595.1 Phalaenopsis equestris
TTGAATTATGGAGGTCTATATTGGAGTCTAAAGATCTTCATTTAATTAGAACTAAAACTGAATACATGGAATGTAATTTTAGTAGTAATAGCTCTAGTGACAGAAGTGTGACTTTGGGTGATCAAATTATTAAAAGGTGTGAACGATTTAGATATCTTGGGTCCGTTGTCCAAAGCGATGGTGATATAGATGGGGATGTTAATAGTAGAATTCAAGTTGGTTGGTTGAAGTGGAGGAATGCTTCGGGCCTTTTGTGTGATAGAAAAGTACCGCTAAGACTGAAAGGAAAATTTTATAAGATGGTGGTGAGACCTGCAATGCTCTATGGCGTTGAATGTTGGCCTTTAAAAGAGAAGCATAATAATAAGTTAAGTGTTGCCGAGATGAGAATGATTAGGTGGATGAGTGGCTTTACACTTAGAGACAAAATGCGGAATGAATATATTCGTGATAGGGTTGGTGTAGCTCCTGTGACAGACAAAATTAGAGAAAGTCGTCTTAGATGGTTTGGTCATATTAAACGTCGACCATAAGATGATCTGATTAGGAGAGTAGATGTTTTAAATTCGACTTGTGTTAAGAAAGGCAGAGGTAGACATAGGAAGACTTGGGCTTATTGTATTAAAAATGATCTTAATTTACTAGAACTAAATGAAGATATGACACTAAATAGGACGCAATGGAGAAAAAGGATTCATGTAACCGACCAGCTGCCAAATAATGCCTATTCACGTAGTGGGATTAAGGCTTTGTTGTTGTTGTTGTTGTTGTTGTTGTTTTTTTTTTTTTAGCCAGAACAGCTGCCAAACAATGCCTATCACCTTTCAAACATTATCAACCTCACATACTATCATTCTCTTACTATTCCACAACAACCTCCCCAGTAAATTTACTTCTTAAACACTTTTTAAAAGCCTTAGTGTAGTATAATTTAGTATCAGAGCTCAGTAAATTTAAAATTTTAGGGATTTGTCTTTTCTTGCTCCCAGACAAAAAATTACATATAATACAACCAAACACCCAAAAAAAAAATTGTCTTGCCCTAAACAATCTTACTGTAATTTCCTAGCCCTAAACCCAAATTTTAAAAAACCAGTCTACCTACCTCCACCAAAAATTCATCCAGATACCTACCACCAAAATCTAAGCCCTTGAACAAGCTTTGATCTGCAATCTTACATTCCCTGAAATCCCGATCAAGAGAAAAGGACACAGCACCTAGGAGAAATACTCAAAGAGGAGCCCATGAACTTACTATAGATGATATGCAGCTGAAAAATCCTTCAACTGCAATAAAAAATTCCCTCCTTTAAGAGGAGACAACCCTGTTAACCTCATTTTTTTTTAGGTTTCTCCTTCTCCTTAAAAGCTTAGGATCTAGACTTAGGGCTTCCTGTTGGACTCTTTTAGAGGACTAGTCTCGGGCCCGCACCGACTAGAAATTCGAGTCACTTTTCGACTCCTCGCGGTTTCATATCGCTGGTTCTAAATCCTCAACGTTTAGTTGAGTCGATTAAAACCAGCGTGACAAAGCTCGAGTCGAGTATCAATAGGACCCGAAACCATAAGAAACTCATTGCGACCTCCGTGCGCGTTCGATGCACGAATACCACAATTCACGCGTTCGATGCACACAATTATCAAAATTCATGTCACCGTCACCTGTAGAAGGCTTCACGATTGATCAAACTCAAATCAATTGCTGTAACGATCAATCACGAGCGAGAGTTTTGTGAAAATTTGAATTTGACACATTTTTAACCCGATCGTCGAGGAGGTTGTCTGAACGACCTTGGATGACGAAACAAACTGCGTCAGCGCATTCAAAACGTCGAATTCACCTAGAAAGAACACACATTTTGATATAGTTTCGTGCACGAACGAATAGTGTGTGAATTGCGAACTTTTAAAATTAAACATTAAAAAAAAGGGAAATTCATTTTCCTTAAATCTGTAAATCCCCAACTCTCGCACGCAAATGGCTTCCCTATTCGGTCGAGCCTTCTCTGTTCAGCCCGAGAAGAACTCTCCTTCAACCTGAGTCGTCTCGTCGGCCTCGCTACGATCGACTCCCTCCTTCGGCCAAAGCGAAGCCCTAGCAGCGCCATGCCCTCGAACCTTCCCCTTCATGAGATGGAAAGTTGACTCTTTGGCCTCGCCCGACACTCTCTGCCTGAGATCCTCCTTCCCGAAGTCGCGCCTGTTTCAATGGGTTGCGAACTTCCCTCTTTGGCAAGTTGACTCTGCGAGATTATCCCTCAAAGTGTTAAGCTGGCAACTCCCCTTCTTCCCAAAGCCTTCTAACTTGTTGTTGTTGCTGCAATTTTCCTGACCTTTCTTTAAGCTCGGTTCACCACCGGTAAGCCACGACAAGTCTTCTCCTTTCTTCTTTGCCTATATAAACCTTCTTTTGGGGAAGGTTTAAGGGTTGGCCGAAATTCTGAAGAGGGGGAGGTGTTGCCAAAATTTTGAGTTGTTGTTGGACTCTCCCTGTCTCGTTTATCTTGTGTGTGCTTGAGGTCTCCTGAAAATTGTGGGTAAAGCTCAGGTGAGGAAATCCTCTTTTTCTTTCCCTTGGTCGTTTAATGCTCTTGTTGGTTGCTTGGTGTACATGAGACAAATAGTTTTCCTTTGGGGTAAAGGTTTATGCAGTTCAAAATTTTGAAAGCCTTATTTTATGAAGTTTTGAAATCATGGAAAACCTCATTTTGAAAAGTCTGAGATGTTTATGGTTTGGGTTTATGTTGCTCAGAAGCTTGGTAGTTGTCCCTGTTTCTCTTTTAGTAGTTTGTTATGTTCGGACGAAGCATTGTTATTCGATGAGATCATCTCACTTGTTGTTTAGCATGCTTAAACGGTGGTCTCTTTGGAACTTTTAGGGCAGCCTACACTCCTTACCTGCTCTCTATTTCACTACTTTACAGATATACATGATTAAATGCATTGGAACCCCATATTAGCATGCTTAGAAAGGGCTCATATAGTTGCTAAAGGACGTAGAAAAATGAGAAATCATTTTCTTTTATCTTCTAAAATTTGGTTGGATCGACTTGGGTTACGAATGGATTTTCTGTTTTCTTAGCTCATGGTGGTGCTTAATACTTGCAGCTTTGGTGTTATATCTTTGTGAAAATCTGAAAGCTTGGGTTCTCTTTGTGAAAATCTGAAAGCTTGGGGGTTCTCTTTGTGAAAATCTCAAGGTCTTTTGGCATTTTTTTTAGATCTGAAAATGCGGTGATTCTTTTTTTGGGATAAGTCTGAAAATTTTGAGCGTTCTCAATGTTTGGAGCTTTACCTAATGAATGGTGGTTTGCATCGTTCAAATAAATTCATTTATGATAGTCTCTACCTCAAACTTAATGTGGACTTGAGCTGATTTACAAGCACTAGACTCAATTTATATACATTTACATCTCTAACACCTAGGTTACAGTTTTGGGACATTTACATATATACTATGTGATTCTTATGCATTTATGGTTCTAACACCCAACTACAACCTTCACACATGTACCACCTACCCATGCATGAAAAGATGTATCTCACCTTTTTAGAAGTTGAAGTATTGATAGTTTGATGTGGTATAAATGATATGGGCAGCATCTTATTGATTCATTTTATGGAAGTAATTGTCATGCTTATTTGTTTATCATCTGTTAATTGAAGTCTTGTAACTTCATTGGTTACAACCTTTTAGAACATCTGCTATAGAATGCGCCATTTACATACATCACTCAATTCTTATGTATTTACATATATAGCACCTAAACTTTGATTTTCATAAGCTTTGCATATACCATACTATATATATAATGAAATCCATCCTTCCCGCTCTACTAGGGTTTCGCCCGAAGGCCAAACCCTGGTTTTGATTCCTTCGATCGGTCGTAAATCTTTTCTCTCGTGCTCAAGGAACTTCCCGCACGACGACGACAAAGGTCTCTGTGTTCGTCGTCTTCGACGAAGGGCTTCGATGCTGTCCCTTCTCGAGATTTCAAGCTACGGTTTTGTACTTACCGCACTCGACGACCACAACGAAGGCCTCTGCGGTCTTCGACAAAGGGCTTCGGCGCGGTTTCCTCTGTGGTTCTGTCTGCTTCCTGTTCGCAGAAGGGCGCGCCTTCTGCTCGCTTCCTGCCCGATCGTTCGCCTGCTCTTCATGCCCGTCAGACTACTTCTCTCCTATCTTGTGAGGGAGATGGCATCGACGCTCCGTTCCTATGCAAATGCTCTTGCTGGCGACTTTCCTGCTCGTGCCCCTCCTCCAGGTTCAACGTCTGGTTTTGCTATCGGTAAGTCCTGCAATGTTCCAGAATCTTTCCATGAGGCTCTTGAAAGTAGAGGTGATCGCACATTTATTAAAAAGTTTGAAAAAAAAATAGGAAGCCTGCACTTATTCTCACAGAGGTTGAAACTGACACTCTCGCGTCCTCTTGACACTTCTCTCTAGTGGGGATATTCCTTTATGGTCACCCAAAACTGGAGATCATTAGGAAGAAGTTTGATACTATGAAATTATTGGGCAGTTAGAACAAGCAGTTGGAACATTGGACTACTTGACAGTAGACATATACTTATTCAGCTATCTCATGATGTCGACTACACTCGCATCCCGATTACACTCGTATTTTCTTTCGAAAAGCTATCAAGATTGACAATCGTTTTATGAAAATTCTAAAATGGACTATCGGTTTTGATCCAAAAGCGGAGCCCCTTATCATTCCTGTTTGGATAAAGTTTTCGGGGTTAAAATTACATCTGTTCAACATGGAAATCCTCTACTCTTTAGTATCTATTTACGGTAAGTCTCTTACGGTGGATAGTCCTACGCTTGTTGTCACTAGACCAACCGTGGAGGCAGTATCCGACGAGGAAGGTTAAGCAGAAACGAGCGAAGCGAAAGCAGATGCTAGGGTTCACCGTGAGGCGAAGTAGGAAAGCTCGAGTTAAAAAAAATAATATATATATATATATATATGCACATATCTTACACTTGAATTTAAATCCGAAATTATAAATTTGCCGCTTCATTGAAATATTGGTGTATTCTTAGTGTATATCATATTGATTTGCTGGAGTGTGATAATATTCTGCTTTGGGGAGGCCGAGTGCTTTGAAACCTAAGAAATGCTCATTACTTGGTAAACTGCAATAACATGTATATATTTGTATTTGGAAATTTGAAGGTTTATTATTTCTTGTTTTTTAAGTAGAGCAAATTTTGCTTTGGAGCACTTTTGGGCTGCACCTATTTGTTGTAGTTTCGACCATGTTTGGTGGCTGTTTTGACAAGTTTGCGTGTCGCTGGGCTGCACCTATGGACTGGAGTTTCGACCATGTTTGGTGGCTGTTTTAACAAGTTTGTGGGCTGCATTCATTGGCTTTATTTAAAGGTGTTTGGGCTGCAGTTTTTGCGACGTTTGGGACTGTTTTGTGTCCTGTTTGGGCCTTGATTTTGGGTGTTTTGGTGGTCTGCCTTGTTGCGGTTTTGGGTGTGTTTAGAAGCCTCTTTGGCTGTAACTTTTGGAACCTTTTTGAGAATATTCGACTATTGTTTTAAATGCTAAGTCGTAAGTTGTTATTGTAGAGAAGGAGAAAGGGAGGAGAAATTACTCTTCAGCTTTTACATGAGAATTATGAGCGCTTTCTATTGACCTTGGGAATAGGCTTAAGTGTTGCATTTTGGAATAATGAAAATTTCAAAGGAACTTTTTTTATTCATATCACTGGGAGTGGGGAATTATTTTAGCCGCGGTTTCACTCCTTTGGCTCCTGAAAATAATTGTTCCTGTTTTTTGAGCTCCTCCCTTTTGATTTTCTTATATTCAACCTTGGAAACCTAAACTTTGAAATCTTGAAGACAGAACCACTAATCTTAATCGAGTCTTCTTGGGTGATTTCAATTGTCTAAGATGTAATTAACTATAGGGGCTTGTCTCTATATGGAACTTAAGAACTCAACTTAATATATATGGGAACTTAAGAACCCAACTTAATATAAACCCTATTTAACCTCTCATGTTAAATAGAGGAATTTTTTGGATTATAAAAAAGGTTTCGGAGACCAAAAGGATGTCACAAACTCTTTAGTCTATGTGGTTAAACCTACTAAGAAATGGTATGTTTATTCTTCAAGATAGTGCACTATTTGCGATATCGAGCTCAAACCATCTAGACTATCAAATATATGAGGTCCATTCGATCTCACTTTTCTAAATTTTAATATTATCTTTTTTTTTTAAATTATGGTTTTATATAAATCTCATTTTTTTTAAAACTTGTCGAAAAAAATCATGATATGAATCCTTTTGATCATTGTGTAAGTGCTAGGGCGTCCCCTGGAAGCGACGCGCTGTATAGCCTGAATACAGTGAAAAGTGTGCAAGGGCCGCTATACCGGCGCCCGGGTGTAGTGTTAAATAAGCAAGGGTTCCCACATTACGGGTGAATACGGGTAAACAAGTTAGTCCATGAAACTAATGAAACTAATATTTGGATAGGATCTTGGAAGATAGGCACTCTCAATGGTAAATTAATGAAATTACTTGATATTATAATTCATAGAAAAATTAATATCTTATGTATTCAAGAAACTAAGTGGGTTGGAGAAAAGGCTAAGGAGATTGATAATTTAGGTTTTAAACTTTGGTATTCAGGTAAGAGTCGCACTAGAAATGGTGTAGCACTAGCTAGAAATGGTGTAGGTGTAATTATAGATAAGAGTTTGAAAAATAATGTTGTGAAAATTAATAGACTTGGTGATAGAATTATAGTCCTTAAGATTATCATTGATGCTAAGATTTTTAATATTATAAGTGTTTATGCTCCTCAAGTAGGTTTAGATACAGGGTCTAAAGATAAATTTTGGAATGACTTAGAAGACTTAATACAAATGATACCTCTTGAAGAAAGAATTTTTATTGGAGGAGATTTAAATGGACATGTCGGTAGAGTGGTAGAAGATTTCAGAAATATTCATGGTGGCTACAGTTTTGGAGTAATTAATGAAGAAGGTAGAGTTATTGTAGATTTTGCTTTAGCGTATGATTTTGTTATTACTAATACTTTATTCAAGAAAAGGGATGAACATCTTATTACTTATAAGAGTGGATCTAATAAAACACAAATTGATTATTTTCTTATGAGATTCTTCACGTGGATAAAACGGACATCTACAGGAGGATGTACCTTGGTGTACGCTTTTTGCTGATGATATTCTTCTCGTGGATAAAACGAGAGAAAAAGCCCAGAAAAAACTTGAATTATGGAGGTCTACATTAGAGTCTAAAGGCCTTCGTTTAAGTAGAACTAAAACTGAATACATGGAATGTAATTTTAGTAGTA
>NW_018165280.1:5105618-5217302 GCF_001263595.1 Phalaenopsis equestris
GACTTGTGTTAAGAAAGGCAGAGGTAGACCTAGGAAGACTTGGGCTTATTGTATTAAAAATGATCTTAATTTATTAGAACTAAATGAAAATATGACACTAAATAGGACGCAATGGAGAAAAAGGATTCATGTAGCCGACCCCACGTAGTGGGATAAAGGCTTTGTTGTTGTTGTTGTTGTTGTTGGTCCTATATAAATTAAATTGAAACAATATTTTTCAAAATTAAAATACTATTTTAAATATCCATAAACTAAATTAAATTAAATCCTAAATAAAGAAAACGCGACATTTATTTGGCCGACATACCCAAAGATCACTCATAGCCATAATGATAACTTATCAAAACAAAAAAAAAGTAAATCTCTTCCACCATAAATTTTTCAATGATGAAGAATAAATATTCCCACGATTTGGCGGTTGTGTTAGAAATTGAAAACCGTTGAAACACCGATTCGAGAAATCCGAGGCAAAACTATGAACAAAAGCGCACAAACAAGAAAACAAGGAAAACTTAAAGAACACCAAGACTTAATGCAGGAAAAATCTAAGAATAGGAAAACAACAAAGAGCCACACGACACCAAAAAAATTCACTATAAAAAAAGGAGAAATAAAACAAATTACGCCAAACTCGAACCTCTCTTTAATCTAAAACTTGCGAACACTCATTTCACTCTTTCAGAGAAAGAGAACTCGTGAAATGCAACTTCGGCACGCTCTTGCTCTTCTATTAACTTGCTTTCCCGCTGCAAAAAAATTTAAATCCTCAACTGCAAAAAAGTAAATATTCCCTCATAGCCATAATGATAACTTATCAGAACAAAAAAAGTAAATCTCTTCCACCATAATGATAACTTATCAGAAAAAAAAAAAAAGTAAATCTCTTCCACCATAAATTTTCAGTGATGAAGAATAAATATTCCCACGATTTGGCGGTTGTGTTAGAAATTGAAAACCGCTGAAACACCGATTCGAGAAATCCGAGTCAAAACTATGAACAAAAGCGCACAAATAAGAAAACAAGGAAAACTTAAAGAACACCAAAACTTGATGCAAGAAAAATCTAAGAATAGGAAAACAACAATGGGCCACACCACACCAAAAAAAAATCACTATGAAAAAGGAGAAATAAAATAAATTACGCCAAACTCGAGCCTCTCTTTAATCTAAAACTCGCGAACACTCATTTCTCTCTTTCACAGAAGAGAACTCGCGAAATCCAACTTCGGCACGCTCTTTCTCTTCTATTAACTTGCTTTCCCACTGCGAAAAAATTTTAAATCCTGAACTGCAAAAATTTGGCTTTAGACGTCAATCCTAGGCGTCGAGTTTTCGGGTTGTCTGTTTTGAAAACAGGAAACGAACCTAACTGGGTGTGGCAGCGTCTACTCTGGCACTGGGGCGCCCAATTGCTGCGCCTACGCATGCTTTCCAAGCATAGAGGAGCCCAATCGCTGAGTCTAAGCGTTGCTTCGAGACAAAGGGGCGCTTAGTTCGCTCCTTGATACAAGAGATGATAATCCCCTTGCTTGAATTAAACATTGATCGCCAACAATCACGCTTCATATCTAACAATACTATTTTGAGACTAATTGCAATTAGTTGCTCTCCTCCAATATATACCTATATATTATAGTAATGAATTGTAGTGTTGCTCAACCCCCGGTCTCTACTCTAAACCTTTTTGAACTCCAACCAAAGGCAAGCATAGCTTTAGTTCCTAAATTGTAAGAAACCTTAATCAACATATGTGTAGTATTCTAAACTATGTATTTTCTCCGAAGATAACTGTCCATCTTTTAGGAGTGAACGAGTGAATTAATACCTTAGCTGAATGTGTTTCATCCTAGCAGGAAAAGCAATGAATAACACTCATATTATCACTATGCAGCTTTCAAGTCTCTTGCTCCTTGCCCAATTCTACCATAAATTCCTATAGCCAAATCGTCTTGTTAACCACAGTGATAATAATGTACTCAGCTTCTGTAATAGAAAGTAAAATTATTTTTTACAACTTAGAAACCCAAATCACTGTTTTGTTACCAAAATAAAAATTTAATGCGTTATACTTTTATCATTAATACCTCCTGTCATAATTGAATCAAAATATCCCTGTACATTAATTGTTGCACTTCCAAAATAAAATGGTTTATTGATTGTTTCTATCAAGTATCCGAAAAGCCACTTCACTATCTCCTCGTGATGTTTCTTTGAATCACCCAGGGACCTACTGATCATTTCCAATATATATGCAATATCATGTCTTGTACATATCATTACATATATCAAACTTCTAACTACTGAAGCATATGAGGTTCTTTTCATAAGTGTTTACTCTGCTTCAGACATGGGCGATTATTCTTTAGATAGTTTAAAATGACTATCTAATGGGTGTAAACAGGTTTTGCCTCGCTCATGTCAAAACTGTAGAATCTTCTCAACATATTCTTCCTGAAAACTTCAATGTCCCTGCACTTATGTCCCAACTTATTTAATACCGAGAATTTTTATGGTTGAAACTAAATCCTTTATTTCAAACTCCCTTTATAATTACTCTTTCAAGTCCATAATTTTTTTCACATACACTTCTGCAATCATCATACCATTCATATATAAAAAAATCAAAATATATAGCAATTATCAAGGTTTTTATTAAAGCAAAAGTAATCTCCTAAGCACTTTATGTATTCATTATATGGCGTAAACATATCAAATCTCATGTACCATTATCTTGGGGTCTGTCTCAAACCATAAAAGCACTTCTTCAGTCTGAAAAATTTATCTTCTTTTCCTACAATTTCAAATCCTTACAACTGCATCATATATAGTTCATCTTCTAGATCATCATGCAAGAAGACTATCTTCACATCTGTCTGTTTCAAATGTAGATCTGCCTTTGCTACCAACCTCAACACAACTCTAATAGTTGTCATCTTCAATACGGGAGAAAATATTTCAGTGTAGTCTACTCCTTACCTTCGATGAAACCCCTTTACAATAAGTTTCTCCGTGTAACGTCTGCTAACATCTGACACATCTTTCAACCTATAAATCCACTTATTGTGCAGTGTTTTTTTATCATCTGGTAATTCTATCACATCTCATGTCTGATTTGACTTTAGTGTCTGCATCTCATCATCCATTACAAACTCTCACTCCTTTGAATCTTCAACATGAGTGCATATTCATAGCACTCTGGTTCACCACCATCATTCAGCAATAAATAATACAAATAAGAAAAATACTTATGTATCGATTGTGTGATTCTGTTAGACCTCCTGACTTGAGTAGCAAGTATAAAAGGAAATTTATATGTTTCATCAGATTGAGCATCTTTTCCTCACCATCTTCCTAATCATCAGTATCTTCTATCTCAACATATTTGAAAGACTCTTCAGAAGTAAATAATGAACAAGCTTAAGTTCTATTTTTGTCCTTATGCATCTCCATTTCAGTGAAAGTAACATCGCTACTTCTAATAAATTTCTGATTTTGATAGTTTCATAATTTGTACTCAAATTCATTCGAGACAAAACCAAAAAAAGTATACTTGATAGATTTTCAATCAAGCTTACTTCTTGATTCTGCATCAATGTGAACATATAATAAACAATCAAATACTTTCAAGCGATATAGATTTATCTCTTTATCACTTTTCTTCAAGTAACCCTTCATCTAAAGGGACTGATGGACCCCGATTTATCAAATAAACTGCAGTATTCAATTCTTCTGCTCAAAACTGTTTTAGAAAGCCTGCAAACAACCTCGTAGTCCTAACACGTTTGTGATGGTTCTATTCATGCGCTCAACCACATAATTTTGTTGTGGTGTCCTTGGAACAGTTAACTCGTGTTTGATTCCTTCTCAAGCACAATAACTCTTGAATTGATGATCACAATACTCGTCATTATTATCTAATCTAAGTCACTTCAACCTCGAGCTCGTCTTATTCTCATTAATGATTTTACACTTATTAAACAGCTCAAATACATCACATTTATGTTTTAAAAAGTTCACTCATACCTTCTTGATGAGATCATCAATGAAAGTGACAAAATATTGAGAACCTCCAATGAACTGAACTGGATTAGGACCCCATACTTGTATGTAATAACTATAGCTTCTGGGATTTCATCTTTGACCCATTTCTAGAGAAAAAGAACTTTTTTTGCTCGTCATAAAAACAAAGTTCACAAAAATATAATTCTATAGACTTAAAACCATTAAGTTGATTCTTAGAAAGGATGGACTTCATACATTTCTCACTCATATGGTCAAGTCAGTGGTGCCATAGACTTGCACACCTTTTGTTCCAGCAATAAAAATGGATTCAAATATCTCATTGAGCAAGAAAAGGATGCCATCAATATTGCCTCAAGCTATCATCATTATGCCTTTAATCACTTGACCTTATAAGCTGACTCACAGAAATCAAATTTCTCTTCAAACATGGAGCATGTCTAACTTCATTGAGCTTCCAGACTGATATATTTCACAACCTGATATCAACATCACTCATTCCAACAATATTGCATGCCTTGTTATCTCCCAAATAAACCTTCCCTAGATCATTGTGAGTGTACTTTTTAACAGATCTTTGTTGGGCCATGAATCAAAAGAGGCACGTGAATATATTATCCAAGATCCAGTACTACTTAGGGACAATACAAAAAAGACCCCTGAGATTTCATCTGTTGAGACATATGCAGAGAGGTTCTAATTTAGAACTCTACAAACAACCTTTGGAGCTTTGTGGTCCTTCATGAAGTGACCAATCTTCCTGCAGTTTCAACATTCACCTTTGCTTTTTTTCCTCCCTAAATTGGACTTTCCTCTCCTAGACTTGAGTCTTTCCCTCTATCAAAATTCTTTCCTTTGTTTTCAACATTCAAAATAGAATTTGAAGTTTCACTGCTCGACTTCTTGCAGACAACTTCATTCAAAACTAACCTCACAATGTGATCAAAGTTTAACTTTATGCTACTTGAAGAGTTACTCATCACAGTGACTCGTCCATGCCAACTGCCTGGCAATGAAGATAAGAGTAACAGTGCCCTAAACTTGTCATCGAACTTGATTCCAAGAGAAAAGATTTCAAATGTCACAATTTTAGCAACATTGCTTCTGACTACCCAAAAAAAAAAGAGTAATCTCTTTCATTGAGCAAAAACCAGTTGAAGAAATGAATAGTAAAATGCAAAAGAATAAAGACTTTAGAAAAGAGCACCAACTTCCACCAGACAAATGTAAGATGCTAATGATTTGATTGGTCCTTCAAGTTTAGCCCATGAAAAAAATTCCAGCAAGACTAACATTGGTTATCCTAAAATTTAGAGAGTCCAAGGAGTCGATACCAAAAAAGGGGCAGCCCCTATTAAAGAGTTATCGAATGTCTTGACTGAAAGTTTACCTCCAAGATAGTTGTCACTGAGAGTGGTCCAGCAAGCATACATTTCATTCCAATGTTGATTCTTCGAGGCAGACTTATTTATCGGATGCGTTTAACTGAGTAGGAGTACTTAAAGCAGGTTATATATTTAATGTCTAAAGACTTGCTCATAATAATACTCATCTATATACAGTTTTAGCTCTGATTGTGCTAAAAAATGGTTATCTATGTTATCAGGACTGACTTCGGAATGACATATATTTTAGAATTACATGGAATGAATGTGACAATAAATTTTAAAGTGAGATTGCCTAAGATACAATGAAAAAATAACTTTGTTATGGTGGTAGATCGATTCCACAAGCCCACAAAGAAAAGTTAAAGCCTCTCCACCTAGGAAGAATAATGCAAGAGCTCTCCCGCAATATCACGATCGCAGGATCCAATGATTACGGGATTTTATCTGTCATATAATCAATCCTGACAAACTAGAATCGATTCTCGACCGATTAAGGAATTTTTAGCAGGATTTATACAATCCCGCAAGGTGAGACGAGCGAGATTATCTCATTCCATGTTGAAACAGGGATTTCTTGTTTATTTGCTACGACAGGTCCTTATAGGGCCTAAGTTTCTTATATTAGTAAATTAGAATTAGGGTTTTTTTTATTGAGATTATTTTTATGTTGTTATTTTCTATTTTTACCGACTTTTGCTTTGTTTTATGCATTTTGAAGATGTGATCTCTGATTTCTACCATTAGAAGTTTTGTATCCTCTTCATTTTTCAAGTTGTGCCTGTAGCTTATTCAGGAAGGAGATGAACCTCTTCACAGTTCCAACTGAGTCCTTTCGTGACCCTCTTTGTTGTTTTCAGTCGAGAGAACCACTGAATTACATATATTCCCTTCCAAACAACGTCGAACACACATATTATCATCCCTTCGTCATTCTACAACCACCTCCCATTAAATCCACATCTTAAACACCTTCTAGGAGCCCTATGATGGTGTCAATTAGACTTTTGATAAAATTAAATAACACTATAATGCTCAACACAAAGAAACTCTTAATCAAATGCATAAAATGGTCCAATATCATTTTAGCGATCAACAAACAATATCTTTAAGAATATTTTTACTCTCTGTATAAGATATTGCATATCTCAACACAGTTAAGAGATTCTCCTGGAGATAATTTTCCTTATTTCTATCTCCCTAAACTCTTATTCTTACCTAAACCTACTAAAAATAACTTTTTCAATTCAAAATCAAATATAACAGCACAAATTTATTTCCAATAACTTCAAAATAATATTTTTAGCTCAGAATATATTCTCCTCATTCAGGCCTTGAAGCTTCCACATCTAGGCCAAACAAAAGTTACAGGAAGAAATGAAAAAAATCAGATTTCTTACTTCAAATCTTAGCCTTCCTCTCCTTCTCTTCTTCTTCCTCCCCTCCTCTAATATCCCTAATCTTCCCTCAGCCCAACCTCTACCCACAGCTCCTCTGTTTCAAGTAAATAGTTACGTGAAATGGATATTAAATGAATTGCTTGAGTGATGTTAAGGATATATATAAACGTAAATACTGTTATACAAAAACTTTAATTAAAATCATCCTAGCGGGAAATGAATATTACATGAATTGCTTGAGTGATGTTAAAGATATATATAAACGTAAATACTGTTCTACTAAAACTTTAATTAAAATGAGCCTAGCGGCAAAAAATTACATTCGGCAGTGCATGTCAATTTAAGAGGAAAGGAAGGGTTTGTGACAATGCAATAAGTCTTGGATTATAAAATTAATAGCATAGTGAAATTTAATGGAGTTGAGCAAAAATTTTATAGAAATACTTTCAATGATTTTTGAGATATGAAAAAGTAAAGTATAAATTTATAAAGAAAATATCATATTACTTTTTTAACATTTTTGGATATTACAACAACCACTTCAATCAAAAGATGTCACTAGAATATCCCTTTGAGATATGAAAAAGTAAAGTATAAATTTAAAAGAAAATATCATATTACTTTTTTAACATTTTTGGATATTACAACAACCACTTCAATCAAAAGATGTCACTAGAATATCCCAAAAATGCCTGCCCTACCAGATAAAGCCAAAGTTTAATAATTCACTCCCCACTTTTGGATCACCATTCAACATCTTCTCAACATAGGTCATATTCAACATCTAACGTCCCAATTAATCAATATATACCAAACTTAGTGATATTGGAGTTAACCCAAACCACAATGGAAATACAAATACTATTGCTGAAATTCAATAGGTTACAACGACGCCTCCTTAACATAAACAATACAAACATATAAACGGAAATGACAACGATGACGCTGCACAAAACACATAAAAGACTCTCTAGGGGAGAGCGGCAGTTCCAGCAGGACTGGAAAGGAGTGTCAGTTCTAAAACGACCAAAAGGGAGGGCGATAGTGCTGGAAGATGACGACCGACAAGTGATGGCGGGGGTAGAAAGCAGCAGGAAGAGGGCTCGAGTTATGGTCGACAACAAGGAAAGGTCGGGACACCTGTGTAGTGAGTGGAAGGGAACTAGAGAGGGGTTGCAGTGGCCCTGGATAGTAGCAGGCAAGTGGTGGTGGGCTGGATAGCGGCAGGAATTGGTGTCCAAAGGCTGGACAACAACTGGACAAGGTCAAGGTGGACTAGACGACCACAGGAACAGGTGTCGGTGGGTCGGGCAGCAGTAGGAAAGGACCCTGGAGAGTTGGCCGCAGCAAGACCTGGAAGGGCATGGCGGTAGCATAAAAAAGCCCAGTGGCTTGGACAGCGGCGTGAAGATGGGTGGAAGGTGGCTTGCAGCTGTTACAAGGGAGTTGGAGCTCTGGATGACAGCAGAGAAGATGGTTTGCAGCTGCTGCAAGCAGGGCCAGAGGGGGCTATGGGGTTGAGTTACAACCGGAACACCACCCAGAACCTTAGAGATGGTCACCACTTCGGACGAGTTACAGTCAAAACATTTTTTCGTCGTCGGGTACAGTCTCAGAAGGGGAAGACACCTCAGAGGCAGCAACTGAAATCAGCAATCCTCAAAAAGCCTCCTCACCCTAGGCGAACACAGCATTATATAAAGGATTTTAGCAAAAGAAATAGGAAAGAATTTGGAATTGGGATAGAGGTCCAAGGTGGTAGAATAGGTAGGCAATTTTATAGAGAGGAATTAAATTGGAAAGGAATAAAAGTATGAAAGGGGATAGAAAATGCAAACAATAGAATATGAATGAATTCGAATTGGATAGAAATAGGAAATAAGAGGGGGAGGGAAGGCCTGGCCCGCATCACTTGGCTTCTCCAATAAATCACCAGCTTTTTTCTGACTTCACACCCACATAATTGATTTGACTTGACATTTTCAATGCAAATCTAAATCAATTCGCATACTATATCACAAGATTCACAAGTATCAATGAAAAATGACAATTGTTCAGGGATAAAAAAACTTTATTATTCAGCATGCAACAAATAAAAGCTCCAATAAGTTCAACATAAATAATCGAGTAACCACTAAGCTCTTCGGAAAGTAATAAAAAGATGTTGTCCAAATGTAAGCATCAAGCACATACATTTCTTTTGTTGTCCATGTGTTAGCATCAAGCAAACACAAAATTAAACAAAAAGATGATATCCATGTGTTTGGAAAAATGAACATAAGAGGCTGAAGTTCAACTGTACAATAGATAAAAAAGAATTGATGCATTACTTGATAAAAAAAAACATTTTTCAAGCTATACATTTATAAGAAATTAAATTAGACCAACAAGCATTTGGTTTTCCAAATAAGCCAGTAAGAATTCATTACCCATTTCTACACTTGGTAAGAATATCTAGAAATCTGAACTCTATTAAATCTAAGTTCTAAATAGTGAAAGCCATGATGAAGCATTAAAATGCCAGGTCCAAGAAAAGAAACAAAATTAACTTTCGAAAAATTCAGAAGTTGCACCATTTACATATTCCCACGGGGATGATTGTCAAGTGTATGAAAGCTACATTGACCGGTTAATAATAAAAATTTTCCATTTTATCATTCCTTCTTCCTATCTCTTCAAGAAGAAAAAAATTTTCTAATACTAAGATGAGAAATGTGCAACCAGCAGTCAATCAATAAATTGCTTTAAGTTGACGTCATAAACAAGTCATTAGAAAAACTGGCAAAAAAAGATGTCAACCTCAGTACTTTCAACACATTTTTCATAATTAAAGAGATCAATTGGAAGTTAATGTTAGTTATATTCATTTTATTAACCAAAGTTGCTCTCAACTCCAAAATTTGCTAAAGCTTTTAGTGGTTGTTTGCTCGGCAAGAAAAGTAGTGCAATGCAGTCCTTGACATGAGTTTTGGAAATCCAAGTATTTGGTCAAAAGAATAATAAATGTTGTGTAAAATTACAATGTATTTATAACTTATGCTCTAATTCAATTTCAATGTATTTGAGATTCGTTAGATTTGAGTGAATTCCAAAAATGTCATGCCAACAAAAAAAACTCCTAACACTCCACCCATGCCAGCAACCGCCAACCACCAATCACCGCATGGAGTCCACCACACAGCCCTCTGCCCACAGCCAATTTGCCCGCAGATGTCGCCTGCCAGCTACCCCACCAATACCGGAGTTAACCCAAACCACAATAGAAATACAACTAATATTGTTGCAATTGAAAAGGGTGACAAACAAGACACTTGAATACAGTTAAAACGACACACAAAACTAGGAAGCAAGATGATGTGTTTCCCCTCCTTGGTGAATAAGTAGGTGTTTCTGAATCGATTGTGTTGAATCCAACAGTCAAATTTTTGTGGTTTCCCCAACAACAGGTGACAAAAATCCATGGGTACTACATCACACAATCAATCTTGCAGCTAACTCCCAATCAAAAACTCTACCAAGTATTTTCGATCAATGCTGACACAGTTCTCCTTCTTCAGCCACATCAAAGAATATGGTTGGGAGTGCCTCTTAGACATGAAGCCCAACTTCTCCACTATCTATGAAGATGCCACATTCTTACTGCTCCATCCATCGATGATGAAATTGCATACATTTTCATTCACAGTACAGTGGTAGTAGAATATATTGTGACGAAGTCACTGCGAATCTCCCGTATCCTCGATCTGTAAGACCCGTCAAACCACAAGCGTCTCTCCTTCATCCGGTGGAAGATGATACACCTCACCCTGTTCCTCAGTTGTCTCTCCGTCGCCAACCTCCTCAACGGCGCCCTACTATGTAAAAGACACAACTCGGCTCGTCAGGCAGTTGGAGGTAATGTGCCCAAATATGTGGCATTAGAAGTATTTTCTGGCAGGATCTATAGTAGATGTGCTACTCTTCTCGAGTTTCTTCTCACTTGGGGTGGCTTTGTCCTTATCCGAACCAACTTTCTCAGCTTTCCGGGACATGCTTTTGCTAGTGTCTCCAACTATGAGTGGTTGCTTGACTGATTGTGATTGTCTGTTCTGTTTTTGTTGCATTTTCATTTTCAATGCTAAGGTCAGGACATCTCCTAGTGACAAATAAGGCTACAACTATACCACATTGATAATAACGGGCTTCAAGTCCTCCACATAATGAGCTATGCTATGTTCCTCTGGCTCGACCAAATCACACTTCATCTGCAACTGGTGATATTGCACTGTGAACTCCTCCACTTAGAGGTTTATCTATTACAGGTTGTGGAGTCTCAGAAACATATCATGGTAAATCCACCATTATTCAATAAAGTCTTCTAATACATAGCTCCATCAAGCTCTAGTAAATCCACCTTTATTTCAAAGTCCTTGTGTCCTCCATATGTGGTCTCCTCTAATACTAAATTTCAAAACGTTGTGGTCTATCTTCTTCATCGCCGAAATCCTACCAACGGAAGGGGTTGAAATTCTTCTCTCTTTCGCCTCTTCAACTTTTCCTATCACCATTGAGGGTAAATCTCCCCTGGGTTTCATCCTCAATGTCCACCAGTCTTCATTGAAGTCCACAGATCTCTCGTTGTCCCTCTTCCCGGGTTGGCTCGACCATTTATCTCCTTGGTGACATAGTTAGGGCTTGGAGTTTGAAGGTGAAAGAAAGTGTAAAGATTGATTTATGGTTGTTGATTTTAAAAATCAACAAGGCAAAATTAGGGTTAGGTAAAAGTTTGTTTATGATTTGGAAAAGAAAAGTGGATGCTAGGAAACCCTAGGATAAGACTAGGTTAGACAGCTCTGATACCAAATAATACCGGAGTTAACCCAAGCCATAATAGAAGTGCAATTATTATTGCTGAAATTTAAAAAAGTTACAAACAAGACACTTGAAAACTGGAAAAAACAACGGCACAACACAAAACTAGGGCGTCGATCGGGGTGGTGAGGAAGCTGCCAACAACGACTACAATTGGGGCAAAATAGGGATGCATTTGGAGGACAGTTAGGGTTAGGGTGGCGTAAAGTGTGGCTAGGAGGGTAACAGGGATTAGGTGAATTGTGGTTTGGATGCAGTAGGTAGAAAGCAGTAGGATGGTGATAGGCTATGGTAAGGGGGTAGAAAGAAGTGGGGATTGTGGTTGGACGACGGAAAAGAGGGAAGGTGGCTGTGACTAGGCTACAGCAAGAGGAAAAGGGAGGATGTGTGGTTGAACTGCAGAACAGGGAGGCAAGTTGGTCAAGGGAGATGGGGGACTATGGCGGAAGAACTATAGCAAGCAGGAAGGGGAGTGAAGGGCGGCAGCAAGGAGGAGGTTGTGGGATGGTAAAGCGGACGATAATCACCACCTCGGAGTGAGATACAGTCAGAGCACCATTTGTCCTCAGATTCAACCCTAAAAGGGAAAACGGAGGAAGCTGACAGTTGTCCTAACATAAAACACACCAAAAATAATCCTAAACAAAACAAAGGGCCTATCTATAATAGTAGATAAGTAAGGAGGGGGAAGCCCCTCCTCTTGAGCGGTAAAACCAACCCCACCTAGGGTTGGCCAAATGCTAAAACAGCCCCCTCCCGCGTCACCCACTCTGCAGACCTTAGTCGCCGTTGACAGGAGTGTTTTACATTGAATTCATTTCTTCTTCAAACCAAAAAAGAAAAGGTACAGTCTTGCATTTATTTTGCATTCAACCAAATAACTTCAAAATATTTCAAACACAAATTTACACTGCATTTCTTTTTCAACAACCAAACGGTTCTTAGCTTCGTTGTGTGTGTGTGTGTGTGTGTGTGTGTGGAGGGGGCATAAGGCACAATATTTCCATAGCGTTTTGGTTTCACCAAAGACAAACATAACCACTATCAAATCTTAAGAATTCAGATAACATCAAGCTTAAACTAACAGTTTTTGGGGAATTTTAAATGTCAGCCCATGCCCTACATGAATGATAACAATTACAGCCGGAAAAGATGAGTAAAAAAAATATGGATACAACCCAAAATGAAGGAGTTCAAAGAAAGAGTTTCCAGACTCCTAAGAAATACGAAAACTTTCCATAAATCATACCTTGAAGCTGCATCAAGAAGCCTTTTCATTGTAAATGATGGATCACCATTCCAGGAAAGCAACTCATGCTTTCCACCGGCAAGAAATGCAGCAAGACATTCTGTCGCATTCTGGTTACAAAATCCAGAGAGAGAAGCAAGCATTAATGATTATGCATCATGCATTTAAAATGGACGTGCCTTTAGGATAATTGAATGGTTTTTTATTATTATTATTTTTATCTTTTATTTTTTTATGTTGGTATTAGCCTCGCACTTTAGGATCATTGGATGTGGTTGAAGCTAAGAAAGTAAAAATATTAGCTGCACCAAAAAGAGTTCGGTAAAGACCTGCAATTCACCGTGATCATCAGTTTCAAGCACTACTTGGATGGTAGAATTAAAACAATTATCAAAAACAGCCTTTACAACTTCAACAGGCGCACCCTGAAAAGAAAAAATAAAAAATTATAATTGGCACAAGATGCAAATATAACAGGCAACAAACAGCAGTACCAAAAGTTAAAAAAAAGACTGTAGAACTTTAACCATACTTTCAATATCATTGTTAAAAGATCAAATGAACCTGCAAGCAATCCACCCGTCTGGTTCCTTGGCTGACAAAAGTATATGTAAAATAAAATTAAGCTAGAGTTGAATGAGCTTAGACTAGTAAAGATTTGTCATTAGAAATCTTAAAAAACTCACATTTTCTAATATGGAAGCAATGGACGGTATGATTCTGGTGACCAGAGGCTGCATGCATCCAGGAGCATTTTTGATAGCCTGAAAACTAGAAAGTTAATCTGTAATAATAAAGTTGTTTACATGAAAGAATTAAATCAAATTAATCTGGGTAATAAGCTAGTCCCTCAAACCCAGAATATGCAATCAAATGTCACCGGCAATAAAATAATAGAAGCTGCAGATACGCAGAAAGCAATATGATTACTTCAATAAGTTTAGGAAAACACAATCCATCACTAAATCAAATTAACTCACTGGCAGGGTATAGTGTTCAGGACTTTTATATAACCCAATTTTTTAAAATAAGTTTTTTTTTTTCATTACAGATCATCGTTTAAAAAAAGCTCTTGCCAAGACAAGACTGAATCCTTGTATGTAATTCTTGAATGAAGCATAAAAAACCAGAAGAAAAGATAGATCTAATCAACCATCCACAAAGAATAAATACAATGTATCAAATTCCAGGGCATTAGATTTGCTGAATGCCTCAAAATTAGAAAAATCAAATATTATTGAGAAAAGTTTTATTGAATAGAAACTCTCTTCTGCGCTCCCAAGAAAAAAAGGGATTTCCACGTTAAAGATTTGAATAAGGAAACATACGACCATATCTGACATGGGAGCTACTAGCCGTTTCCAATATATGCTGCAGTCCCGTGACCAGGAGAGCTTTGTTTTCATGTATGGACCAAACCAGTCTAGGTTCTTTCACTGTGGTGGAGTCGGCCGGCCATCCTGGGCCACTCCTCGCTATCCTCTTACTACATATTTGCTTTCTGATTTTCTAGGTTTAATTTTTAAGTGAGTTTAATTAGGGACAGTTGTAGGTGTCTGTTTTCTCCCTTCGAGGGCTGTATTTGAGGATTTGGGTGATGCTTCGGTTGTATCTCTCTCCGGAGATGGTCATTATCTTCTCTATTCCCTTTCACATCCTCCTAACGTCGCTCCCGGCCGCCCTCCCTTGCTGCAGCCACTGCTGTGGTTCTTCCTGCAGTCCCTCCCCGTCTAGCTATCACCATCTACGCTACCCTGCAGTCCCAAGCATTCTCCGCTGCTGCCGCCGTCATTCCCGCTCGCTGCCACCACCTGGATACAGCGTTCTTGGCTGTTTTCTATTGTTCCAGCTGCCCGGCCCTTCGTTTCCCTCATACCAGCATGCAGCACTGCCTCAACTCCTCTCCTTGCAGCCGCCGTTGTCCTCCCTTGCTGCCGCAATCCAAGACCGCCCTTTCCAACCATTTCATTGTTGTCCCAGCCCTCCGCTTCGCTGCCAATGCAATTTCAGCCCCTCCTTTTGCCGTCCGAACCACCCACAACCCATTTCACCACCTACTCCGCTCCCCAACCATCGAGCCGACCGCCACCACCCATGGATCGAGCTTTAGTATGAGTTTGTGTCGTGTTTATTGTAATTTCTCTTTCAAGTGTGTTTGATTGTAACCACCTATTTACTTTCAGTAATAATATTTATTATTCCTACTGTGGTTTGAATCAACTCTGGTATCAATATTGCTTGTGGCAGAGTTTCAGTAGATTTATACAGTCATCATGCCCTTCAATAAACATTCTTGAAATGTAGGTCTTCCCAGGGAATTTATAGAAAAGGTAGACCATACCAAAGGCTGAAATGATAAGCCAAATGTTCCAGTAAAACAAAACAAAAATTTTCTAGGCATGAGGTTAGCAGAACCACTAGCATGACTCTCTACACCAACAAGGCATGCAAAAGGCTGTAAATTGTCTTTGTTCAGACCCACAAACATTTTGTACTGCATCACATAATAAACAGTGTATCACCTATTTAATGGGTCATTGTTATGAAGGATTTGTTAAATTATTCTGCTACGGTAAATAATATATGTTTTATGGACTTCTATTAATAAGTTATTTTTACTAAATATTCTTAATAAATGTGATTTTTCTTCGTGCATGCATTAATGAGCTTTGCGATAACTTCATAGCACAAAAATTTAAGTGCCATCAACAACACAAAAAATGGTAGCTCTTCAGTTACAGAAACAATAACAAAAGCTGCTTCCAACCGTGCAACTAATGCAATAGCAAATGTCTGAAACACAAAACAAATCTATAATAGTGTAAAAGAATTTTCTACAGGCGTAAATTCATGCCAAGTATGAAAGATATGTTTGAATTCAACATCATCATCTGGATATGGTACCTCCAAAACTTCCAAGGCATCAATACTAATAAATGGATCCGAAATATGATGTACCCAGACATCAAGCATGACAGGAGAAATAACAGGCTCCAAGGATCTTGATAGTTCATGGCCTACACTCAAGAAAGTCATCAGACGTATTAACAAGTTAAACAAAAAAGTTCATAAATGAAAGCTCAACCAGAACTCCAAAAAAAGTAAAAAAGAGAAGTTGTCCAAAAATTAAGAGCATAAAAAACAAGCTAACAAGTTGCACACCTGCCTTAACAGCTGCTTTAAGTGTTTCAAGCACAAGATGTAGAGTTTCATCAGATGCCTGGAACATATACATTCTAAGGACAGTGAAATATAAGCATTCTCAGGAAGAAAAGCCATAGAAATATTGTTCATTATTCTTCGAAGTTCTTAGTTTTATTGTTTTAATAATAATTAATTGGAAGATTTATATACATACATCTCAATTCCTAAGTATTTACATATCTAACACCTAAACTTCAATTTTTACCTGCATACCACTCAATCTTCAAGTTCTTCGTTTTGTGGTTTTGATGAAACTTAATTGAAAGATTTACTTACATACCACTCAATTCCTTTCTATTTACATATCGAACACCTAAACTTCAATTTTTACCTGCATAACAATTACCTATGTATGAAAAGGTGTTTTTCACTTTTTAAAAGTTAAAATAGTGGTATATTCTATGTGATATGAAAGATTTGGGTGGTATAAATGTAAAAATCGAAGTTTAGGTGTTAGAGATGTCAATAAATAGGAATTGGGCAAAACGCATGCAAACCTTAATTACTTTAACATTGAATATTCGAGAAAAACTACCTGCTTAAGAAGCTCAATGAGTGATGAAAGTATACTCATTATACGAGGCTGAATCAGCTCAGACTTAGCATCTGGTAGGAGCTGACACAAAACTTGACAAGCACCAACTTTTACAGGTGGTGGACTGACAAAAAAGAGAAAATTTAACAGCTATGATCTTTTGAATCCAAACGTAACATGTCTCATGTGGTTCTTACACATCTGAAGCGATTGCTTGTGCAGCAGCATATAGGAAATGCTCGCGTGTAGTGTGACCAATCTGTTTCCACTCAAAAAATATGAATATTCAGCAATGACAACTCACCCGAAGTTTCTTGTAATAAAATTATATCTGATTATTACCACGGAGGAAAACTTGGAAACTACTGAAAAAATCCGTGCGTGTAGAAATGGAAATTTATGCACATCTACAGTTAAGAAATTTGGTAATTAGTAAATTGCAGAAAATAACAAGGATCAATTCATGACTGAGGCCAAAAAAAAAAAAAAAAAAAAACTTTCACCTGTTGTTCACCTGTTGTCACGTCTTCTGCAATCAATTCATCCAAAAAATAACTCAGGCTAACATTTGTTGCTCCTGAATCCTAAAATAATTACAACATGAATTCACTTTGAATGTTCAAAACAAGTACAAATTGATGCAGTAACAAGCCATACGTATTTTATTTTATTATTTTTCTATTTTTGTGAATTTTTAATTTTCATTTTCTTTTTTTTTTCTTTTCTTTCTTTTATTTGGTGGCAGGCTCATAAATAAGACCTAAGCCTGAAGGAAAAGGAGTGATACCAAATCAAATTATAGTTGTATATTGTTTTCTTTTTAATTTTGTCATGGTATCCGCATGAGGCCTTATGAAAGCCACTATTTTCTTCAATAACAACCCAATGACGAAGGAGAATTGCAAGGATCCCAAGTCAGGAAATGATAATGATTCACCTGACCAAGAGTAGTATATTCCAATAATGGCCACAGATATGGCCAAACTTGGCAAGATTTCAAGAGTTGACTGGAGTTACCAACTTTAGATAACAGTGACATGTTTTAAATTTTCATCATTGAATTTCTAATGTTGATTCATAGCCAATTACTAGGAATTTCACAAAGACCATCAAGTGAAATTGGTGACTTACAAATTGAGTGCGAAGCTTCATCTAGGCGGAAACAATTGCAACTTGATCACCAACAATAAAAGAAAAATGTACACATACATGGGCAATGATCAAATGACTGTTACAATAATTCTTTCCACTCAATTATGAACTATTCTTGCATCTACAATACCAAATTGTCGTAAGAGAATTTAAGAAGTTTCTGACTATATTGAGGGTCTTTATCAGAGGGACTTTGTTTCAATGCCTGATGTGGGACCTAAAGATAAATATTCAAGAACAACTAACTCTCCAATATATTTGGACTAAGAAAAATGTTTCCCCAAAAATTTAAACAATTAAACAGATCAATTAACATGGTTTCTAGTAAATTTAGAAGAACTACTCAAAACACTACAGAGCTAATCAACAAGAAGAATTCTAAATTAATACCTCAAATCAAGTTTTATAAATAGGACTAAAAAATGATAACAAACCACACAATTACTCGAATGCAATTAAAAAACAACCATATGGGAGTCCAAATTGTAGCATGTGTTTCAGGTGCAATCAATAGAACTTATTTCAAGTTGTTGTCCGAATCACAGCTCTTTTAAACTTGCTGAAGAAGATGAAGAAATTTTAATAGAATAGAGAAGTAAAAATTTGCAAAAGGAACTTATGCTCATTTTGAATACACTGAAAGCAGGTAGCATTCAATGAGTTTTTTTTAAGTCTAAAAACATTAAAGATACACAGTGCAGGAAAATTTTCAAGACAACGTAATAACAATAAGGTGAAGTCGGGTACTATTTAAAGGTTAGAAAGTATTCTTTGGGTCAAAAGGGAGCGTAGAGTTCAGAAGATAGAATATTAAGAAGTTCCTTTACCTATTGCCAGGTATAATAAAAATGGACCATGGGCCTTGTATTGGATGATTTGTGGAAATGTACATAGACAATATACTCAAATCTACGGCAAAAATGAGAAACAGCATTTATTGTATCTCAGGGAAGTCCCCTGAGTTTTATGTTTTAAATAAAAAGTACACAAATATTGAAATTGCAATATCCTGACTCAACGTTTTATTACTCAGATTTTTAGGAACGTGTGGTCCTTCTTTGTGTTATCATCTTCTTCAGCGTCTATTGTGTCATTACACATTTTTTCAAGAATGTCATGCTCAGTGAAACTGATCACCCCATTGGTTATGTAGTCCGATTTGATATATCCAAATCCGCGACACTTGCAAAACTTTCTGGCTATGACAGCTTTAAAAATGTGGATTGGTTCCACCTGTTCTTCACTCTAACAGCTTTTCTCTGACAGGGTCAGCTTGGATGTTCTCGTGGGTGTAATTTGGTTGTAAGACCCCGAGGTTAAGCACTGCATGTAGGACATGGTGGTTGCCCGGTGATGTAGTCTCTCCACTTTTGAAGCTAGAACTTGAATCTTGTCTATAGTAAGCTGGTAGGAAGTAGTGTTATATCTCTCGTTTCATCTTCAAATTCTCTCGTTCTTCATAGGTTGGCTCTTATCTCGGCCTCCTCTAATACTGTGTCTTCTGCGTCACTAAAGTCCTCCCTATGGAAGGGATTCAAATCCTAGTCCCTTTTTGCCCTTTGATCCGCCAAATTCCGGTCAAGGGTAATCTCCCCAAGGTTTCATCCTCGATGTCTGCACGCTTCCGCTGAATTTGGCAGATCTCTTGGTGTATCTCTTCCAGGGTAGGTATCTCCTGGGTGGTGCGGCTATAGTTTAGGCTTGGGAGGTGAAAGAGGCATGAGACTAATTGAATGTGTGGAAAACATAAATTGGGTTGCTGCTTTTCGACAAATTAAGGTTAGGTCAAAATTTGACTATGGTTTGGTGGGTGCTATGAATGGAATTTTTTTGTGGTGTCTTGGGTAGAGGCAGATGCTAGGAAACCCTAGGATAGAACTTGAGTTAGGCCAGCTCTGATACCAAATTATACTGAAGTTAACATAAACCAAAATAAAAATAGAAATATTATTATTGAATTCAAATAGGTTTACAATGGCAACTCTTCAAACAGGAAATAACTGATAACAAGCAAAAAATGACACAAGCGAACACCACTAAAGCATATCTAAAGAGTGGTGGCTAGATGGATCGGGATGGCTACCGAGGGTGGCAGCAAGGGGAAAGTGCAGAAATGTGGGGACACCAAGTAGGTGGTTGTCCTGGGTGATGACAGTAAGGATTTAGGGCAGATAGCGACGGGACTGTTGTTCCCGGGATGTCCTAGGCGGCAACGGTCAAGTGGGAGGGTTGAGACAGCGGGAAGGAGGTGTAATTTGGGTAACAACAATGTTGGAATAGAGGGGAAGGTGGTTGGTAGGATGAGGACCGTAGAAAATTGCAAATTGAGTGTTGTTGTAGGCAACTGCAGCAAGGTGTGGTAGCAGGAAGCAATGCGGAAGGATACGAAAAAGAATAGGAGGAAGCTAATCACCACCATGGGAGAGAAATACAACCAGGCTCCACCCAATCCCTCAAATACAACCCTCTAAAGGGAAAACGAAGTCAAAGGCTATCCTAACAGAAAAAAGAAATCTGAAATTAATGAAAACGTAACCCCAAGTAAACAAAACTACACATATAAAATAGCTAATACATAAAATAGGAATGAATTAGAGTATGAAGAAAATAGAACTTGTAAGAGAATAGAAAAAAGCAAGGAATCAAATAAGAAAAAAAGGGATCGTGGTTCTATAGACTGCGGCACGTTAAGCTCTCGCGTCAGTGTACGATAGAATAAGTCAAAGAGAAAAACATATTGATATGTCCCTAAAATTCATATTGACGTGCACAAATCTCAGCGCACATTTATACCAAAAATTTCAAAATAAAATTTGGAAATGTCCTATTGTTGGCGTCTGGTAGCACCGCTCGTGACTCGGAATGATGCAAGGCATCAAAAATTGGTTTAGTAATTGGAGGGGTTAGTTGACCCTTCTTTGGCCAAGGGTTGCCACCACGGGGAGTTGGGTCCTCCCCTAGTACCTTTTTTTTAGTTTTTTTATTATATTGCTTTCAGGATGTTTTAGGGTTCAGTTTTATTTATGTTTGTGTCAGAACACTCGTCGGCATCCCTATTTTCCCTTCTAAAGTTGTATCCAAGAGCAAGTGGTGTTTCACTTGTATCTCTTTCCGAAGTGATAGTTATCTTCCAAAGATCGAGTGGTGCTCCGGTTGTATCTCGTTCTAGCTAACGAGATGGTGTTTATCCTTCCCCAACTTTGAATTCCCCCCGCTTCACAGCCTCGCATCCCGCTTTTGTTGCAGCCGCCCAAAATAGTCGTTCCCAGTGGTTTTCTGTATTTTTTTATTTTCTTCATCACTTTCTTTCCCTCCTCTTCGTTGTTGTTGTTGTTCCATGCCTCCCAGTTCGCTACCAAACCTATCCCAGCCCTCTCCCTTCGATGTCGCATTACAAAAAATTCTTCCCTTTGTTGTTCTACCATTGTCCAGCCGCCTGGTATCACTGTCACAGCCCCGCAACTCCTTCCCTTGTTGTTTCACCACTGCCAGCCATCCGATATCATTGTCGCAGCCCCACAACTCCTTTCCTTTATTGTTTTAATGTTGTTCCAGCCACCAAAAAACCCTACTGTCCCCCATCCACAGCCTAGAAACCTCACATGTTGAAATTGCCACCCTCCAACGCCTCAGCTTACTCATTCCAGCCACCTACCACCACTTCCAACTAGGGCTGTGAATTTAGCTCGAAGATCGTTAATCATTCAAAAATTGATTCGAATTTTGGGTAAGATTGACATAAACGAGCCGAGTTACGAGCCAAAATTTTAGATCGAATTTTTTTTAGCCAATTTTGAGTCGACCTCGGCTCGACTCAAAATCGGATTGTTAACAACTTTAGTGATGTTGGGTTGCAAATTTAGCGAACTTGGATCAAAGATCGTTAATCACTCGAAAATTGATTCAAATTTTGGTTTGGATCGAAATAAACGAGTCGAGCTACGAGCCAAAATATTGATTAGAATTTTTTTCGAGCCGACCTCGGCTTGGCTCGAAATCAAATTGTTAACAACCCTACTTCCAACCCACCTAACCAACCTCCACCACCCCTAGATCTACATCTATTTGAGTTTTTGTATCGAGTCTGTTATCATTTCATGTTTAAGTAAATTGGTTGTGATCTCATATTTGCTTTCAGTAACAATATTTTGCTTTTTAGATTTTTTTTTCTTAACTCTGGCATCATTTGGTATCAGAGCTAGTCTAATCCTAATCATATCCTGGGGTTTCTAGCATTCACTATAACCCAACCCTATCTTCACCTTAAATTCTTCTTTCCCACCCTACATCACCCCTACATATCTTCCACCTAGCCATAACCAAACCCTCATCTCGCCACTGAAGTGATAATTTTTAGAGACTCGTTCGGGAGGAAAAGCCACAATGTAGTTTATATGGAAACCTGGAAAGAGATGTTCGTGAATCTTCTATAAAGAATGTACGACAGGAAATCCTTCAATTGTAACTGAGGCTTAGCACCTTCGAGAGGAGGCACTCCAGAAGGGTCACCCGTAGTCACAATAGTAATTTACCAAATAGAAAAAATACAATGAATCCCTTCCACCAAGCATATTTAAGAGATGAAGAAGCACTACCCTAAAGACTTGACATGAAATTTCCAAAAATACAGGATTTTGAAGTAAAAAAGGATTTGTCATATTCTGACGCTCACAAGGATTCAGATGAATTCATCGAGTGGCTCTAGACAGCGGAACGAATCTTTGAGTATCAGGACGTCCTACCAGAGGGAATTGTGAAATTAGCCGACAACAAGTTAAGAAAGAGTGCATCTAGGTGGTGCGATAACTTAAAAAACCTTCAACAGCAAGAAGAAGATATTAAAAATACTACTGGCCTAAAATGAAAAGAGATATGCAGTTCCAGTACCTACCAATTCGTTACAGACAAGACATCTTCTCGGGACATCACTGGGTAACCGCAATTATAAGCATAGTTCAATCCCAAATTCAAGCATCAAGAATACAATCAAAGGAAAATTCAAGCTGGCCTCATCTAAGGAGACTAGTTCCGAGTGGGAAACAGGTGGAAACAATCCGCATTCCCAAATTCTACCAAAGCAAGAATTGTTTTAAGTGTCACAGATTTGGGCATATTGAATCAGATTGCACAACCAGAAGAATGATCACTTTAATAATTAAAAGAGCAATTGAAGAAAATCCAGGAAAAGATGAAGATGTCAGAGAATTCTCAACTTCCAACCGACGTGGAAGAGAAACCAGTGATTCCAACTGACAACATCAAAGTGCCTCCAGCTTAATTTAACAATTGTTCTAAAAGCGAGTCAGACAAAGGTAATCGAGTTTATACAGAGTATGAGATTGTGGTGCCTCAAACAACTTTTCTTACGAGAGTTAAAAGGAGCATCAACATGATTAAATTGGATGTATAAAAGGCATAAGTTTGAAGAGTTGATACTAGACACAAGACAACTCTAAATAAGAGAATTTTAGACTTTTCGGATATATATATAGTCTACGTGCTGAGTGACACAGAGACTTGCCTGTCGCAACACACCCTGTGGTAAAAGGGCTGAACCAGCAGGTTTAACCAGGGAGAACAGGGCCAGCCAACCAACTGATCGGTCCTAGGCTATAGTGTTGTCTTTCCTATTTGAAGAGTCGCGCCCTTTCCTTTCTCTGTTTGTATCCCTCGCCTTCTCTGTTTGTCATATATATTATATATATATATATATATATATATATTTTATTTTTTTAATTTTTTTTTTCTTGTTTAGGGTTAGCTTTTAATTAATTTTGATTTCAGAATTCAGCCTCCATGCATTCTTCCCTAGCTAGTGATGTATCCGATGAAAGGTGGTGCTCTGATTGTATCCTGCTCGAGGTGGCGACTATCCCGACCTATTCCTCTACATATCACTCTCCCTTACGCATTGCTCCTCTAGCCGGCAACCTCACCCATCCAGCTGTCGGTTTCCTATCCTTGCTCTTGCTACAGCCGCAAGCTTCACCTACAGTCCACCTGCTCACAACCAGCCCCTCTCCTCCCTGTTGCCTCGCCCAGCTCCCTGTTTGTTCCCCCAGCTGCACCGCAAGCCTGAACCCCATTTCCTATCACAAGCAAAACCCCCACTAGCCTTGTACAGCTTACCATTACCCCTCCTAGTTGTCGGTCATCCCGATCGGCCTAACCAGAAATTCTTGTTGTGTCCTTTTCTTTCCTACTTTGAACTTGGTTTGTATCCTCATTGGTTTTAAGCAATAATATTTATATTACCCTTATAGTTTGGTTAACTCTTGTATCATTGAGTTGCCCTTGTATCATTGAGTTGCCCATACTGAGAGAGGTCAAACATGTCAGAAATCAGACTATTTTGTACCACTTCTCCAAGACTATTTTGAGTTATTTGAAAATTTAAAATCAATTCAGAAATGTATACACAAACAGATTATCAGAAAGGTGGATGAAACATAATGTTGGAAATCACCTTAAGATCTTTAGGGGAAAAAATATCCTATATTTGGAACTAAGTCCTTCTAAAGAAGAAGAGACATCTCCTGAGTTATTATGTCTCAGTGTGATCCAGCATGCCACAGATTTCATTTCAAAGTTAATTCTTCCATATGAAGTAGTTTATCAGATACATTCAAACGGTACAAGGAGTGGAAGAAGCCAAATAAAATTTAATGGCTCGAAGTTTGGTTCGTGAGAATACTCATCCACTTGCAGTTCCAATTTTGGTGTGCCAAAAAAGAAAAGATACCTATTATATCAGAATGTGCTTTAAAATGGCAATGTTTATAGTATTGACTTATCGGGAGATAACAATAGTACCACTGCTTTCAATGTGTCTAATCTGACTCCATACTTCGAGCGAACAGAGCTTCAATGGATGACGTCAAAGCTCTCCCCCAACACCCCGGGAGATTAACGTGGGCATCTAGAAGAGCTATAAAATTCGACGGCAAATGTCGCTTACTCACCTAGACCAAAGCGCTACAGAAACTAGAGGGGTCGGTCGGCGCTCCTCAACCGCCAAAGGAAGTGAACCCTTCCTAATTATCTCAATACATTATATTTACTTTCAGGATGTTTTAAGGTTCTACTTTGATTGTATTTCGTCGGGACAGTCATCGGCGTCCACTACTTTCCAATTTAGGGTTGTATCCAAAGCAAGTGGTGCATTCTAAGTTAATGATTATCTTTCAAGGGGCAAAAGGTGCTTTGTTTGTCTCGCTCGCGAAGTGGTGTTTATCCTTTTCCAATTCCTCTGCATTCCCCCCACTTTGCTGCTACACATCCATCTTTTACTGCAGCTGCCCAAAACAGTCATTCTCAGTTGTTTTTTGTAGTTGCATTGTTGTTGTCGCCTTCCCCTCTCTTTGTTGTCACTATTGTTCCTAACCACCTAATTCGATGTCATCACTATCCCAGCCCTCCACATTCACTGTTGCAGCCTCATAAATCCTTCCCTTTGTAGTTCTACCACTATCCAACTGTTTGACATCGTTGTCGCAGCCCCGCAGCTCCTACCCTTGTTGTTTTATTGTTGTCCAACCATATGGCATCGCTACCGCAGCCTCACAACTCCTTCCCTTTGTTCATTTAGTGTTGTTCTAGGTGCCCACACAGCCTACCGCCCCTCATCCAGCTCCCAAAAATCTTACTTGCTAAAACCACCACCCTCCAAAACCCAATTCTACACATTTCTGGCCACCTGGTCGACCTCCACAGCCCATAGATCGACCTTCAATTGAATTTGTGTATCAAGTTTTTTGTTATTTCCCGTTTTAGTGAATTGGTTGTAATCTTATATTTACTTGCAGCATTAATATTTTGATTTTCCGTTGTTCTTTGGGTTAATACTGGTATCATACTCACACTTCAATTTATGATCAAATAAAGTGTCTTAGTAAGACAAATAAAATGATATAAAAAATAGTTTTATCGAAGTTCAAATGAGCACAGATCATGCACTTAAAACATAATAAGAAGTTTTGAGATAGATTTTGGGGACTAAATGATCTCCAAATCTAACAAGTTTATTGTCAAATCGAGCTCTCAATGAGACGAATTTGAGATGAATTTAAGGAGCCTAAGATCGCCTAACACTCTAGGTTATCAAATAAAGTGATCAAAATTCATGTTGTACTTATGAAGGATGTTACTCACAAAATCTATAATAGACCTCCACTCTCTCCATGAAGAGGGACATGGATTGAGACCAAAATGAGAAGGCTAAAGGGAGATCAAAGCTCTTGAGGATTCCAAAGCTCAAATGTCGTTGAACCACCACTGCTCAACCGCCACCGCTGTCCGACCACCATTGTTTGGTCAACGCCACTGCGGCTAGACCACTGCTACTCAAGTACCATAGCTAGACCATCTTTTCTTGACCACCACAGCTGGAACATCATTGCCCATCATCAGGCCTCCATCGTAGGACTACATTTGCATGACCACTGCAAGCATTGGACCATCATAGTTGTGTCGAACCACCATCATCGAGAGCTACCACCGTCGCTGTCGTCAAGCCATTGTTGCCGCCAAACCATGATGCTACCGCAGCTGGCGGCGTCCCCACTGCCGTCATTAAGCAGCCATCGTTGTCGACAAACCACTGTTGCATAACAATACGTCTCCATGCATCTCCTCCATGCTAGCACATAGGTTGCTCATCTCTTCTTCATGAGATCGTTGTACATCGTGGAGCTCCCACATTAGGCCTTCTCGCATCCTCGTCAATTGGTCTTTCAAGAATTTCTACATTTGGAATATCATACCTCTGATCGTGAAATGGATGGTGATGTCCTCCTCCTCAAGGTGATACACCTTTTGTCTTAAATCCTCTATTTGGGCCTCCATGTCATTCATAGCCTCCTTACCTGAGCAAGGCGCAAATCAAAGGCATATATGAGCTCCTTAGACCTCTCATGTCGTCTGGACGCAGCAGGAACCCGTTGCTCCTCACAACCTCGTCCTTATTGAGATGACTCTATATTTGTCTCCTCAGACTCCATGACATGTTCTTTGAGACTCTTTGTGATGTCTTTAACCTTGACTCTAATACCAACAGTCACGGACAAACTTCGCTCAAGTCACCTATGAGGCTTTAGCACTCTTCTTAAGCACAAAATCGGTCTAACCTTTGCAATGATTGGACTTGGAAGAACAAATTTTTTTAGGAAAGCAATAAGGAGAAGTTGTTGAAGAAAGGAACACTTCACTAAGGAATGAGAGATTACACACTTTGTTGCTTAGAAATCTTGGAGAATACAATTGAGGGGGAGGATAGGGCAATAAAAGAGCCAATGCACTCAATGAACATCTTCAACTCGACTCGATTAAGGCTCAATCATGTTCGTTCAAATTAGTAAATAAACAAGTTTGAACAATTTTTAAAAGCTCGAAGCTTAAACGAACTGAAAATAAACATAGTCAAACTTGTTTGTTTATGTTCACGAACAAACTCATTTGTCGTTCAACAAGTAACTTGTTAAATACTCGATATTAAGCTCGATAATAACTATTATTATATATATGATATATTATTTAAATAAAATTTAATTAGTTAGAATTTATTTAATCATAGATTTAATAGTAATATATTATTATATCAATAATACTTTTAGTGAAATTATTAATCGTATATTTATTTTATTAATAAGAGAATAGTAATTTAGAATAGAATATTTACAGTTAAAGAGTCATAAAAAAATTTTCTTGCGTAGTTTTTGTAAACTTGAATGTAATGGGTTCACTTTTATGATCATCGCACTGCAATTACCAACAATATTAATATGGATTGCCTTATTGTTATTATTTTTTTATTAATACGATTTAATAAATGATCATCCCTATAAATTTTAAGATCAATTTAGTTCTTTCACTTAAAATATTTTAACCTAGCATAGCCCTATTAATAAGAAATATGCAGTTAATTATTAAACTTCAAAAAATTTAGAAGTCATAATCGACAAAATAATAGTTGCAATTAGAATTGCAAAATTACTTATTAAATTTTTTATATAAAAATATAAGCTCTCGTTTGAATTTTTAGCTCATTTAAATACGCGTTCACTTGTCATAAATAAATTAAGTACAAATTAAGTTCAAACATTGAAAAAGTTAAAAAAATCAGCTTGAACAATGCATGAAAGCTCAACAGAAGCTCAAGTCGAACATGAACAACTTATAATTATACCAAGCCAAGTCCAAACAATAATATACTCGGCTCAGCTTGGCTCGGCTCGATTATAGCCCTAGAAAGGGACCTCTATTTATAGTCTGCATTCAAGCCTTAGAGAATATTCTAGATTACATTAGAATAGGTTATCTTCCACATGGTTCAATATTATTCTTTAGATATACATGATTATAGAACTCTCTAGACTATCCTAGAATTCTCTTGAAACTTTCCTCTTCCAACATTTTTCTGGAATGCTGTTGAACTTTCTAGAATTCTTGAGATTATTATTCTTCTTTCTAATATTTTCTAGAATCTTCTTTTTCATGACTAAATAGATGTGGCTCATCCGTACTTGAGATGGCGATGCGTGAGATACATCTGTCACAAGTCGACTAGCACCCGATCGATATTGAGCCACCACTCGACCACTATTGTTGGATCGTCGAAATGCCGCCATCACCAGAATACCATCATCATCTCACAGCCACCGTTATGTCGAATCACCGACGCCAGACAGTCGCCTCAATTATGGTTCATCATCGCCATTGTCGAATCATTCTCTCTCAGTCGTCTATATGTAGAATCATCATCTCCAAGACGCCGTTATGACGGATCATCATCTCTCAGTCGTCAATATGCTAAGTCACGGTCATCTGTCACAGTCTTTGTTATGGCATACTACGTTGTTGTTGGATCATCATCTCGACCACCGAAGTTGTTGCACCTGACCATCTTTGTTAGGTCGTTGTAATTACTGGACCAATGTCGCTCGATCGACACCACTGTTGTCATTGGATCACCGGTGTTTGACCACAACAACATCAAGGTACACTCTTAATGTCAAATTGCCATCATCAAATCATTGGCGACTAGTTCTCGCTACTACTGCTGTTGGATCACTATTGTCTAGCGGTCACCACCAACAGTGCTAACAAATCCAAATCTTTGTCACACATCCCCTGTCATCAGTCTTCCATCATCACAGACGGGTCAATATCACTTCCCAAATATTTTCTTCAATTCTTGTAACATTATTTTTATTACTCAAGAGTAGAAAAAGTCTCGTAACATATATCTGAATAGTAGTAACATTTCAACTGGGTTAGGCCCCATAATTTTTTCCCTTTTGGGTTTTTTACGTAAAAACATTTGGAGTTTCCCATATAAATTATTTTTTTATTTATGCTAGATTTTCGTACAATACTAAGACATTAATATATCTAGATCGATGCAAATTTTTCAGCACACAATGATTATATTAAAATTATTTGATTGTCATATTATCATATTTTAATGTTTCCTTTGATATCTTAACTTAATGTGGCAGTTTAATATTTGTATAACACATCTTATTTCTTGATTTGATGTTAGAATGTAAACATGTTTTTTTTTACTTTATGCTTTATAAGAATGTTGATACGTTGCATTTGAATGTGATAATGTATTAGAATATTAATATGTTATTTCTTACTCACACACTTTTATGTTTATACAATATATATTCCTCTATGCACCTTTTTGAATTTGAGGCTGACGTCTCACCTCATAGACGAATACTAAATACACACATAATTTTACACCTTCTTGATAAGAATTTAGGTTATTCATTGATACTTAAACTTTGAAATTTCACTTCTCAAAAGGACATGAATAAAATGCATATCCTTAGAATCACTCCCGAAATTACATGCAAAAGTCCAATCGAGCATTTTAAATACTAAAAAAAACACTTTGTTATCCTATAGTTAAAAATCTTCCAATTATGGCAATTTCTAAATTTTGCATTGCTGCCACTCGCGATTCTTTTTCGCCGTTGCTGCCCTGCATTACACGCTATTGTTTGTGTCCATATTTCTATGCTTTTGAAAACTATCATAACAAAAAAAAAATATTTCAATGTATTGCATCCAACCAAACAAATGCATTTCTAAAATGCAAGTATTAGAGCTACTTTGCATTTGGTAGCTTGAAAACATCCAATCAAACACCCCCTTGACACCCTCCCATCTCCATCCATATTTCAATGAATAGGGAAAATATCATAACAAGAAATAAAATGCTCCAATGTATTTTTTTTGCATCCAACCAAACAAATGTATTTATAAAATGCAAGCATTACAGTTACTTTGCATTTCCTAAATGAATGTATTTTGCAAATATCCAATCAAACACCCCTAATGCACATAACATTCAATTAATTGATCCTCTCTGCAAGAACCACTCGATTAAAGGATAGCACAATGAAGAAATAAGTTGATAGATCGGCAATGCCAAAACCATAAATTTGGTAGGGGGAAGATTTGACTGGCCTCAAATTAAAAAGGGATGTTGGATGTTTCTTGCAACACTGCATGGTGTACCAAAGGGTTAAAGGTCAAGCTCATAACTCAGATATTTACACTTTTTTACCTATTTAGGAAACAATTTAACAATGAATTTTATTCTTACTCTTCCTCAAATTCAATAAGATGTTGATTTAAATTTCACGGAGGTCGAAATATTTGTCTAACATAGTTCACTTACTTACATGTAATAAGACCTTGGATGCCTCCCACATTGCTCATCTTTTTTTTCCATGAGAACATTCATTTGCATGAGATAAGTCATTCAACTACTTCATATCCAAGATGTAAAGCTCCTAAATAATTTTTGACAAACATTGTTAAAATTGTTTGATATGCCGTTGCAATATAGCAAGGCAGGACACACAAATGGATGAGCAAATAAAGGTAAATGATAGCATCAATAGGAGCAACATTTAATCCATTAGTGGTGACAAATCGAAGTGATAAGATGCTGCCTTCCAAAAAAGGAGAATGTTTTTAACATCATGCCAAATCTTTCCGCCCAAAAAGAAACCTTTGAAGTTGCATATACTAGAGTGTATCTAGTATTGCTCTCAGACATAATGTATTCAATTTGTTAACATCAATCACAAGGCCGAAAAACCTATTGAGCATGCCCAACAAATCCATCAGGAGGTAAAGTAAAATATTAAAGAAGCTAACACTCGATACAAGTTGGTTACAAATCAAACCCAGCACCTAATATTGTTCAAAGAAAGCAATCCGATGATAGTACATTATCCAAGAGGCATATCTAGCAAGCTCAAAGCTAAAAAAATTAGTACATTTGCATGCTGCAGAAGATTAGCAGCAATGCTTAAGAAATTAGATGTATCAGATACTCTGAAGTCGCATATAGATAATACCACATAATTCTTATATATTTACACATTTAGCATCTAAACTTTGATATTTGACTGTATAACATTCAAATTCCTGATTCACGAAAAAAAGAAACACTAATATCAAATTTTTAAGGTGAAATGTCCCTTTTCATGCACATGGTTAGATGTGATTAAGGCACTAATGTGCAATGGAAATAAATATTAAATTTTATAAGTTACACAAGTAAATACATAAGAATTTTGATACATGTAAGAAAATCCCAACACTTCGAAAGTTTTTAATAGCTTTCAGCACTTCCCCCCAGATGAATTATTTTTATAGTTATAAAAGTCAAGGTTGAGTTTCATGAGTGGAGTGGATTTGAAACAGAACAAGCTATACGGAAAAGGAAATAATTTTAACATCAATTTAAGGTAGTGTATATTTTGTTTATTCTTTCTGTCATTTTTCCTCTGTTTTCATTCGTTTTACACTTTTCCATTTTTTGACCTATTCATTCCTTTCTTTGTTGGCTGCCATTTTTCCATTTTTGACATAATCATTCCTTTGTTGGAAAGCTTACGCGTAGGACCAAAGGCTTAAGTATGGTTTCTTGGAAAAGGAACCACCTGTGCTTCAATGAGCTGTTCTGAAACTGAAACCAATGCAAAAAAGGACGCCTCTCTCAACTGTTGCAACAAGGTTTGCAAAAAAATAAAGTTAGAGATAAACGTGCAGTTTCAAAAAGCAAAATAACTGAGATGAGAAACACTAACTTAATAATGAGACGACGAGCATTAAAATATTAAGTGAACCAAATGATAAACATAACTGCTTGTACAGATCATAAGAGGGTATACTCAATCATTAAATCAAAAAGCTATTACTAAAAAAGTGAGAATTAATGCAGGAACGGAAGACAATTTTTCTTGTCGAAAAGAAGTTTACATCGTCATATCCAACATTATAAATATCATCTAAAGTTACCCCAAATCCAATCTACTGCGTTTGAAATTATACCAGAAAAGATGGGCAGCCAAGTTTCCCCATGGTGACTTACTCATCTTAAACAAGCATAAAGAAACTTAACATAACTAAAAAGCAAACAAATATAAAGAACCTTAACATAACTAAAAAGCACATAATACAAGCTAACAGAGAAACAGATTGGAATTCCTGTAATGTGATTAAGCAAATTGTTCTTGAGGAAGAGAGACAATCCACCTAATGGTAGAACAACTGCCTAAGAAGAAAATCCAAAACTTTAGAGCAAAAATCCAAAACATTATTGCCCAAAGGTCTGGGTCCAAACTAGGATCAAACTTTAGTGCCAGCAGGTTTGGCAGCATTTGCTTTGGTGTTTGTCCAAGGTCCATCTCTAGCACAACATCGAGATATTGGTATGTCCAGTAACAAATCCAAAGGCAGGAATGTACCATCTGTAATAATATATTTTTAAGAAATCAGGGAAATGTTTTTGTGATTTAAAATGCACCCCTAATTATACATGTCTCAGATTTCAACCGAATCATTTTTATAAAATTTTACGAGTTAAAACGATTAATTTGCTATGTAATACTATATGTAAATTATGAATAGATTGGAAGATTTAAAATTAGAATTTATAAGTTTAATTAAACTTATTTAACCCTTAATTAACCCTCCCTGGTCCTGCTTTATTGTTCCCAGCCGACCCATTATCGTAATATTTAGGTTGAAGGGTTGGGATCCTTACTCCAAAGCTTCGAAACCCTTTTCCCTTCCTCTCAGCTAAGTTTCGCATCCCTTCTCTCCTACGAACAGCTCCAAGTTGCGAACAGAGTAGGTCGCACTAGCCGCAAAGTGTTGAAGCCTATTTCCCTCTCCCGATTTCTTGCTCCCACGAAGCCGCATGATAGGCGCGACCAGCACAAAGTCGCATGTGGTAATTTAGGGCTCTGAGGGTGAAATAAAAAGGTACGAAACTGATTTTAACGCTACTTGGGACTCATTTCTATTCTCACTCTTTTGTTTTTATATTTGTCCCGATTTTGTGTGTTTTTCCATTTTCGGTAGTCGGAGGCACAGAACTTGTGCCAAAAGTGTTAAAAGTGGCTTGTGAACTTTTGTAAGAGCTTAACAAGATATCAGCGGAGATAGGAGACAGGTTGAGATGATAGGAAAAAGAGGGAAAAAGATTTGGCAGGATCGAAGTAGGTTAGATTTTGACATGAAGTACATTTAAGATACATTTTAAGCTAGTCAGTTATGTTTTTAGTTAAATCCCTTTTATGCGCCTAGATATCCTCAAATTATAAATTATTTACAGATTTCAGGTTGTTTACCTAAGTCGGCGAGTTTGAGACAAGCGTGTAGAAGCAAGTAGTAAGACGGCTCTGTAAATTCAAGCAACTTAATCATACGCTAAGAAGAATAATTTGATTAACAGAAATTGTTTAAATCTTTAAGCTTGACTTTTGTTCTAGATTGTTACTATTCATATATGAGTTACCACATCGTCTAGCTAGTTATCAAAGATTAAGAATATGGCATGGAAACCAAGGTTAGTAATTATATTTTTAAATTTCAGTAATCTATTTTATTTCAAAATGTATGTTTGACTCCATGTATGTTATAGTTTAATTAGATTTTTTATATCGTTAGATAGAAAAGATATACAAAATATGCATGATATGTATGATAGACATGACATGCAATATAGACATAATAGACAAGATATGCATAATATAAAAGATATGTATGAAATAAGATATACAAATGAAATGAAAGATATGCATGATATAAAAGACATGCATGAGATAAGAGCTATAAATGAGATGAGAGATGCATGATATATATGATGATTAGTTGCACAGCAAAGTACATATGCATATTAGTATATGCATGAAGATATCTGAGAAAAATGTATGTCATGAAGAATAAAACAACTTATATATGAACGCTTATACGTGCATGTTCAGATGAGGAGTTTATCATTTAATAGTACAGGCAAAGAACGTAGAGTAACTGCGCGCGTAGAGATTTTTCTACCACCTCATACAATTGTGATGGTTCGATCACTAATTGTTGCGCTACGGGATAATATCGGTTAGGAGCAAGTAGACCAACGCTTACCTCACCAAACAAAACCGTTGTGTTGACAGTATAATATCGACTAGGGACAGGTAAGCAACTTTCCGCCCTAGACAATTGTGATGTGTAGATCACTAACCGTTATGTCGGCAGGATAATATCGAGCAAGGGTGTGTTAAGTTTTGTTGACGGTGATCCTCAAAGAGACAGATGTGTGTGTAAAGTGTATGAAATAATAATAAAGGTATAATAATACATATAGAAATTTAGAATATTTTTCATTAAATAAAAATCATCGATACATGCATTAACATGAATAAGATTTCTTATAAAAATATGAAAGTCTATCCTATTAAAAAATTTCTTATAGATATATGAAAGACCAGCAAGCATATTGATTTCTATTCTTTGAGTTATTCTAGTTTAGAAGTGTGATTACTAATGGGCATAACTCATTATATTGTTTTAAAACTTTTTTTAGGTTTTAAGCTTTTGAACAAGATGAATAGAAGAGAAGCACATATGCATAGAAGGCGAGAACAACAAATTGAAATGTACAAATTTCTATTTGTTAATTAAATTATTTTCTTTAGCGGTTTTTCATGAATATTTGAATATCAAACTGTTAGTTGCATAAATAAATAATAGAGAATTATTTCCACCGTCCTTTCTCGTCTTAGTTAATTCCAAGCATCGGGTTGGATCGTGACACAATCTGTAAGAATAAGAAAATTATGCTCAAAATGATCAGTTTCTTCGGGGACATTTTTTTAGCAAGCCATTCTGATAGTTCGCTTTTATTTAAACCACATTCACAAGTGTAGCATGATACACAAATGATGCTTATGTAGCTAAATTTTCTCTTTATTGCCAAACAATGGAAACAAAAATAAAATAATTAAAGAAATAAAATAAATAATTTGTGCAATCAGGTTAAAAGTAATTGAGTGTACTATTAGTCCGGAGGAACGAACAAAATATACTAATATTTTCAAGAGTTTCAAAATGTCGTGTCAATTCATGTCTTTCAACTTACTACACCGAGGAAAGAATTATTTTCAAGGCATTGAGATTTAATACAGCAAGAGAAGATTTTTTCCCATTCCTGTAGAAAAGGAATTTACTTTGTAATAATCATCATAATAATCATCACTTTATCCCAAATCAATCTATTCATTTCACAGGATGTAAGAAAAGTAGCCAGCCAAGTTTTTCATCACTAATTTATCTAAAACAAACATTTAAAACCTCAATATAAAAAGTATGAAACAAATGACAAATAAACTAAACAATAGATTGGCTTACCAAGCCAATATTTTCTGCAATTAAGGAGGCCAATAAACCTAACGTGAAACAAACTGAAGAAAAGAATACCAAACACTTAATAGCCACAGTCCAAAGCTTTTTGGGGAACTAGGTGATGAGAATCTGGAAATTTCCCTACAGCTACAATTGCCTAGGTTATGCGGCTTCCTTTGGTGATGAACCCTCTCGTAGCTTTTATTCAGCAGGCTTTTTGGTTCCTTGTCAATCAAAGTCTTCAGAAGGATAAATTCTATGGCAAGTCTTTTTTGGGATTTTCGGTCGGCCTCCTCCTACAACATCTATTCAGGGCAACACCTCCAGTTATCCATTGTGGGGGCTTCAGGAATTGACTTTGTAGACAAATTTTGTCAAGTTTTGTGGTTCTTTCTCAGGTTTCATTCCATTAGGTTTGATTAAGGGAAACTTTCTAACGTGCTTTATGATTATGCACAACAAAGTAAAAACATCTGCATGAAATAAAATTTAAAGGGAGTGCATAACTTCCTTTTAGCTTTCAATTATTTCGGGAGAGACTATCATACAATAGAGAGATTTGCTTACTTATTTTTTATGAATTCTTCCCCTTTTAACTCGTCATTTATATTTTGTTATCTATTTGAGAGTTATTAATTTTAATCAACCTGATTTTCAACAAGTGAGGATTTCAAAGTGTTTGGTTGTTTTTCTGATCTTAAATTTGCAACCATTACTTCTAGCAGAAAACCAAAAAATTTTCTTATTGGTTTCCATGATATATTTTATATTTTCATTTATAGAATTTGTTAAAATATAAGAGTTTGATGCCCATAAATTTTCTGCAATGTTGAATGATTTTATGCATCTCATATTATATTTGCATCAGAAAACCAAAAATCTAAGACTTCCTCAATCCTACTACTAGACACAAAAAAAAAAATAGATGGAAATTATTTGGGAACAAAAGACCTACTTGAAGAGACATGTAAATTAGTAAATCGAATGAAACTTCACCACTTTTATATCATAAGACAACAAGATTCAACTTGAATTAGTTTTTATATTAAATTTGCAGCTTCCATCCTACAGTTCACTTTCTATTAATCACTACTAATGTCGTAAATTTCAACTGATATTTAGTTAGAGACTTGCCATTGTCACCGATATAGAATAAGAGTGAAATAATTAAAGAAACTATGTGATAAAATTGGTACAAAGAGATTTATAAATTATAAATAAACCCTCATTCCTCACATGAGAGATGAAGGAGAAGAGAATGGCGAGTTGACAACTAAAGCATAACTCATGAGGAAAAATGCAGGTGAACAACCACCAGCCATTGTTGACCGCCAACAACGACTATTATAGCAAACTACGGTTGTTGCAGCCACAAACTATAGTTGTTTTTGCCAAACTATTACTATATAGTTGTGATTGTGGATTTTTTTGTAATTTCATCTTCTCCAACTCAGGAGAGTGGATATGTGTACTTTCAAATTCATAATAGGTTATTATGAATGGGCTAGACTTTGTGATTTTTTTCTCTATTAGGGTTTTTTCACAAAAAAAAATATAATTGCTTCTTATGTTTTTATCTGCGTGGTGAAAAAACTAAACTGAGTTAAGGTTTGAGATTTTTCTAACATTGAGAATTTTCTAGTGAAATGACATTGGTAAGCATTAAAGCATGAAGAGAATTTGTTTTAACGTAAAAAGTATAAATTTAAATGAGTTCCAAGTTAAAAAAATTTCATGATTTGATATATTTATAATTTGTGTACCGTTAATAGCAACATGAGGAAATTTATCTAATTATCAACCGTTAGTTGCATAAGATATTCAGCTTCTAATTCAAACAGCATATTTGGTTAGTCTTGTGTATGTAAATTCTACAAGTAATTCAGACTTGTACGTAAGCAATGTATAAGAAAGTCTTCATATTGCAAAATACATGCTTATGTCCTACAATTAATGATTAAGCAATTAAGTACTAATTTTAAATCACGCAAGTTGAAGCATCATAAGCATTTTAATATTTAATAAAAATGTGAGATAGCTACTACTTCTAATTTACACATTAATGCGTAGAATCGATTAGCATGTCATAACTAAATAATGTGTATTTAAATGTTTAATGATGAAAATGCCATGAGCTTAAGAAAGTCTTGTTATGTTGGAAATAGTGGCAATTATATATTTATGAAGCCTGTGCATGTAGAGCAACAGACTTACAAGACAATTATATATTTATAAGTCCCCAATCCCTTGAAATCGAACAAGGGATTTTTCAATACCGATAACGTTTGATTATATATCGGTTCTATTGAACTTAACATTTATAGCCTATTGGCTGAGTTTTCACCCTATGATATATGGTGTAGGTAGGATGCAGTCCGCCACCTTATCATGGTCAATGAACGTAGACAATCATACATAGCATATTCTGAGTTTCTAATAATATACTTTTTGTTAGTATACAAAAAATGAATATCATGAAATGTTTAATCTAAAAAGTTGGCATATGAAAAATTTAACTAGCATGGTAGATAGTACACACTGTAATTGAACATCGAACATCTCTTTTAAAGTTTTCTTCAATAAGATTACCTCATATATTATTATTCAGGCATTTTCACTTTATAATGATTATATGTAATACACTACACAAAATTAGAATCATATTTTAATCCTTATGTCCAATTCAAGATCAACTTATCATATTGTAACACCAAAAATTGAGAAACCAGTAAAAATTTTGATGTCATTAAAAAATACCCCAAATTTTGCATCGCTCAGATTTCAACCGAATCAATTTTATAAAATTCTACATGTTGAATTGATCAATTTGATATATAACACTATACATGAAATTTTAATGAATGGAAAGATATACAATTATGAAGTATAAACTTAATTAAATCTTAATTAATCCTAATTATTTCCTCATCTCTCGCAACCTTACTATAGCCAGCGACCTATTTGTGCATTCTCGGATGTAGAATACAATTGTATTAGAATATTAGAATATTAGAATATTAGAATATTAGTTAATGCAGAATTCTGTATTAATTACTTTTCTTTGCTTTTATTTTCTTTGCTTTATTCTTTTATTCTGATTTTATTTACTTCCTTACTAGTATATCCTGTAATGGGTATTTATACCCCACTTTGCATCAATAAGAAATAACTTAGGGTTCTATTCTAACATGGCATCAGAGCCATGGCCCTAACTTCAATCCATGTTTTATCTTCTCCCCCGATCAAGCAAGCAAAGTTCACGTCTCCTCTATTCGAACCGGTTGGGGTCCTGCCTTCTCTAAGTCGAGACCTTGTTCTCCCTTCAGATCTATCCCATCTCCACTAATTTGAGCCACTGTTCAAGAAGGTTTCCAGCCATAATGGGCCCAAAACTTGTCCAAGAACTTGTCGTTCAGAACTTGTCTCCTCTAAGCTTTTTGTCTTCCTCCTAGTGTCGTAATCGCAACCACTTGGAAAATCTGATGTTCTTCTATGGTGTGGTCGGCACGATTCCTCACTGCAGAAGCATTCCTTGTGGTTGGCAAGGTCTTTGCACCGGAAGTCTTTGGGTCTAGGTCAAACTTCCCCACAGTAGTCATATCCCTTACAAGGCCCGCCATCTTCTCTGCTTCGAGATCCTGTCCAACGCATCGATGGCATCATCATATCTAGGAATTTGCCAATGCATCAGTTTGGAAACCTTCAGAGCAATATGTTCCCAGCATACTTTACACTTGTTTTAGTGTGTGCTACTTCTTCATTGACAGCATTTGTGTATCTCCATCCATGGAAATCTGCGTCACCTCAAGGGCGATATCAACATGGATTTCTTCTTTGTTCTTTTGGCTTCATCCTTTTTAACCTCGTGGTATTCACTCCCATGATTATTAAGATTACGAAGAAGAGGCACAAGGTCGAACGAAAACTGAGCATCAGCAAGGTCCGGTGGTCAGAAAATTTGGAGATTGTGAAAGCGAACCTTCAGCTCACTGATATCAGGGTCAGCGAGGTGGGTCACCTTCATCGGTGGCATCATCATATTTAGGAATTTGCCAAGGCATCTGGTTGGAAACCTTCGGAGCAAGATGTTCCCAGCATACTTTACACTTGTTTTAGTGTGTGCTACTTCTTCATTGACAGCATTTGTGTATCTCTATCCATGGAAATCTGCATCACCTCAAGAGCGATGCCAACATGGATTCTTCTTTGTTCTCTTGGCTTCAACCTTTTCAACCTCGTGGTATTCACTCCCTTGACTATTAAGATTACGAAGAAGAGGCACAAGGTCGAACAAAAACTGAGCATCAGCAAGGTCCAGTGGTCAGAAAATTTGGAGGTTGTGAAAGCGAACCTTCAGCTCACTGTTATCAGGGTCAGCGAGGTGGTCCAGGAGCTAGAGTGGCACGTGTCAAACGAGATTAAGGAAGTATATGTGAAATATCAGAAGGCGCCCGAGTTGGCCCAATCAGAGGCCGACGAGGTCCGGCGAACTAGAGTGTTGGCAACTGCCATCGGTTCGACAAAGGCTGCTTGTTTCCAAGCTGAACCAACGGCGGAGCGGGTCTCACCATGGGGGAAATATTTTCACACTACAACATCTGAATCCAACACAGTACAACCAACCTCTACCCAAAACAATCCAAAATCCTCCAATTCTCTTAAAAATCAAATGAAGAACTTAATCAAGCTGCTTGGTTCCAATCCGCTCTCTTCCGACCCGTCAACCTTCCACGTTCATCAAGGTATCAATCTTATGACACTCACCACTTTGGCCTCTTCTAACCCATGCATCATTGATTTAGGTCCACAGACCACATGACTAGAAGCTCTCAAGCCTTATCGGCCTAATATCATTGCTCAGGGAAAGATGCTATTAAAATTGCTTATGGGTCTCAAAGTTTCATTGCTGCTAAAAGGTATATTGTTTTAACAGCAGGTCAAACTCTGGAATGTGTGTTACATATACCTCTATTAAAGTGTAAAATTTTATCTGTTAATAAGTTGACATATGACATCAATTGCAATGCTTATTTTTTACTGATATTTGTTCCTTTCAGAATCGTCATTCGATGAAGATGATTGAAACTGCTAAAAATGTTAGCGGGCTCTACTTCCAAGAGAAAAGCACGAGGAAAGAGAATACTTCATCTAATAGTTGCAGTTTATCTCAGTCAACTGAATGTCCTATTTTACACTGTCGTTTGGATCATCCTAATTTGTAGTATCAAAAATAATTATATTCGTTGATGATTTCAAATAAAAATTCATCTAATTTCAAATGTAAAATCTGTCAGTTAGCTAAACATCATCTCGTACCTTATCCAGTCTACAAATACACACCTTCGGCTAATTTCTCTCTTATTCACAGTGACTTATAGGGACTTTTTTGCACTCCTAGCTACACCAACAAACGGTGATTCCTTACTGTGATTAATGACCACACTCGGATGACCTATGTATTATTTTTTAAAAAAAATCAGAAGTTGTTGTCTCTTCTAAAATTTCTACACCTTCATTTTGACCCAATTCAAAATTCTTATTCAAGTCCTTCGGACTGACAGTAGTCATGAATTTTTTAACTCTATATTAGAAAAATTATTGGTAAGTAAGGGCATCCTCCATCATAGCTCATGTACGGGTAGGGGTGTAAACGAACCAAACACGAACAAACAGATGATAACTCATCGATGTTACTCGCTCCAATTTATTTCACTCTAATATCCTAAAATGTTTCTAAAATTTTATTATTCTTACTGCTACTTATCTCATCAATAGAATTCCGTCAAAAATTCACAACTTTAGTACTCTTTAGCGTCTTGAGATCATGATTTCCTAACAATTGAATATCTCCACTTTAGATCCCAAAATTTTTGGATGCACAGTCTTTGTTCGGAACACAGCCCCTAGCTGGAGTAAACTTGATCCCAAGTTCATAAAATGTGTTTTCCTCGGGTACTCTGCCACTCAAAGAGGTATTAAAGCCTTAACCCTACCACAAACAAGGTCTATTTGAGTGTTGATGTCTCTTCTTTTAAAGTCTTTCATACAATCGAATATCTCCACTTTAGATCCCAAAATTTTTGGATGCACAGTCTTTGTTCGGAACACAGCCCCTAGCTGGAGTAAACTTGATCACAAGTTCATAAAATGTGTTTTCCTCGGGTACTCTGCCACTCAAAGAGGTATTAAAGCCTTAACCCTACCACAAATAAGGTCTATTTGAGTGTTGATGTCTCTTCTTTTAAAGGTCCAGCAAGGGGGTAGCTTGAGTTCTTGGATATTGTTTTTTACCCTACTCCTGTGGATGTGCCCCCCACGTCACCTACCATCGAGAAACCCTCTGTTTATTTTACTCCACCCAAGTCTATTACCACTAAGAAGGCCTTTGTCCCTTTTGTCCCGCCTGCACCTCCTCCCACTCTTCATGTCTATACTCGGTGCACTCATTTTGTTACACCTACTCTAGAGCTCGCTAACTCTTGTTGGACCCTGAATCCCCTCTGGACGACATTCCAAACACTGCGCTGACTCCAAATGAGGAAGTCAGTTTCATTTGTAGGGTACGCAATCAGACAGACTCTCTCTATCACATGGCAAACTATTTCTCTCCTCACAGATTATCACAAACCTACAGAGCATTTGCTAGCCCTGACTAACCATCATCTTCCATTTATTATTGAAGTTGCCTTAGCAGACCAAGCCTGGAAAGTTGTCGTCATTAAGAAGATGAATGTTCTACAACGGAATCATACTTGGGACATTATTGATCTTTCTCAAGACAAGAAAGTTGTGGGATGCCGATGGCTTTTTAGCATCAAGTTTAAATCTGATGAATCATTTGACAGCAACAAAACACAGTTGGTTGTCAAATGGTACTCACAAAGAGTTGACTATGATGAGACATTTGATTCAGTCGCTAAATTAACACCATTCGGATCCTCTTATCTCTTGCAGTGGATCAAAATTGGTCTTATTCCAGCTTGATGTCAAGAATACATTCCTGAATGACGATCTTACAGAAGAGGTATATATGACACTCCTTCCAGGATTTGACTCCACTGCCTCACAAGGGCAGGTTTGTAAACTGTGAAAATCTATTTATGCATTGATGCAATCACCATGAGCATGGCTCGGGAATTTCATAAAGGTGATGGTAGACCATGGATTCACTCAGACGTAATCGGACCACACTCGCTTCTTCAGGTATTCCTCCAGCGGGCAAGTAGCAATCATTATTGTTAATTTTGATGATATGGTTCTCACATGTAATGATCTACCAGCATTGGAGACTGTGAAAGGCATTCTTAATGCGCTTCCTTTGAGATGAAGGACTTGATATCTCTCTGGTACATCTTCTGCATGGAAGTTGTTCGGTCATCTCAGAGTATTTGTCTATCACAGTGAAAATATGTGATTGACCTTTTGACAGAGAACAATCTTCTCATGTGAAAACTAGTGGTTGTTTCAATGGATCCAAATGAAAAGCTTATTGATGTTCCCAATGTTTTTCTTGTAAACAAGACTCACTATCAGCGCCTTGAAGGGAAAGTCATCTATTTTGTCCATGCACGCCCCGACATATGCCACACCGTGGGTATAGTAAGTGAATTCATGCATGATTCCTATAAGCACCACCTCCAAGCTGTCCATCGGATTCTCCACTACTTAAAAGGGATTAGGTTTATTTTTTTTCCTGCCACACCTCTCGTTCTATTGTAGTTTACAAAGACGGGGATTGGGTTAGTTCCATCCAAGATCAGCGATCTACCTCGGCGTACTGTTCATTTGTGTGGGGAAACCTGGTCACGTGGAAAAGTAAGAAACAATCTGCAGTTGTTCAGAGCGGTGAGGAAGTTGAATTTGGATCCATGTCCCTAAGAATTTATGAAGTTCTCTAGTTATGCATCATACTCCACGAACTACGTATGACTGTCTATGCTCCCCTATAGTTGTTTTGTAATAAAAAGGTTGTCATAAACATTGCTCGCAACCATGTCCAACATGATCAAACCAAGCATGTTAAGATTGACCGAGCGCAAGTCCGGGGAATTTGTGTTCCGTTTGTGTCATCTAGTGGTCAGGTGACAGATATTATCGCAAAGAATCTTCCTCTGTCACTGTTTATGAGTTCAAATCCAAGTTGAACATAACTGACATCTATGTTTCAACTTAAGGGAGAGTATTAGAATATTAGAATACTTGTTAATACAGAATTATGCATTAATTTTATTTTCTTTTCTTTATTCCTTTATTTGTTTTTATTTATTTCCTTATTAGTATATCTTATAATAGGTATGTATACCCCTCTTTGCATCATTATAAAATATCTTGGGATTGATTCTTTGTGGAAGGGTAGATAAGGGCATAAGGAGCTTCCTGAATTCCCATTCCCTCTCTCAATTCCTCCTTACTACGAGCAGTCGTGCTCGATACCTGTAGCAAGTCGCAAACATAACAGGAAACGCGACCCGCTAAGTGCCGCAAATGGCATTTCAGGGCTCCAGGACAAAATCGGTGTGTACATTGTGACATTCATTTCCTTGCACATTTGTTTTGATGTTTTTGTCACGAATAGGTGCACTTTTTTATTTTTGGTAACTGTAGCGGAGAATTTGTGTTGAAGACTATGGAATTGGTTTGTGGTCTTCCGTAAGGCCATTAGAGAGAAATCAAAGAAGAAAATAGAGCATTAAGATAATAGGAGGTAGAAGGTAGAAGAATAAGAAGTCTCGAAGAAATGTTGGTTATGCAGATAAGCCCATTTGAGATAAGAAGGTTATGTTTGGGGTTAAACCAAGAAATGAGCCAAGATTTTATGAAATCCTTATGTGTTTACTAATCTCATGTTGTCTAAACTAGGCGGCGAGCTGGATGCGAGCTTGAAGAAACTCATCGTAAGGTTGTTCCATCAATTCAGGTGAAATAATCTTTTGTTAACTTAAGAAAGATAATTCTCCATAGGTTTCCATGTGATTACGTGTTTGACATTATTGCATAATTTTCTACATATTTTGTATGAATAAATGCATAATTTTATGAATACAAACTTGTTGTCACTTATGATATCTATGATATTACTATGCTAAGAACTTGATGAACAGGCTAATGAAATCATTGCTTGTAGGCATTCATTTATTATGATTCATGCATATAATAAATATTTTTTACAAAAATTATATTTTAAAAAATATCACAAGTGATGTTATAAGTAAGCTATCACATGAATAGTTTTAAGTATGGATGATAGGGAATGATGGGATTCCCAACTCCTAATATTCAGACGGTGACAAAGCTCCGAGGATCGTTGGGATCAAACGGCCATGGAAAGTAATGAACAATTGGTACCAGAGGACTATTAATAACTGCTATGTAGGGAAGTTGTCTTTATCAATAGTTAATGCAGTTTTTGGGGTGTTTGACGACCCAATAACATGACATAACATAGAATAATTGAGGCCTATACAATTACAAGTGATATTCCTATAATTAGATCAATAACTCTTATGAATATACTTATAATTACACATGAATAGATGAAATATGTTTTATATAACAATCGTGATTTTCTGCATTACAAGTCCTTTTTTTCATGTTTTATACATTTATAGCATATTGTGTCATGTGTTGTAAACCAATATATGGATTACATACAAGCATACACGTTACTTTTTCATCTATAAAATTTTATTTGTCTTGATTATTTCACTGAGCTCATTGTTGCTCACTCTACATTGTTGACTTTCAATAAGAAGTAAGAGCATTAGAGCGAATAGCCAGGTATGACCTATACAGCTTTTTCATTTCATATTTTTGTAAGCTTGTACAGACTTTTGGATATGTATTTTATTTATGTTGGATTTAATAGCTCTGTAAAGACATATCTATTTTGATGATATAACTTTTACGCTTTTGATTATATGCATATGAATGAATTATGAAATAAAATGTATCAAGTATGTTAGCGATGATTCAGTTAGACTAATTCATCACTCACTTTTACGCTTCTGAGTATATGCATATGAATGATTTATGAAATTAAATGTATCAAGTAAGTTTACGTTATTTCAATTATGGTTCTAATTTTGCAAGTCAGAATGAGTGTTAGTGAGAATTTAGTCTAATCGAATGGTCTGTCACTATCGTGCCTTAGCCAACCCTTTTGGGGGGTGGTGCAGTTAGGGTGTCATTATTTAATGTCCTTATACATTTGAATAATTTATAGCTCACCAGAAATTATTGTAACTATTGTTTTGGGTCGAGGGAAGAGCACGGTTAAGCATGAGTGACAATCAATTTTGAATTTACAACTCCATGTTTAGTTGTTTAGTTTTGAAATAAGACATAAAGATATATTTAGGTAATGTATATGATAAAAATTAATTGTTATAAATATAAACCCTTATGCTTATTAGAAGCTCTAAGATGAATGCATAAAATAGTTTTGGATGCTTTTGTGCAATCGAATTGTGTTATTTATTGGATCTCTGTGAATTAAGAATTAATAAATATGATATGCTTGGTTCGTGCAGGTGATGGATTATATCACTCACTCTATTCCGCCAAGTAAGGATTAGAATGGGCATTATTGGTACATTCAAACAATTAATTTGTACCCACCACTGTGATATCTTAGGTTTGATTGGTATATAAGACTTACCTAAATAAACTAAAATGAAACCAAGGATTTACCTAGGCATATCCAAAGGTTTCTAGATGGTCATTTTTGAGTGTGACAAACAATAACAAATCAAAGCAGCAACCATCGGTTACTAATACCCTAAGGTGCAATATTTATTTATTGTTTAGGATTTAAAAATAAAAACTAGTTAATTGATAATCCAAAAATGTAGAATTATTTTCCAACTTTTATAAAACCCAACACCATGCCCGTAACGTACCATATTCGCTCTGAATAGAAAGCAGGAAAAAATATCATGTCTTTATTAGATAAAATGCATTAAAAACAAGTAGACCAATCTGCATCATCATTAGTGCCGCAAATGTGACCAATTCACTAGATAATCAAACTTCTGGTAAGACCATGATGGTCTTATTGATGACTTTATCTATTAACCTGTCCAACTCAGCATTTGAAGTCAATGTATGTAGGAAACAATCTCAAAATGTGAATAAAAACAAGTAAAATGCTGCAGAAATGTCTATTTACTTTCCACCAATCTACAGAACCAGAAAGTTTGGCATTCTGCGACTCTCTGAAACGTTCTTTAACAGCTCCAACAATGGAATCAATCATTTCTCTGCCAAAAGCACTAGCAATCTCTTCCAGTAACAAAGAACCTGAAACAATTTTACTACTTCCATCAAGAAAAAAAAAACCAACAAAGAGATGCGAACAAAATACAGATCATTAGAAAATAAATAATTCAAATAAGTATAAGATATAACCAGAAGTCTTTACTGTTATTAAGTTTGCCGAATTTTTCTTGGGGTATGCAAAGCATCAATCATATAAATTACTAGGAAGACCTCATTACTTCAATCCATCAATTAAGTATTACATTGAGGCTCCGACCAAAATTATGTTATTAAAAAAAATTACAATCCGCCATAAAGAAAAAAAATCTAAAATTTTTAAATTCCCTTACTAGACAGCAAAGCCTTCTCCATATGCACACCAACAAACCCCAAGAAATGTCTCATTTACTTAAATGAAACCAAGGAAATATAATGATTGAAATAAGGCATTGCCATCTAACAAAACAAAATTCATTTCATTCCAAATAAGCATCAAAATTAGAAAATATGGTAGAAATAAAACTAAAGTTGTATGTATGTGTCCGCCATGCGAGAAGGGGGGAGATGGAGATAAACAAGTAATTCCCAAACATCTTTTTATGAAAACGTATCAAAAATCAGGGTAGACATTCAAGACCTTTTCTAATATTGATAGGAAAAATCTATTTAATCTTATTTAGCCTGGGAAAACTACAAAACCTCTTGAAAATATAATTAATACACCTTGGCAAGCTGGCGTAAAAGGTCAAGATTTCAATAGTCAAGAGAATCATTTGTAGCAATGCATCATCGTCTAACGTAGTCAGCTGAACATTTATTTCTTTTTCATATCAACTAAAATTAAATGACATCTACCCATCAACCTAAACTCTATTCATTCTAAAAGCAAGTCACTTAAAACATAGCTTCTAACTTTGCATTCAGGGACTATTAAGATCAAAAGATGCAGCATATTACAAATTGTGCGGTCTTTTAAAAATGCACTTCCATTCAGAATAAAGCTATGTGATTTAGCATGCTTTTAAATTTCTGTTACTCACATGGCAAGCATAAATCTTCCCAGAAACTAAACAAAAACTGCAGAATTAGTTTCCGTTTAATTGCAGTACCAAATATGTTTGATAAGAAAAATTGCCAAGAAAATAATTTACTTGCTTGATTATACGAAATTGCAATTGCAAGAACTAAAAAAAAAGCAGCCACTTAATCATACAACAAAAAACTGGTAGCACATTTCCATGATCAATCTTTAAAGGAAAACCCCCATAAATGGAGGAAAATCTAAAATTAAATTAAAGATAAATGAGGTGAATATCGAGGTATTAGGATGATGGTAAGGTTAATAGAAATGCTTCCAAAAATTTGGAAAAATAACAATTTTAAATCAAATTTGATTTTTATGAAAAACAAGATGCCCGTTTTGTTTGGCTGATGTTCCCTTTTCATCTCGTTTGCCGCTTTCTCTCCCTCTTCAAACCATTCACCAAGGCTAGGTATAAGATACTTTATTAATCTAATTCTGCAGTCCTTTATGTAAACATTGAGCCCATATCTCAATAACACAACACCATCCCATGTATTATAACGGAATCCATTTCGAGTCTGTCTGGGATAGGTGCGAGAAGCAACGAACCGGGAATCTGTCTCAATAGTCTAGGATGGTTCAGGAAGCTCTCGCACCAAGGCTGGCCGGTCTTTTTGGACATTTTTTCCCTTACATAGCACTGGTATTATGTTAAATTGCCAAGGAATTATATATGTATTTATTTGTGGACTACTTTGAGGACTTTTGCTTTTTTGTTTATGTATTTGGTGATTTTTTTCTGCATGTTTTCTCCTATTTGGAGAGTTATAGCTCATTTTTCTTCAAATGATGAATCTACATACTGAAGAGAACAGGTCACAGATCCTCATCATTTGTACCTCGCCATTTGGTATAAGCAGTGTTATCAAAGTGCAAAGCACAATGTGATGTACAAGGCTTTATTTTTTGTTCAAAGCACAAAGCGCATTGAGAAAGAGCGCTTATAATAGCCAAAGCACTAATAAGTTGAATAAAATTATTAATGTATGAATGCAGTCATGAGCAAATGTAAAACATAAAATACGATTTAAAAATTTTTATATAAAAGAGAAAAAAATTGTTATATAATACTTAAGTTGAAGAATAGCATTAAGAATGAACCTGCAAATTAAAATTTCAAACAATTTCTAATAGTTTACTACAATAAATAAAAATTAAAAGATTGCCTACCAAATTATAGCTCAAAAAAATCAAAATTTTAAAGTACAAATAAACTAAAAAAAGGCTTACATTTCAAAAAATAAGCTAAAATAAATTAATAATCTTTATCATATCTTTCATTCACACGATCTCTTTCTCATTCAAATAAAATTTCTTCATCTTCAAATTTTTCTTCTTCTTCCTCTTCTTCTGAATAAATTTCAATGTTTCTTTCTAGCACAAAATAAGTGGGTGCATGTCGATGTGAACTCATCATCATTGAAGATAATCCCCTCCTTTTTTTTTGTTTGACTAAATCTTATAGGTCATCTTCGATCAACTTCTCCTTAAGCCTCTTCAATTTGTATCCAAGTAAGATCTTCATCACCAAATTGTGGCTCATCAACATCATCTGTTTCTCCAATCAACCACCCACAATGTTCAACAATTGAATTCAAACTAACCGGATCAATAATATGTCTTAAATTGAATCTTCTTTTTAAAGCTTGATTGTATTTGATGAAGGATGTGTTTGGGGTGGCAATGCAGTGGTCATGCGGTAACTCACTGTAGTCTTTTCAGTTTGTCACAACTATATTTGGCCTATATTTTAAAAAGCTGCAACTAGAAGCTCTGTTTTACAACCAGCTCTGACTAAATGTGGTGGCTGCTAGAAAGTTATGGTCTGACTTCTTTAAAAAAAAACTACAATAGCCACCGCAGCTTTTTGAACAGCAGTTTCTTCTGCAGCAACTTCATAATTGTTTTTCAAACAGCTGTAGTTACCCCAAACAGACCCGAAGATTAAATCATTTAAGTGTTTTTGCTCTAATCGATTTTTCTTGTTCATATAAATCTATAAAACAAAATAATTGAATGAATGCATAAAAGATGTTATTTAGTATGTTTAAAATTTACAAATTATTAATCTATTCGAAGACACTCTAATTTTCCCCACTAACTGTAACAATGGAAGTCAATCCTAATATTTTGGCAAACAAGTTTTGTAAAGTTTGAGTCGATACACCATAAATCACCAACTAAAATGTAATCAATTAAAAATCAGGGCATTTAAATAATACATGCATGTTTACAGACAAATCACCCATCTAATAACGAGTATTTATGTGCATACCACCCTCAATACACATAAGATGATAAGAAGTGAGTGGTATGTATGTAAATCTTCCTATTTAAAGAATTAATTTAGCTGATTAATTCACGATTTGATAACACACCAAATAAAATTTTTGTCATTAAACAAAAAAAAAATTCTAAGAACAGGGCATTTACATACATACCACTCTTTTCCGATGTCGAAGCCCTCGAGTCCTAACAAACGATCAAAGCGTCTGTTGCGGTTGAATCATCCTCTGCGGTCGAAGAGCCTGTCGTCTGTGTCTGCTACCACCAACGAAGTTTTTGCAGCCGCGGTCAAAGGATGAAACATCTACTCCCTGCATCTCCTACAGTTGAAGCATCTGCCACCTGCATCGAAGGCCGAAGGTACTCCTAACCAAATTTAGTCATGTGGCTTGGCCATTCAAACGTAAGACCAAAACATTAAGTTTTATTTCCCTTGCTCGTGAACCGGATAGAGTTGGCGCTTCAACCGCGCTTTGAAGTACGGTTCAAGTGCACTTCACACTTGAAGTGCACTTTCACGCGCAATTTAAACACACTGATTATCAGAGCCGCCAAACTATTGTTCGGACGTAAGAGTTGTCGTCCAACAGCAATTTTTTGTCGTGCCTCAACCGCCATCTTTGTTTTAACTATCGTTCCTCATCCTACAACCCTCCTAACACATCTCCTAAAGTTCCTACACCAACTAAAAACCCTAGAACAGTGTCATTCAAAGCTATTTAATGGGCAATGGAACAGCATCCGCATAGAGTCCAATACAATCCCTGATCCCCCCCCCAAATATTTTGTTGCACAACTTCCCTGCATGTGCTGACACGGGGCTTATGGTTGCAACAGTAAGGCAATACCGATCCAGCAAGGAGGCTAGACCGACCGGCACTATTGGGCAAGAAATCATGCCCTTCCTCCTATCTACCTATTATAAATATGTTGTAAGTTGAGTTGGGATTTAGTCTTTGTTTTTCTAATTTCATGTTTCTGACTCCAGGTGTTTTCCCTTACTATGATTGTACCTGAAGATTGGTGGTGCTCCAGTTATATCCTACTCTAAGGTGGTGATGGCCTCCACCTAATTCCTCCCCCAAGAAATCCCTCTCCTGGCCCTTTTTCTGCAGTCGACACCTGCCCTTCCTACTTCCAGTCATCGGTCATTTGCCATCTTCCTTACAATTCCAAGCAGTTGCCCCACCTGCTCACTCCTTGCCTCCCTGCATCCAGTCGCCAGCCACTCTATCATCTCCCTGCATCCCTGCCACTGACCAACCTACCACCTCCTACCGACCAACCTACCACCTCCTACCCTAACTCCAGCCACCGACCACCTAAGCCCCCTTCTCTTCTCCCTGTATCAACCAACCACCTAGTCTTCCCTATCACCACTCATCCACCACCATCTCTTCCCTGCCCAACCACCAACCACTAAGCCTTGCAACCGTTGTCCACGGATATTTGTACTCAGCCCTAGTTGGATATTGATGTTTTGATGTGTTTTTATTTTCGTTTTCGTTTGAGTCTTGATTGTAACTTTATGCCCTACAGAAAACAAACACAAAAATAGTGCTCGTTTATTCATTTTTTTGTATTTTTGTATTTATTTTGTTTTCAAAACACATAAGGTACGCTTTCAAAATATCGAAAACACAAAATTATGTTTGTGATGGTTCAAAAACATATTTTTTGAAGCATTACCTGTGCGAGGCTCCGCCGCCGCTTACCGATGTCTATAGGCGGTCACCCACCGAACCCCAGCCAACCCCTGTGGCCCCCGCCCACCGCCGTTGTTGGCTTCGTCATCAACACTTGCTCGTCGTCGCCCGCCGCGGGCAACCACCGGCCCCTGCCAGCCACAGCCGCTGCCCGGCTTTCGTCCGCCTCCAGCCGCAACACGTAGGGCTATCAAAACGCCTCGTTGTTTGAGAACGGCTCAAGTTCGGCTTGCTATGAAGCTCGTGTTCGATTCATTAGCTAAATTAACGAGTCGAATACGATCAATTTTTTCGTGCTCAATATATAAATGAGTTGAACAGGAACAAGGATTTGTTCGTTCGTGTTTGGCTCATTTTGGTATGAAAAATGAAATTATATATATATATAATATCGATGAATAGAATTTTTAAAAAATTTAATTGACTACAATCCTACAATGATCTATGATCAATGAAAATTATTAATTAAAAAATAGAATAAAAATATATTAAATTATATTTAAATTATGTTTGAATATAAATAGTAAGATTTAAATCTCGCGCAAACCATTGGCATCCTACGGCCATGTGATTATGACTGTCAAAATAACTATTTGTTCGTGAACAGTTCGTTTTCGGCTGGTTAAGCAAATGAGCCGAACACGAACACTTTTTTTTTTCAAAATATAAAAGAGTTATCACCAGTGAGAGATATTCAACACGGCTTAAATCTCATACCCGGAACAATGTTGCAAAAATGGTGCGCCTACAGATTAAGACCTGCAAAATACGAGGAGTTACAGCAACAAGTACAGGATCTAGTCGCGAGAAGGTTGATCAGAGTACTAATTTGTGTGTTGTACCCGTCGTGATGGTACTCAAGAAGGATCGTTCATGACGGATGTGCATTGACAGTAGGGTTGTGTCGTCCTCAGAGGATGTCATATGTCCCGAGTTGCGTCGTCCTCCGGGGATGTCATCCAACCTCACTTACTATCGACAGTGAAATCTGTCAAACTGTATGTCTGTCAGAAGAAGTCACACTTCTCTAGATCGTCTACCCACAGATGACACCTGTAAAACTTTATCCCGTAGCTATGTGCCTAGCGTGACGTCAATAGGGAAGGCTGCAGTCCGCAGTGGCAGAGCAGTCATCAGGAAATCCCTTAAATCTTGTAGCTCAACTTTCCTGAATGATTAAAAAAACAATTCATTAGTCATAACTGAAGTTGAAATTGTTAAATGAAGTAATTAATTACAGTTTTTTGTAGGCGTGAGCTTTCAGAGAACTTAGCATATCAATCAACGAATCTGTCACTACAAAAAGACAGTAGGCCTCGTAAAAAAATGAGTTTTTGGTTGCTTTTAACCAACGTAAAACCAAACACCTGTGCCTCACCTGTGCATCACCTGTGCATACCAACCAACGAATCTATCACTACAAAAAGACAATAAACCTTATAAAAAAATGAGTTCTTGGTTGCCTTTAACCAACGTAAAATCAATCTCGTGCATCACATGTGCATGTCACCAAAAAAAAACTATCCTAAAGAACCTCATAAACCGATGCCCCGAAAAGAAGAGAACTTGGTTGTCTTCATTAGGATTTCACATATAATGCTAACCAACAACGACCAACAGACCATCCAGAAAAACCCATAAAGATCAAACGTCTCATCACTGATCTCTCAAACCCACACAAAAAATAAGTAAAATGCAAATGGGAAAAAAATTACACTTACAAATAGTGTAAAAAGTTCAAACCATAAATATAAAATGTAAAGTACAAATTACTTTAAATAAAAGATAAAAGAAATATAGTATTGATATAGTATTGAATGCTCAATACATAGTGTTGAATAAATTACAAATACTCCTATCATCCTCCTACAAATACTCCACCGAATCCATATGCCCCAACAGAGAAAGCTAGAAAAAACCAACATGTGAATCACGAGATTGGGGAGAGGAGAGGATGTCTGACGGTTTGGGATGGCCTCCAGGAGGTAGGAGCGACAGGAGGGATGGCTTCGTCGAAAAGTAGGGGAGCACGTGGGATCAGGCGTCGAATAAAGGGAAAGGGAATTAGAGCAGGAGCGACGAAGGGGTAACCCGGGTAATAAGTCATCGCTCGAACGAAGGTCACGGGGTTCGATCCACAGCCAGCGTTTAGCCAAAAAGGCGTCCTGTCGCGCTCGGGAAGCCGTCCCACTGCACTCCTACCGCCGAACCAAATGGACCCTTAATTGTAAACCTAGTTGCTTAGCTTAATAATATTTACTTTAGCTATTATGGTTTGGGTTAACTCCAATACCATGCGCTGCTCAAATAGTGGAGACAAAAATGCCTTGCCATGGAAGCATCAAAAAGCCAAAACACAACATAGACAATGAAGTCATGTATGGAGTGCATAGCCTACTTTGTCTTTAACAGCACCACCATGAGCGAGAGGCCACAATCAACACTATAGCTAGAAAAAAAAATCTTAAAGAAGAAGAGAGGCTGACTTATAGTATAGCATAAACAAGATACATATCAACATTGTCAAGTTATCCATTTCATGGAAGCGCTGAAGGCCACGAAACTCTAATTCTAATATTCCTTTAAAAAGAAAGGCTGCAAGCAACTCACCATCAAGAAAGAAGTAGCCAACGTTAGAGAAGGAGAAAGTAATAGAGAAGTGGAGTTGAGAAGAAGGAAAGATGTAGTTAGTTTACATCCCACGTTGCCTACATGTATCAAACCTCGAAAATAAAAAAAACGTTAAGTATAAAAACCAAGGTTAGAAAACTAATTTCAGATTCAATTTTGCATTTCAATCATAAGTTTGTATTGTTTTTTTTTATGTATTAAATCAAATAAAATAATCATACTCTTAAAAAAACAGGAGCAGCATCATAAACGTGACAACGTGCTCATGAGGTTATAAGGAAATTACATATACAAATAATAAATTTGTAAGTATCTTTCCCATAAAAGGCATTACTCAAGGCATAGAGCTCTCAATACTGCTGAATCTAGGTAAGGGTTTATATGCCAAGAACGTTGCCATTTTGCATCCAGATATGATATTATTTTTAAATATTATGTACACTCCATATTGCTAATATTATTAATAATATTAAATTAGTATTAATTTTAGTTTTTTATAATTCAATAAATAAGCATGATATATGTAATTAAAATTTTAGTTATGAAGCTATGAATTACAAGCAAAAAAGTTGCAATAAAATATTTATGTTAATCCTTATAAAAATGATAAGTATTTAGGTTTTTACATATGTTAATGCTTATAAAATAAAATTAAGTTAGTGATTATATTATTATAGTTATTTTGAAGATTTATGTTGCTGAGAACACACAAGTTAGTGAGCAGGGAAAGAAATATTGGATCCATAGATATTGACAGCAAACACCGTGACCCCATTTGACGTAGGCTGCTCCCAACGTAAGAGTCCCACGAATGAAGCAGCAACCCGGCTGTTGTATCTGCACCAAATAAGGTTTTGCCCGTGTTGAGGAGTCGGTTGGTCCTTTTGGGCCACTCCTAGTTATCATATTATTATATATTTACTTTCATAGAAGTCAATGGTTAATTTTGGATTATGTTTCTATCCGGAAAACCATCGGCGTCCAATGTTTTCCCGTCTAGGGCTATATCCAAAAGCGAGCGGTGTTCCGGTTGTATCTCATTCCGACGTGGCGACTCTCCTCCAAGGGTTGAGTGGTGCTCTGGTTGTATCTCGCTCCCGAGAAGATATTTATCTCCGATTTTTCTTGCCCCGCATCCACCCCATAACTCATGGTCGCCGTGAACAACCTCCTTTTGCTGTTTTCTGCAGTTCCTGCAGTCCTCTGCAGTACCTGCTGACAAACCACCTTCCCCCTCTTCCCTCTTTACTGCAGGCACATAGAACATTGTCCCTTTGCTGTTCCTTTGCTATCCTCCTGCAGAACCAGCCATCAGCCACCCCTTGTGTTGTCTCCTGCAGCCTCTAACCCTTCCCCAACCTTCCCGCATCACTCCCAATCGTCGTTCCTCGCTGCTTCCATCAGGAAAACAGCAAACCTGATGTTTTCCTACTGTCCAGCCGCCGCCTACTCGCTGCCACTCCAACTGTTGTTATACTTCATCCCAGCACCCAGACCATCAATCACGCCACTTGCCACACATTCCAAACCCCACAGCCGACCACCACCTCCCCTAGATCGAACCTTAGCATGAGTTTGTGTGTCGTCATTGTTGTTATTTTCCCATTCAGTGTGTTGATTGTAACCACCTATTGGCTTTTCAATAATAATATTTGTTTGTTAATTATTGTTTGGCTTAACTCGGGTATCACAATTGCTAGGTGCTATGAAGGTCTGGGTAAAGTTAGATTCCACCTAGATCCCACAAAATTACTTGTAATAAATTGCAAGCATGATTCGATAGCCCATGAAGGCAGTACATCCAAAACCAACATAAAAACACATAAAAACCAAGACAAATAGTTAACCAGTCAGAAACAGAAAAAAAAATTGAAATTTCATGTCAGAACCGAATGAAACTAATTCAAAAGAGATGATCCAGATAAATTTTGGCCATATAAAATGTAGGATAAAGACAATAAAAAACTCTAACAAGTCTTTCAACACCAAGACAAATAGTGAACCAGTCAGAAACAGAAAAAAAATTGAAATTTCATGTCAGGAATGAAACTAATTCAAAAGTCATGATCCAGATAAATTTTGGCCATATAAAATGTAGGATAAAGACAATAAATAAAAAAATTTAACAAGTCTTTCAACATACAAGTACAACCTTAATTAAATAAACCAAATAAGGTATGTGAACACAAATACTTTGCTCAGCTTACCTTCCCCCTTGAAAGTCACTAGAATCAGTTACACTACTGAACACCCCAGGACTTTCAGGCCATATTTGGTCTTCATCCACACTGAATATAACTTTTGGTATGCTTATTCCAAAATTAACAGCTACTTAATTTTGCAACATCGCTAAATATATTTATAATTATCTCTGCTTTCGTATTATATAGGAATTCATGAAGCTTCTCAAATCAAATTCTTATCTCTAATGCATAGTAGCTTCTGCTCTAACCACTCATAAATCTCACTTTAATTTAATTGTGTATGTCTTTGAATCAATGTTATGATATGCAAACCAGACTTCTCAAAACAAGCAGCACAAAAGAATAAATTCAACAACCTTTTGATTTAAGAATTCAGGAAAACATCCTTTTGTTCCATTAGAGCAAGCGTTGGTGCATTAAAGCTTGTACCTGATACACGGCAACTGTAAGATACGTCATCCTCATGAGCAACATATTGATTTGCATCAAATGACCATGTATGTACCTAAAATGTCAAAAGAAACTACATGATCAAAAATGAAGGAAATGTCATAGAAAAGAAGCAGAACATACTATTTGAACCAGAAGCTGAAACAAATAATCTTTTAAATTATGCCTTTCTCCACATTAATAAAAACTTCACCATTCAGATTCAATAAAACTCTCTGATGAACAGATACAACTCGTTTGGATTTCCAACACCCTACTACAGCAGATTAGGTGGGCCTTCCAGATTCTAAATTTAGTCATATTTACAATCAGCATGATACAACCATTAACCAAATTGCAGTATAATTCTAGCACCCCATATGCTGCTCAATATTACCAATCAAATGTCTTGGGAAATAGCAGGATCCCGTTCTAATAGACCAGAAAGAAGAAACTTTGTTACAACACATAATGCACCAAAACCATTAAAACTTTTCAAGAGAAGGCAGGCAAATAAAGTTAACCAGGACATTTATTTCAAAATCCAAAGGCCGAGTCAAGTTTTACATTATATCGCTGTTTAGCAGAACAAAACATCCCCTTCATGATTAAAAACATTAGGAGTACGGATATTGTACAGTGTGTATTTCACCTTTTTTCCTGGCTCCTAGCTGATTGTGTGCTACGAATTTAAACCAACACATATAACTATCGGTCCGAAAGCAAATCAATTTCCAGCCAAAAAACTGCTGAAAGATCACAAACATTACCGTATCAATCTTTCGGGGTTGCATAATCAACTTCCAAATCAAAGAATGCATTTCCACTCTTATGCATCTCTAATGTTTTGATGCATGACTCCAAACTTTCATTTTTGTTTTTTCAGTTTTAGCATGCGGGGACTATGGGCCTCACAGATTTCAGAGAAACATGGAATCAGATACACATCATGAACAAAGCATGAAAATTAGCCAAAAAAACTACAGATATGGTTTGGTTCAAGCTCTTATATAATTATTAGAAGACATGGTACAGCAAAGTTTCAAAATCTTCTACAATTTCAATCAGGATTTGAACTATGATACGATTCGACCACAAAATTGGCACATTTTTCCAGAAAAATTAGAGCAAACACAATATTTCTTCAATAAATCAAACAACCCCCCAAGAAAACAAAGAAAAACACCTACAATAGCGAATCGAATATCTAGCCTCCCTCAACTAAAATCAGGCTAAGGCTTTCCCTTCCAAACATAATCTTGCCACCATGAGTTTCTCCTCCCCATCTAACTTATTCACCGTGAAGTATCGCTCCGCCCGGTACACTCACCCATGTGTGCCTTCCCCCTGGAAGAACATCATCTTCAACTTCCTAACTCTAACATCTTCACCCCAACTTCCTCTATCTCTATTGTTTCCCTCCATGTATCGAGGGCACAACTCCTTCCATCGACCGTAGTCATATCCCCCTCCTGCTTCTCTCACTTCTTCTTCGTGTTCCTCCAAACCTCTGGCATAATTCCTTCTCCATGTTTTGACCCAACCGCCTCCATAAGAAATCTATAATCCACCCCTAATCAAAGTCCTGAGAGGGGGTTCGTGATGGTGGAAGTTTTACTCATGTTCCTCATGTTCGATCTATTTTCCCTTCGATCTTGCCACGAATTCTCCAGCCAAACTTTGATTAGGATTGCAAATTGAACCTTCAGCAAGATCTTGAATTGCATCTCAATAAGCTTCTTTATTAACTCTTGAATTTTCCTCATGCTCTCGAATCGGTCCATTTTTCGTGAAAGAAAACTCATCCTCTATGGCGGCGAACCTTTCTTCCATCCCCGATCTGATTTGGATGCTCTCTTCCCTAATTTCTTATCCAAATCATCTATTTTCTTAGCTGTCATTATCTCCTATCACTAGAGTCTGCTTGGTTTCGAGTTAAGTCGCTGACTTCTAGTAACACAATTAAGGCTCGCCCGATTCCATAACAGCCTTCCCCGCTAGTTTCGATCAAGACTTTACTGCAACTCAACTATATCGCAGGCTCGGTCACGACAGTGCAGGCCGACGAAAGCTCCGAACCAGTCGTTGCCTTCTTCTGTAAGCCGCAAGTCCCTCGTTGCCTTCTTCTGTAAGCCATAAGCCCAGTGTCGCCTTCCCTGCAAGCAATGATCGCGACTATATGGCTTGGCTTCGGATCTCTGTATGCTGATCCTTACCGTAGTTTCCCAGACCCATCTCCATGCACACGATCCTTCGGCAATCTATCGCATAGCCTTTGCGCGCGACTGTACGTGAGTTTTGGATCTCAATAAGTTGTGATTCTTCCCAGTTAGCTCCAATCGCGACTGCTTTGTGATGCTTCAAGCTGCTCGGCACTATCATGATCCCATATGTTGCCTTCCCTAGCTCCAATCACGATTCAATCCGCTCGACTCTGCCGCGATCACATATGTTGCCCTCCAATCGTGATTCAATCCGCTTGACCCTGTCGCAATCCCGTCTGTTGCCTTCCCTAGCTCCAATCGCGATTGTATCGCAAAGCTTGGAGCAATGGCTATCCCGTCTGTTGCCTTTCCTGGCTCCAATCGCGAATCTTCAAGCCGCTCGACCTTGCCACGATCCCGCAGTCAGCGGCTGGCCGGAAGAGATAGGGGCAGAACAATAGCGGCACTATAGCGCAAGCTAGGGTTAGAATTTGGCTTTGATACCAATCTAATATGATTCAACCACAAAATTGGGGCGCTTTTCCAAAAAAATCAGGGCAAGCACAATATTTATTTAATAAATCAAACAACTCCACAAGAAAACAAAGATAAACACCTACAATTCGAGAGATAGGCGGTCTCTCACAACTCAATCTCATGCATAAAAACTAACCCTAGACATAACAAGTCTATTTATACCCAAGAATAATAATAATAAAAGACTAAATTGCCCTTAGGCGTACAAAAGACAAATTTGCCCTTAGGCTACGCACTCTCGTAACAAAATAATACTGGTGCTAGCAGGAAGTACAATTCCAGTATGTTTGGCAATTTGTCTAATTAATTTGTGGACCCAAGGCGCAAAAAAACAGATTACAGTAATAAAGATTCATAAATCAAACTCCTAGTAGTTAAGAAGAAGCTCAAAAAAAGATGTTGAAGACGAAGAAAAAATTTATATTCCATATTCTTCCTCACTTTCTATATTTTTGAATGCTAGTTCACAAAATAGTGAAAAGACAACCTAAGGCCTATGACATAAAACGTTTTAACCGTTTTAGCAAACCATCAATGTCAATATGCCTTATATAAAAGTATTGGTGAGTTAGGCTTCAGAACAGCTATTCCACCATTCATTCACCTTAAGAGCTGTATTTTGCACTAGTCAGGACTTCCGGCAATTACTTCATGGTTTAATTCATTGGTCTTCATAACAAGGAAGATAGTTTCAGAGTTGGCGGTATTCTCTACATACTGTTCTAATAGATTATGGTACAAGTTACTGAGACCGAATTAAAAACAGTTTCCTCCATTCACAACCTGAAGAACTTTGATTTTTATGAATGCAACTTGTGTAATACTGAATTTACCTCCCAAAATAATAAAAATTGTGTTTTCACAAATCACCATTGTCGGTCATTCTGCCATCACACTAAATGTTGAGCTTAGGCATAATGAATACATTATCTGCCATTCATACACTTTAAAAACTGCATCATGTCAGCCTAGTTAAGCTTCCTCAATTTTCTTAACCTTATTGTACACCCTTGAGGATGGCTCGCCAAAAAGGATGACAAAGGGTATGAGCATGCCAAGTCGAGCTCAATATCAGCTCACCAAATCAGACCCAACATGAGCACCCTAGCCTAGTTCAATTGGGACAGCTCGCTTCAAGAGGTCTACCTAACAGCCGCAAGGTGGGCTGGGTGCCAATCAAAAGGAAGCATCCACTAAGGTTCTAGAAATAATGCCATCTCCATCCATGCCAGTTTTCATAAACAGAATAGGCCAAACAGACTACAATTAGAGATGCATTCCGACCTACCGAGAGACCTGGCAGCTTCTCTAGCAAGTCAGCCGCCCAAAACGAGTCTGCAACGAAGTTACAAATCTTCTATATTTCTTAATCGTTTTTAAACGTGTTGTTTATTTTGCAGCTTTCTCTATGGCTCTTGAAACCTCATATACCTACCTATAAATGGTGGGATCATGGGGAGGGCCTAGACTTCTGGCTTTTTTTACCTAGACCCCCAAACTATTTTCATTGTAGCATGTTGAGGCTGAATTTAATAGATTATCTTCCTCTACCTCATCACTTTTCTATCTTTTCAAATTTCCTCTAATACAGTAAGGTTTGGGCATATCTCACGGAAAGATCGAAATTCAACACTTATATGTTTATATTAATGAAAACAAAGATCAGGTTTTCTCAAAGAAAGGAGCATGCAATTTGACATAGACTTCCTAATTAGACCAAATCTATGTTTTGAGTAGGTCTTAAACCGAAAGCAAACAATGAAGTGTAACAATAATATCAGAAAACAGCTAGCACATTCCTTCAATTGTATGCCTGCATCTATCCTTCTTCCTAAAGCTGCAGCAACCATTAGGGTTTCCCTCTTGGATCATCATACATAATGTAGCCTGGTCCCACAAGCAACCCTTAGCTAACACAATAACAACTCCATTAATAAATTATATATTAGATTTGTCCCACAATCACATTATACATCACTTGCAATATCAAGTAGAATCACACGAAACGAAAACAACGTAAGACAAGACTTGCAAGCAAATGAGAAATACTAATTCTATCTAATCATATCTTCCAATGCTCTGAAATTCATAAATAGGAATTTTTCGCTTGTGTTAGGGTTGACTTGATAATCTCAAGCAATAAAAAAACGAACTTATTGAATAAATAAATAAATGGAACCAAATGAATAAAAACACTCTTTAATTTAAATATATTAAATGCATTAAACAACTATCCATTTAAAAATATTAAATGCATCAAACAACTTTTCAAAGTGAAATAAGCGCACTTAATTAAACATACTTGCTCTTCCGTCATCTGTAGAAAAGCTATGGTATGGTAAATAAGCTGTTTTATGCTTCCTCGAATGACCTACAATGCCCAATTCCAAATATATCATTTCCGATTACAATTATGCTTGGATGAAATCACAAAATTAACAAATAACGGCTAAAAAATGTTAAGGTGAACAAATAAGATTTAGAAATGTACCTTTGCCATTTTAGCGTTTCCCACAATTGTTAATATAGTTTCGAACAACTAGACAATGACAGAAGGATACAATTGATCAACTTGTAAGAGCATGGCATCCAACACAATTATTATGATGAAAATAATAGCAGTTTCTTATCACAATCCCGATAAATTCAACTAGCATTGTAAAATGCATCGGTAGTCAATACACAACTCAAAAGATCTATTACAATCATTTAAACACAGCATTGAGTAAATAATCAAATCAATACAAGGAGAAAATTTTAAAAACTCGAGTTATCTCAAAACCAAAACATGCAATGAATCTCTGTATTAACCGCTTAGTTGAAAAAGTTCAATGCTTCACAAGATTCAAAGTTATGTATTAAATAGCTAAAATGCCCCCTTCAGATTCATTGAAAGTGAGTTTTTTTATCATTCTTAATGAAAACAAAATTTAGTAAACAATTTCCTAATGAAAAAAAAATTTAGTAAATAATTGCCTAAAAATGAAACCATTAATTGACAATTCAACAGCAATTCAGCACCTGAATAATAAAGGCATCTAGGCTTCTCTCATTACCATCAGAATCAAATATACCAGAACGTGAATCTTCAGTGCCCTGAATACATAAAATCTGGTATATATCCAAGGATGAAACAAATGTCTGCCACAGTGATGATGAAATAACTGGACCAAATTGCATATCAATAATTTGGGATGAGGGATAAACAAGTGTGGCATAAGAAAAGAAATCACATTATTTGGAGTTAATATACCCAAATAGTTACCTGATATCCGTGTCTCCATGAGGCTAGGAAAATTTTGAACAAGCTGGAGCAAACATTTCAGGACCTGGTAACTTAGAAAAGAGAATGAATGTTACAAAGAAAAATATACAGAAGCCTGAGTGTTAGACAATCCAAAAGAAATTCACCTCCATTCTCATACTCCACTCATCTGGATCATCTGATCGCATAGGTGGTTGTAAAATAATAGAAAATTGCTCCATTAGAAAATCAACCACCAGCTTCAACAGACCAGCAGTTTCGGCCTGAAGCAGCAGATCAATTATTGCCTCGATGGGAACAAATCAATTCTCAAGAACAATATGCCTCTTAAAATTCTTAGCAGATAAAGTCAGAAAATAACAAATAGGGTACACCGAGAATATACCTCATACAAACCACTCATTGACCCTAGAACAGAAATGCAAGAATGCACTATTGCCAAAGCTTTTGTTCTGAGAGACTTCTCATATAGCTGAAGAAAATAAAACAAGTGACAAAATTTAAGCATGAAAAGCAGAAAAATTCCTTGTTACTTCACAAAAATAAAGTTATTACTTCAAATTAATGTAATGAAATAAAAAACATAATTCATACGCCTTGTTAAAAGAAAAAAATATTTCTTCAAATAGCAGGCACTCACATGAGGTGAAGAAATTATTGAATGCAAGTGAGGGAACAGAGCGGGTAACAATTTAGGCACCAAAGCATCATCCAATTCACCAGAGAGAAGATCCAAGCATTTTAGAGCTCCGTGAACTGAAAGAAGATACCAACCAAACAATAGTTCGAAATGAATAATTAAAATAATTAGATATAAAAATTTTAACTTGTCAAATCAGACTTTACCTTCACAATACAAAGACAAATTTTAACTTATAAGAATAATAAGAAAAAAATATGCATCTAAAAAAGTACCTCCACCAATATTTTTTTTCTCGCTAATCAATTTTAATAGAAAAGGTAGCAGTTCAGGCCAATCATCTGGCCAATCATATTGAGCAATGGAAACTATAGCCATGCTAATTGCTGTGCGAATTTTCCTATTAGGATCATCCAATGAAGGAAGCAAAAGTTGGTGCATGATCCTCTGGAAAATATAAGGTATTAGTAAAAAAGTTTGGATATCATAAGGCATAACCGAGTGAGCAAAGTACGTTCTTAAAGACATGATGAAAAGTTATCAATCGTTAGATAAGAAAAGAAATAAATAATATAAATGTTTACCATGCATCTAAGCAGTGGCAAAAGCCTTATTATTTTGAGCTATAAGAAATATATCCAGTAAGAAAATGAACCTTCTCTTCAGCTGAAACCACAGGATGCACAAAATTCTCTTCGCCTTCTTCCCAATGTTGCTTTATGAACTGCTTTAGCAAAACAGCAGCTAGGTAACAAACGTTAAGTAATTACAGAAGGTTGAGGTAGGGGAAGGTATGAATCAATAAAATAAGTAAGGCGTCGATATGTTCAATCAAGAAGGATATCTGCCGCAGTCCAAAAGCAATATCCTTGTTAATGGTAATCTTGGTAAGAGCAGCTCCGTAACCTTTATGAGAAGAAAAAATTTTCAATTTCTTATTGGTTGTCACTAAAAAAACAAAAAAAGGCGCACATAAGTATAACAATTTATTAAAATGCATTGTGAATTAACAATATCAAAATTGAAATGAACTTTGTTCCACTTTTGAAGCGATGTTTGCTGCAATTTCAAATATAAACCGCTGCAAATTGAACATTCACACTAAGGACATTATGTTAAGATTAAAATTGGCATTTCATATTGAAATAATCATGAGGCATCATACACAAACAAGTTTGAAATTATGCTCAATTCGAATCTGCAACAGAGGACCGTCAAAAGAAACAAAAAAACTTCAAATAGTCAAATAAAACCACTAATAACATGCAGCATTACGACACAGAGAAACAAGAACCACTGCCAAGTAGATATCAAACGATAACATATCCGCATTACGACAATCCATTTCAAGGGACTCGAGAATAAACCTGGCTGCAGAGAAGCTTGCTGAAGCGAGGCCTCGGCGAAGGAGCGGAGTTCGCGATTTGTGTCCAGCGTTGCGTTGAGGCAGTCGATGAGCCATTTCTGGTCCTGATCTACGGATAAAGCCATGAGGGACAACCAGACAAAGATAGTTGGGAATAGCTTTCAGTGATAAACTCTCAATTGGGATGCTCTTGGTAGCGATTATCGAGGTGGGAAAGTCGAACGGCTGATGCCGGAGGGGGTTTTATTAGGGTTTTATAGTCGACATGAAATCATCTGGCGGACTTTGCCCGATGCGGAGCTTGCCATTCGAACAAACCAGAAAGCAAGCATCTTGATTTGGAGGAATTCTACAAATTACATTTTTTTATCCTTACATGCCTCACAGAAAAATGTAATTGTAGAAAACTTTACATACATGCCACACTTCATATAATCACATATTGTACACAAGAAAATTATCAACATGACTCTCAATGAGATGGTCTAAATTAGAAGGGAAAATATGAAAATTGATTGGACGAAAAGCTTTCAAAACTCACGAAACTCACTGGTTGAATATAGTCGATCGATTGAAGAACGGATGATGGACAAAAGATATTTTCAACAAAACAAAAAGACACCAAGGCTAACAAATTACCCGCACCGATCATCTCAAGGTGGATCGACCGCCACCCTCAAAGCCGCCCGGCTTCACATAGCGATGGTTGATCGTCATCCAAACGATATAGCTGACCAAAATCGGTTAAGCCGTCCAACCCAAATACCTGTCGGCCAGAAGGTTTAAACCTACAAAAGTGTCAATGTCTTTTATTAATATAGAAAGAATGTGAAAAAGTGTCAATGTCAATTAAAGATATGGAAAGTCGTCTGTATCAATTGTAATTATCAAACCTATTTGTAACTCCTCTAATAAAGAGCAAAATTTTTAGAAAACTAACTATCTGTAACGACCCCATTAAAATGGGTGTAAGCATGTAATTTTATCAAGAGCCCTTCATGATTATAAATAGGTACCAACTTATAAATAAAGAGAAACTTTTTTTCCTCTGAATTGTTCACCTCTTACTTTATACTCATTTTCTCTCTATTTTCTCTCTTCTTTCATGCAATATAGTGTGTTCCTAAGGACAAATCAGGATTCAAAATCCTAAAGGTTGTGCGGTGAGCGTGAACATACCTCAAATAAGAAGAAGAAACAACACAAAGAGACATTGCAACCATGGAGTACATCAGATAATTTGTACAATAGCAGGTTCAGGAGCTAAGAGATCGGATGATGATTGCCATTCAAGATTATATAATCTAAAGGGAGTAGCAAAGACCTTTCTTATTATGGGAACCTCACTAGGAACATGTGTCTAGCGCCTAAAGAGTCGCACAAACACCCAAAAGACCAGACCCCTAGTACATTGATTGTGTTGAGTCCACGCCGATGGAAGGGCATCGGCCACAAAAATCAAAGAACGCTTTCTCTCGGCAAAATTTAGTGTATGAACCTTCAAAAAAGCTTATATTCCCTCACCTCAATTCCTATAAGGGTTAGAATGACTTGGTCGACCACATTGTTGCTTTTGTGTCTATAGTATGTATGTTGAGGATCAGCGATGCTTTAAGGTTTTGGTTGTTCTTTAACACATTGAGGAAGTCTGCCCTAAGGTGGTTTAATGGCTCTGGCTTGACCGATTTACAAGGAGGTACTGAAGTTGAAGGAGGTCGGCTACGTCAGGAAGGTCCAGTACCCAAATTAGGTCTCTAACTTTGTGTTGGTGCAGAAAGCCAATGGAAAGGGAATAATGCGTGTGGATTTCATAAATATGAACATTGTTTGCCCAAAAGATAGCTACCCCTACTGAAGATCGACATGTTGGTTGACTGAGTAGTCGGCTCCATGATGATGAGCTTCCTAGACATCTTATTCGACTATCGTCAAATAAAGATGCACCCACCTAATGTTGAGAAGACTGTTTTCATAATCAGTGAGGGTGTTTATTGTTTTAACATAGTGTCTTTTGGGCTCAAGAATGTTGGGGTCACAAAACAAAGTCTTATGGATGTAATATTTGCTAATAAAAAAGGGGAAAATGTTGAAATATATGTTGATAATATAATAGTTAAGAGCAAGTCAACTGAACAGCACATTAGTAATTGTTTCAAACCCTTAGGAAATATAATATAAAACTCAATACGTAGAAATGCACTTTTGGAGCATCTCATGGGAAATTTCTAGATTAAGGTTCTAGCCTATCACCAAATCTTAGAGTCCATCAAGTTCATATCTATTCTTTTTTATATTTCCAACTGGCACTTCACATGTCTACTTTTCATCCATCTACATGTTATTTAAACAAATAAGCTGAATCTAATTAAAAATTATGTGTGTGTATATATGAATATAGAAATTGATTATGTACATGAATCCAAACAATTTGCCAGATAATTCATAAAGAGTCGAAACATAAAGGGTGGGTCTAATAACATGTAAGTGCTGCCAACACCACGCTTGAAACAAGTGCAAACACCTAAAATCATGACATGGGCAGGCTTAGTTGATAGATTTAATTCTCTATACAGTTGTGCCGACACACGCTTCCCAAATAATATCTTCCAAATTCTCCAACAATGGGAAATATTTCAACCGAACATGTGATCCAGAAGTATCTGAGATCAGAAAACATCTTAATATGTAAAAAGTATGAGTCATAAGATGCGTTGATAAATCATGTGAATGTAAATTCTCGTAAAAATCCTTATAAAAATACTAATGGATTCAAGGAAGTGACATGATAGCTTGTGATTGAGAGTGACCCATAAAGGAAGTTGATTTTATCTCATGGTTTATAGGATGGGGGTAGATAAAATCAATCTTAATGTGGTCACCCAATAAGTCATCGCAATATGTTGGCCAACTCGATCAGCGCTAAACAGGGTCAACAAACATAGGCATCACTAGGGCATTTTCATTTGCCCTAACATCAATAAGTATATATACATTTTGTAAAGTGGTAGTCATCACGCCTGACATAAATTTACATTATATAAATTAAAATAGTTATAATATTAACATTAATATGTAATTATGAATGCAAATTTATCTTACTTATAAGCAAATGAAACAAATTGGTCATAGGGCATCATCGCTCTACCATTGCAGTTATTAGGTGGTGGTCTAATTTAACGTATTGCAAGTGCTTAACAGTCGATACCTGCAATCCTTTGTTCACTGATAAACCGTGGGCATTGCACTAGCCACTTTTTTGCCACTAGTAAGTGACTGGCTGATTCAAGAGATGTGCCTTATATAAATTAATTATTTTAGCAGTGATAATTATTTCACTTAATTTTTAAATAAGAAAAGTATTTCAATGATCTGATTTGGGTTTGCTGCATGCCATGCTTCACCTAAATATGAAATGCTTGGATGTGTGCTTACTTGAAATGTATTGTTATCCGCTTGCACATTACATCTAGTACGACTGTGGTGGCCTGCCAAACCTGATGCCTCAACCATCTCTACAAAATAATCAAAGTGCTTATAAACAAAATATCAAATGTGTATATTAAAATTTTGAATAAATATAATAGTATTTTAATATGGAATTTAATTTAATATGTTATTCATATCTACTTGTACTTGGATTATTGGGACAAGCCGTTCTATTATGCTACAATTTTTTATAAAAATCACACACTCTTATGATTGTAATTCTCATCTCATCCATTGTATTTTTATTGGACGACCACATCTTCTTCTAAATAAGGGGAAAGTAAACTAACAATACATTATTCTTGATTGTACGATGGTCATGATTCTTTCTCTGGTATCATATGGAATAATGATTTAAATGACTGACGATATAAACCTAATTTAAAGTACTTGGAAACAAAAGCAGTGTGGTCCAAACGTCTAACCCCCAAAGCCACAATTACATGCACACATGTTATGTGATAAAATTGTGGTTTATTGCATTTACATGAGCTAGCCTTCAGAGAAAGCATGTCTGCACGAAATGCTCTACAAACCATATCAAATACCAGATACTCTCGATGATTAATGCATGTTGGTTATGGAAACAAATGGACTTCACACTCAATTCTTTGTAGAGTTGAACTTGTGAAAAAAACAAAATTTAAGCTCAAAGCTTCATTATATTGTGATACATTACTTGATCGTTTAAAAAATAAAACAACTAAATTATAATAAATAACATATATGAGACTCTAAATCCAGAGACAATGTGCACGTCTCAATGCTTCGTTAAAACATTCAGATGTATTTGTGGTCATTGTTCCAAAGCTAGCCACCATCAGATACTAAAAATCACTTCATGACATCTCACTCAATTAACCAATCATATGCCTCCTTTTTAATATTTTTAATATCAATCATTTGTGTATTAAAAGTGTGTGCTTCATCAGTATTTCCAACCCAATATATTTTATTACAAATAGTATCAACATTTGCAATACGTCATACTGCCTTCTTAAATTTTTTTCGGAGATGACTTAAGCATTGTCTATGTGCAGCCCATGGAAATATCTCCACACAACTACAAAACCAGCCCTGGGTGTTTGTATGATATTATACATTGATCTTCATAGGTCCAGCCAATTTTCACCAAAGCATACAATTATCGTAGAAACAATACCCAAGACTCAGTATTATCAGATTCTACTACTTCAAATGCAAATGGAAAAGGACTATTTTTTATTTCATACAGCAGTCAACAAAGTCTTTAATCTTCAATCATATATATTGGGGCTAAATGCCAACAAAATATTATGAAAGCTCGTACTATTTTTTATTTCTATTTTGTATACTATTTATGAAATCTCACTGCATATTGTTATCATTAAGGAATTAAAGAGCAATACAACTACTTGAAACTACCAAAAATTTATTTTATAGCTTTTCTACACGTATCCAATGTTTTGATAAACTTAGCACAAACATTAAATTTTGAATCCATTCGGGAAACAATTTATTCAGGCTTTAGGTCAAATTGTTGTCCTAGAATAGAATATACATAGTGACATATGAATTTTGTAGTGCAATTTTGGTGCTCGATTGACATAACTGGACAGTACATGTACGTGATGCCCCAATTATAGATATTTTTATGCACCCCCTAATTGCTGACTCTTTGATGCATGTAGACGCAAATCACATGGACAATTCTCATGAATAAATTGGACACTGAACTGTAAGTCTTTTTTTATTTGAAGTAATTTTTTTGTATTCTACGTTATTCATTATTGACCAACCGTTCAAAGCATATTCTAGTATATCCTTACTTGAAATAGTCTTCCCTCTAAAAATAGTTCTGGAATGACATCATCTTCATATAATGGTATTTGATTTATAAGAGCATCACAATCGTCTGCTGCATGCATCCCGCTCTCAGTCGTACGAACTGGCCTCACAAATTGATTATTCTTTACCATTGACTCTAGCATTACACAATAAATCATGTCTTGGTAATATATCATTCAGATAAACATCTCACACACTATAATCCTTGTTTGCCTCTGGTTCTCTCGAGTTTTCACTAGTGCCACTATATGGTTTCATATTCGCCAACGTTGATATCTAAGTAGACAACTTACATTTTTTGTTGTGAATAGCTTAACATTTCTGAAGTAAGAGTGGAATGAATGTAAGAGATTAAATGATCATTGTGCGCTATAATGAATCACTGGTTTGTCGAGTATATTATATAACCCGGTGACATATGTATTGAATCAAATTGGAGTTGGCCTACCAAGTAAAAGTCATTAAATTTATATTTCTTTAAAATACTTATCATTAATAGTTGCATAAACAAAATATTTATATATTTTGTGCATATAAATTCCATTCACATGTTCAATAGGAGCTGCAGGAGTATTTGAAGGACCAACAAGGTTAGCTGCCTCAACAGGTAAGGTCTCAATTTCAACATAAATAACTATTATGTGCTTTGTAGCTTCTAATAATGTAAATTCAAATACTTCTTCATCATCAACATGAGTTGCAGTAAAATTTTCACTCACTGGTAGTCAACAAACTTTATTTATGGTATATCTAGAATTATCATGATGTAGTACACATTGTACTTTTCTCTTCAATTCATGCAGTGTTATCGACTGAGATATTTGAACTGCGCAGAGACATCCATCAATATAAGTAGGAATAAAGTCATTTGTAACTTGTAACTCTCCATCAAAACATATTAATAAAAGTGACATATTGTACTCACTTTTTAAATTTAGGTATGGTCCTACAAATGATTTTATTTATACTTATAAGCTAAAATTTAGTAAATAATTCAGAATTATAAGTGTTAATTGTCTTGATATATACAATGAAAAAAGTGAATTAACAGCTGCAAGAACTTCTAAGTGAGGAAGGGAGTACAAAGACCTTTTACATCTCAGGCTATCATTAGGCAGTTTAGGCATTTTCGATAGAGTTCTTTGCAGCTGCAAATGCACTATATTTCATATACATATATCCATAAACATTATGCTAATTTGCATTATCATAAACAAAAGTAAGGGGTACATAATAATTCATATATCAATTGCATTACAACATAATACATACATTTATATAAACATGTATTGAATCGAAAGTGTTAAGCTTCAAATGCACACATATATCCTTAAATATTATGCTAATTTCTATTATTGAAAAAGAAAAATAAGGTGTGCAAGGCAAGAATAAAATTAAATAAAATGCATTTGTATTAAAAAAAAATTTACAGATACATTAAAGAATACTCATACCTTGCTAACCAAGAAGTGCACGACAATATCCTGACAACACGCTAAAAGTATTATCCTATCGAATATCAAGCAATTTTTTTAAAAAAAATTTGGGATTATATGGAAGAAGTAAAGGGGGAGAAATCTTCCAAAAGCAAAAAAATTAAAAAAAAAATAAAAAAAAAGTAGGAAAAAAATATGAGAGCGAATGAGAGAAAATTTTGAGCTTAAATTTATTAAGACTCATTTAATGTTCCAAAGATAAGTAATTAAAATAATTTATTTCGAAGTTTTTTCAGATATACAAATCAATACTATGTTTAAATTATTAAAATTATTTATTTAAATTATTGATAATTAAAATAATTAATTTCACAAAATATAAATTAAGTAACATTTTTAACATAATTTAATTTATTTCAAATATTTAAAATTATAATTTTTGACTTGAAATTACGAGCTACATCTTGATAAAGGGCAATTAATTTAAAATAATTAGGGCATTACATAGCAAATAATTTAAGAAAATTACTGGCAACATTTCAATATTCAAGAAAAATGCGGACAATAATTCAGCATAGCACAAATTATTTAAATTAAGCAAAGTATTTAATAAAATTATGCATGATATTAGACATAGTGCAAATAAAATTATGCACGATAATTAGACATAAGTCTGTTTGTGGCAGCTGCAGTTTATTCAATAATCTGCTGATAAGCTGATTAAAAATAATATATTGATAAGCTAGATGCAGTGGTTATTATAAATTTTTATTTTTTTGGAAAAATCAAACTGCTGCCAAAAAGCTGTCACTGCACCGTGCAACGTGAAAATGTGGTTTTCAGTGTTTTGAAAACGCATAAGCTGCCAAAATGCATTTACCCAAACAGACCATGTGCATTTTCAAAACGCCACTGCACCAAATAAACTGCTCCAAACAGACCCATAATGTTTGCAGTCATGCAAATAATGTAAGATTATTACAGACATCATTTCAACAACGCAAATAATATTAAAAAATACGGCTACAAATAATATTAGAAAAAAAATGAAGGAAAAAATTACAAATGAAATTATATTAACAAAAGTTGGCCAAAAAATAAAAAATAAAAGAATATTACCAGAAAATGAGAACAGCAGGGGAGAGCGTAGGAAGAGAAGAGTAAGACAAGGTAGAAGAGGAAAAGCCATGCGACAAAAGTGCATCTAATTCAAAGTAATTAAGGCCAAAAGAAACTTATAAGAATCAGTCTTCAATGGTTAGATAATCTCTCACACAATATATCTAATTTCTCAATCATTCATATAATTCACAAATCATAGTGCAATCAGCATTTCCAAATAGCGTCATAAGTGGAATCCGAACATATATCCTGTTGTGTTACAAAAATATTTCATTAAACTTATTTATAAAAAAATGATGTGTTATTCGAGTATTATGTAGTGTTATTCGATTATTTTGCGGTGTTATTAGAATATTCTTCCGCATTACTTGATTTGAGGTTGTGTTATTCAACATATTTCATGTGTTATTTCAATTTTCATTATGTTATTAGAATAACACAGCTCCAAATCAATTAAGGTGAGAAAATATTCTAATAACACTTAATTTTTCACAAATAGTAGTGGTAGACATCAGAATATTACTATAACAAAAAAAAAAAAAAAAAAAAAAAACAAAAAAAGAATTACAAAGAGTATTGCAATCCCCGAACTTACTCTACGTTTGGTGCCACGTAGAGTAACCATTGCCTACGTGGCCTCAGGAGTACTGATACATCAGTACTCCAATGAGGGGGTGCCACGTAGGCGCCACGGTGGAACCATTGCCTACGTGGCACCCCCTCAATGGAGTACTGATGCATCAGTACTCCTGAGGCCGTTTTCACTACCCAGCCATGGGAGCCCCCATATGAGCTCGTCTCCCGCCATCCCGCACTCCACCACCTCCTCTCCTGCAACTCCATGCCCCTCTTCCACCAGATCCACGCCCTCTCCATCACCACCGGTTCTTCCTCCGACAACCTCGCCGCCTCCCGCATTCTCTCCTTCCCCGCCCTCTCTCCCGCCGGTTCCCTCCCCTATGCCCGCCGCTTCTTCCTCACAAATCACAATCCCAACGCCTCCATGGCCAATATCCTCCTCCGCGCTTACTCTTCCCTTGCGAATCCCGTTCCCGCTCTCTCCTTCTTCGCAGAAACCCTAGAGTCCTCCCGCCTCCAACACCCCGACTCCACCACACTCGCTCTCGCCCTCAAGGCCGCCTCCGACGCCGGTGATCTTCCCTTCGGCAAAATGGTTCACGCGATGGCGCTGAAGCTCGCCCAGGCGTCGGATGTTTCCGTTCAGAATTATTTGGTTCGGTTCTATTCTTCTTTCGGTTTAATAGAACCCGCAAGGTTGGTTTTTGATCGCATTTTTGTATTCAACGATGCGTCCAGGAATATAATGCTTGGGGCTTATTTGAAATGCGGTCTTCTTGATGATGCCCGACAGATGTTCGACGAAATGCCTGCGCGAAGCGTTATCTCTTGGAGCGTGATGATTAATGGCCTGGTACAGAACAATCGTTTCAGGGAAGCAATGGAGATTTTCCATATGATGTTGGGGGAGAAGATGGAGCCAAACGAGAGTATTTATGTGAATATTCTCTCTATCTGCGCTCATCTTGGTGCCGTCGATCAAGGCCGATGGGTGGAGAATTATCTGCACAAAAAAGATTTTAAAATCACAGTTCGTGTTGGCACAGCCCTCATAGACATGTACCTCAAGTGCGGCTGTGTGGAGAATGCCTATAACGTATTCAATTTAATGCGGGAGAAGAACTCGTGGACATGGAGCGCGATGATCTCCGGGCTGAGCGTCAATGGCCGCGGAGAGGATTCACTCCGGCTGTTTGCATTGATGAACCTCTCCGGAATTTCACCTGATGAAGCCACCTTCGTTGGAGTCCTGAACGCCTGCAGCCACTCGAAACTCGTCGATGAAGGAGCGAAGCATTTCGAATCGATGGCGAAGATACATAATATTCAGCCAAACATTCAGCATTACTGTTGCTTGGTAGATCTCTACGGCAGAGCAGGGATGGTGGCGAAAGCTGAGGATGCCGATGGAGCCGAACAGTGCGGTCTGGGGATCGCTGCTCAATGCTTGCAGAATTCACGGAAACGCGGATTTAGGGCAGAAAGTAGGGGAGATACTGCTCGAGTTGGAGCCCGAGAACAGCGGGCGCTACGTTCTGCTCTCGAACATCTACGCCGGTAGAGCGATGTGGGAAAAAGTGGCAGAGCTGAGGAGAATTATGAACGAGAGGAAAATCGAGAAGACGCCGGGGAGCAGTCTGATCGAAATCGAGGGTGAGGTTCATGAGTTCATTGCGGGGGATCGTTTCCACCGTCGGAGAAGAGAGGTTTATGCGAAGCTGGAGGAGATGAGCAATGACTTGAAGCTGGCGGGATACCAACCGAGGATCGAAGAAGTTTTGATCGATATGGAGGAGGAGGAGAAGGAGAGTTCTCTTTATCATCACAGTGAGAAGCTGGCGCTTGCGTTTGGTTTGATTGGGTGTGAGACGGGGGCGACGATCAGGATCATGAAGAACCTTCGCGTGTGTGATGATTGTCACCTGGTGATGAAGATGATGTCGGAGATTTATGGCAGGGAGATTGTGGTTAGAGATCGGAGTCGATTTCATCATTTTAGTCATGGTGTTTGCTCTTGTAATGATTACTGGTGATTCTCCATGTGTTTCATATATGGGAAATTTATATACATACCCCACATAATTCTTGTGTATTTACATATCCTGCACCCAAAATTTGATATTTACACTATTAAAACCTTTGTGTCATAAGCCTATGAATAAAGAAAAAAAGGTGTATTTCACTTTTAATATTATGATATTTTTTGATATGATGTTAAAGATTTAGAGTTTCATTCACATAAATATGAATGTCTAAATGCACAAAAATTTATGTATGTATGTATGTATTGTATACTTATATATGATCATTTACTTAAATAAGGCTTTTTTCATGGGTATGACGTAAGGGTTTTTTTCATGGGTATGATGTAAGGATCAATAGATCTTATGAATTTTGAATGCCCACACTCGAAAATCAGGTCATTCTCAAGCGGAGCCCACCAACCGAAATGGTCGAGCCAAGCCTTCGTACAGAAATGGTTGATCTATACCGAGATGAATCAACAACCGAAGATCATTATTATATATAAGGACATGTGTCCATCCTTATTTAAAGTGGCTTATATCTGAAACAGGTCATTCTCAAGTTAGTTCCACTTGTCAAAGTGGTCGAATTAAGCCCACCAGCAATCAAGCTGAGCCTACCAGCAGAAGTGGTTGATCTAGCTCGAGACAAATCAACTGCCAAAAAAGATTATCATTACATATAAGAACATATGTCTATCTTTATTTAAAGTGCCACTTGACATCAACGTCTTGTTCTTTTCATTAAAACACTATAGACTGATGCAGTGCTCTACGGAATGAATTTAACAATTATTTTATTTTTCATTATATACAAGAGGCAAGGAAGAAAAAGGGGGGATCTTGAGAGACTGATTCATCTGATTCACGCTCTCTCGCTCGAACCAAAAACCCTTTCTCCAAACCATTCTATCCTTTCCTGAAAATTGCGGAGAAAAATAAAAAAACTCTTAACTCTATCGACAGAGCGATAACCTTCTTCCACATTTTCCTCTAAAATAAAAAATTTCTTTTTAAGTTGTACGAGCTCACATATAATACTGGATTCTACGTTCTAAAAGGATCCAACATTCATGTTTACTGCTCTTGATCTAAAGGAAGCTAAACATGTTCATCGCTATACTAGATATTTTAAACGAGGCAACTAAAGCCCTTTATGAACCAATCATTTTTTCAGTTTTGTAACTGTTTTTTTAAATAAATAAATTTATTGTGTAAAACTATATTCTTAAAATTGCAATAACTAATATAGAAAAAGCCAAGTAATATCAAATGAAGCCTACAAAGCCTCAAGCTACAACAAAATCTACTTCATATACTAATAACAACTATCTTCATTTCAGCAAGTCTTCAGGAAACACCACAGTGTTATCCTATGTTACAAACTACCAATCAGTCAGATTTAATCTCTCTAAGAAAACATTATTGTATTAGAAAATTGATGCCATTTGTTAAAAAGCCAATACACTTTTAAATTACATGATTACATGAGGCATCTCTGTAACTATGACATCAAAACCATTACATTCACAATCACTTTTCTTTAGCATTAGAATCCAAAGGGCAAAATTCCAACCCACAACATTCACTCGGAACATACAATTCTTCCAAAACCAAATCCCACGATCAAATTCCAAAACATCAGCTCACATGAACCTCAGGATATCATGGGACAAAATACAAAATACAAGGGTATAAACGTGAAAAAAAAACATTCAAGCATGGTAATCACAGGCTACTGACAGTTAACAAAAGGCCATAGTGATCACTAGGCAGCACAGGAAGCTCCATCTTCACCATCTGATTCCTCACCTTCTTCTCCTTGTAGTAAAAAAGACCAGCTATGGCCTCCATCCCAATCATCTCTACACTATCAATCCTAAAATCATTAAACTTGCACATGAACCGATCAAGTCTCTTCTGCAAATTACGATTTCCAGACAACATTTTATTGGATTTGGTGTCATAAGTCCACCCATTTTCTCCTGGTTTTTTGACGATCCAAGCATCAATCCAGCCATCAGGAAGAGGGAAGGCTCCATCCAATTTGTCGTCCCAGTTCATATCGCCAGCGAAAATCACATTCTGCGAGTCTTTGAGGAGAGCGAGCGATTCTTTTGCCTGAACAACTCGTTCGCTGCTGTACATTTGATCCCATTTGGGTGGGGCGGGACAGGGACTCTCTAGATGGGTTGTGGCAATCACTAGTGTTTTGCCTGAATTAAGCTTCATGTTAGCTAAGCAGAGTTCTCTTCCCATGATGGAGTTTGAGAATGGTTTATGGCTGAATTTGGTCTCTGCTGGTAGCTTACTCATCTGTGTTTAACAATGTTGAATGCTTTAGTGATGCAATAAATTGATAAGAGTAATAAAAAGTGACCAACTGCCAATGGTTTCGGATTGAAGAAACGAAAAATTGGGCAAGGTGTTATGATAAAAGCGACTTTAAGTTAGAAAAACGTTCCGAAATAGCAAGAAAATAGATTTTTTTGAAAATGTTTTAAGAAAAAACATAATAACTAAGCAAATTACCAAATGAATAAACGACTTACTAAAATGGAAAACAGTAATGGAAGTTTTTCTTAAACGAGGCCTATGGTTTTTTTTTAGGCACAGTTGACTTTGGTTTTACAACACAGCTTCTACAAGTAGAAGACTAGACAAACACCAAATCTCAAGTAGGAAAGAGAGATTATTTCATATTGTATTTTCAATTTAGCTGAAACTTGAAAAGGAACCAGCGAATGAGGTAAATCTACGAGTCCACAACATATATGTGGAAATTTACATACGTACCACACAATTCTTTAAGTATTTACATATCTAACACCTAAAGTTTGATATTTATATTTATAACATCTTGGTATTAAAAAGCTAGTGATAGTGGTATTTTTTATGTGATGCCAAAGATTTGAGTATTACGTAAAATAAAAGTTTAGGTGCTGTATATGTAAATATATACGAATTGTGAGGTATGTCTGTAAATCAATCTAGTGGTACGCATGAATTTTATATCTTGATGGTGCATTTTCGAAGGGCATTTTTGCTGGCACTTAGACGGGAAGAAATGACATGTACCATTTCAAGAAGGCCAAGTTTGTAAAGTCGCTTCCAAAAAAGCTACTTGGTTGACAATAGGAAGTGAATCTTTCTTTCCTGATGTTTGCTTATGGGAGAAGTGGAGGAGCATAATAATCCTAATAAATAAACCTCACAGAAGAAAATCATTACTCACCTCTCAATTATATTTAATCAGTAATTCCTCAACTCTATTCATCCTCCCCATCGGTACACGTGTAAATGAATAATATGTTTCTTTTTTTTTTTTTTTTGCATTACTTCAATTTGTATATATTAAAATGAAAATAATTTACTAGTTTTGCCACGGACTAATTCAATTTTTTATGAAACGCAGGAGAAGGAAAAAATAAAAAAGAAAAAACAATAGAGTATGCAAAAACAAAATTTCAAAGAGAATCAATGCATTAAAAAAAAAAGACAGAAAAAAAAGACAGTTACTTGCAATTGCTTCCACATGAAAGGAGAAATGCCTGACAGTTACTATAATCTTAAGATAAGCGAAACTTAGTTTAGTATGTAAGAAAGACTTATTTCTCTCAACAATCTATTTAAAAATATTAAGATCTCTCGCCTTCAAATGCCATTAATTGAACTACGATAGTTATTTCTTTTGATTAATCTTTTGTACTTTAAAATCATACATCCTTAGCCAGTACTTTTGATTGACTTCATATATCATTTCTTGATATATGAAACACTACACGCGATATAATTTCTCCCATCACACTCAAAATGTTGATTTAAGTCAAAGCTATTAATTTTCCTAATCATCATTAATTTTTCCAAAAATTGAAGTAAAAATAATTATCTAAGCGCTGAACACGTTTTTTTAAAAAATTAATTGTAAAATTACAAAGTCAAATTAAACATAAACACATTATTAGAGTTCCAAATGGAAACACAACTCCACAAAAAAAGATATTAAATGACAAATAATATAAAATAACAAAAAAATCATTTGCAGCCCCAAAAGACAAAGCAGAAAAGTGCACAAGGAAATATATGAAATCAACATAAAATGATAGTCCAAACCCTACAATAACCTGCATGCAAAAATAAGCTCTCTCCGCTACCATATCCTGAGATACTGAACATCTGTATGCCTTCCACCACTTGGAGCTTTGGAAGATTTTATAAATATTTGGAGTAACCTCCTGCAAGGTGTTGGCAAAAGTTACGCTGCAGCTAAACGCCAGTTCTCGATGAATTAACAAAGGAGAAGGCGATAGTAAAATAGATAAAAAAACTGGACCTGGAAGCAAATGAAATCTGGTAAGTGCTCCAGAATAAGATTTCCAAGGGCTTCCATCCTCTTATAAACTTCAAGGTCTTCACGGAACCAGACATTATAGCTCAAAATTTTTAACATCTGTGGGTCTGAGCTTGTATCAGCATTACCTGCAAAACAAACTCACATATTGCTCGAAGGTTTAAGAAAAAACATTGTATAAAATAAATTTCCATGGAAATGTAAATAAATTGCAATCAAATTTATGAACAAGTATCTGCATAAGAAATCTAAAACCATCTCATAATGCACAGCAGATATATGTGAATAGCAACACAGTTAAACAACATTAATCAAAAAAGTTTTTTACTTAAATAAGAGGGCGGTCCATCAAATTATTATATATGACAGCTAAATCTTACAAATTACGGATATGTTAACTCAGTTTTGCTCCATATTTAAAAACTACAGATTAATCAGCTTAAACCATGGGCTAAACATGTTGGGACTTAAGGTTTAATCAAACCGTGGACCTGTGATATGTATTCATCCCTTCTTGCATGGATTCTAACAATGCATCAATAACATTTATCATAGAATGGTTCCATAAATGCTAAAAATGAAGGGAAATTTACATACGTCAAACACAATTATTATGTATTTACATATCTCACACCTAAACTTTCATATTTACATCCATAGCACTTCGGCACGTGAGCACGAAAAGGTGCATTTTATTTTGAAAAAGTGGCAATGATGTTATTTTTGATGTGATACTAATGATTTCGAGTGTTATATATGTAAATAGGAAAGTTTAGGTATGTAAATACATAAGGATTGTGTGATATGTATGCAAATGCCCCAAAATTTGAAAGATTTGTGTGCAATAGCTAACTAAGCTAGTATGTGGCGATATAGAATAAGAATTAGCAAGAAATGATAAAGAAGACAATACATGCTAACTATGTGGCCATGGTTATCCTTATATTAAAAATAAAAAAGGCCACATTGAAGTAATATAACCAACATTTTGCAGTTTCCTGTGCAACCAACCATCAGACATTGTTGTAAGCCATGTAGAATAAGAAGAAATCTCTGCATATTCAAATCAGAATCATTTTCAAAGAAAAGAAAAAATAGGGTGATTCAAGAGGCTCCATGCATAAAAAGTAACATGAAAATTTTCATGCATGATTACACGAGACCTAGAAAGAAGCGGAATGGGAGAGGGTAGGATTTAACGGAGAGTTGGATTTCGGTTTCTCCATTTTTGGTGTTTGGCTGAATTTAGGTTAAATCCAAGGTTAAATCCTGTTAAAATTGTGCTACCAAACACCCCTTACATGTGGAAGATGGTAGTACACAAATGTGCAGTTTCTTGGTACATAGCTATGTACTTTAGCATCCCGCGTGTATGTATGTAGCTCACACCAGATAATCTATCATGAGTAAGGGCAATTTGGGTGCAAAAATAGGTATAAGGAAAAAAAGGCCATCAAGCTTCTATGAGAATTCACAGAAAAGAGATAAAGAAACAAAGAAGAACCAATGACAAATCAAAAGAAATAGATAATCAAAAGGTTCAATAAAAAGAGACACACTTATGGAGGTTTTATTAAGGTTCTCTATTAAGAAACTTCCTTTAGCGCACCATCCTTTTGATTCATCAATTTCCTTACTAGTCCCATTGACCTATATTTTACGATAAAGGATAGCCGATTAAAATACGCCATGGTAAAGGTTGACTATTAATCCAATAAACACGTCCTATTTCCTAATTTCATTAGATCAAGGCTACCTCCATAGCATTGGTCCTTGAAACATATAAACCTCTGAAAATCTACGATTAAATACCATTTCAGAAAGCAACACTGATCCTCAAAAACATTATAAAATGAAGTTTGTATAGATATAGAGCCATCAATTTACCACAGCAAAGGCTCAGACACCTGTAAACTTAAACATGGCGTCCCCATTAATAGTTAAAAATAATAATGAAAAATTGTACCATAGCTAAGCATTGTTTCATTAGGCTGTTTTCCCTACGTACCTGTCATTAGAACCTACTGGAAGCAGAAAAAAATGACAGATTTCTGATACTCTTACACATTCATAGGAGGTTCAGTCTCCAAAAGAAAAATAAATACTTAAATTTGTTTGTATAAGAATATAAATCTGACATAACTGGCAAAGGAATATAATATAAACATGTTTATGGTGATACAAAGTCAATATTTTTCCATAAGAAAGCATCAGACATCATTAAAAAAAAAAAAACATGGTGGCATCGCTCACTCTTAAAAAGAAATAAAAAATCTGTTTTCCTTTTTTTTTTTAACATAGACAGTCATCATTCAAAGCATCGGGAATTTTGCATGCGCCCATCATATATCAGTAATCAGAAATAAGAAAGGTCCTGATAGCCATGACTGATTCAGAAAATTTTCCAGAAGAGGATCGCCATTCGCCACAATGTTTTTTCAAGCATCGCTGGCATAAATATGCAAAAAAAAAAAAAAAAAAAAGAGAAAAGTAAAGGCGCGCGCATCGTTGAGAACCTTAAAGAATTAATGGCTAATAAAGAAAACTTTACTTGATAACCCCAAATGCTCCTCCTTCTCACACCTCGCCAACTTCTCCAATGATCGGGAGTCGTCAGCGGTTTCTAAGGGCGCAGGTCGCTTGCTTCCGCAGCGCTGGAGAGGGAGAAAGACCGATCCTATGGAGGGATCGGTAGCGGAGAGCTCGGCCGGGTCGAGTTCGTCGCTGAGGAAACGGGAGAATGGCGCGGCACGAGTGCCGCAGAGCTCGCAGCAGGCGTTTCCGTTAGGGTTCAGATAGGTGCAGGCAGTGCAAGGCCATTGTCCTGGTGAGGCAGCAGCCCCAATGGAGGAAGCCCTATTCCCATTGATAGAGAAAGAGCCACCCCCAACATCGCCGGCGATGGCGGAAGGAGAAAGGCAGATCTGGCAGGAGAGTTTCTGGGAGGCAGGGTTGAGGAATGTGCAGCGTGGGCAGGACCAAGAAGATGAAGAAGACGAAGCGGAAGACATGGAGGAGCGCAGGTGAAGAGGGGGGAACGATGTAATAGTCCGATCGAGCATGGGTTATATTCTCGGGAGCAGGAGCTATCCACGCCGGTTCACGAAGCTTAGATGTTAGACCGGGAAAGGGAGCGGGAGCGGAGCCGGAGCGACAGCATTTGTTTGTGTTGCTCGCCGGCCACGGCCCGACAACTTCAAAGGTGTTCACAATGGGCAATCAGTCCCGAAGTGCTAGTTCTTCATATAGACAGACGCTTCAACATGTTCATTGGGCTCGACAATATCCCAATCAGACATCTGCTTGAGATTCACATCTTAATCAGAGACTGTTGCTCCAGACATTCGCCTTCTCCATTTTTAGTTATAATTCTGTTATGTTTTTTTTTTTTTTGTTTTTAAATATGTTTGTGGATAATCTCCCTTTTATTTTCTTTGAACTGTTACGTAGTATTTTTTTAGATTTTAATATATTGAAGGTGTTCCAATTATATTACTATTGCAAACAGCTTCACTGTGTGTGACCAAAATAGTCGAAATGCTTGCCTGCAAATGATAAGGTTCATGATATGTTTAACCTCGTGATTATTCCTTATAGGTTTGAATTAAGAGTTTATATTGGAAAATAATTTTTTGTTAGAAAGAAAAGGTAAAAGGCAAAGCACTTATGTAAATGTAAAATCAGATTTCATATTATCTTAAACATATCATGCAAATACTTGTCATGAGGTTCAAGAGTTGTCAGCTCCAATTTAAGCAATAAAGAGAAGCATAATTTAAATGTGAAGGAATTTTACCATATATAGTGTTTTTAGGATTTTAGTATATTGAATGTGTCTCATTATATTACTGTTGCAAACAACTCCATTGCGCTTGACCACAATGATTATTTTTTCACATACAGCTGCAAATCAGTTGTTCTCAAAACGCAGAAACCAAACAGCTTAACAACTTATTCAATTCAGGGGCAGAATGATCATTTATCTACAAACAACTGAAAAATCAGTTGTTTTCCAAACGCTCAAACCAAACAGACAGACATCTTATCCAGATCAGCTGTTGATCAGGAGCTTATCAAGATAAGCTGCAGCTGCCCAAAACAAACCACCTGGATAAGTTGGATAGAGAGAAGAGTGTAGAATAAAATTAAAATGGTGCTCAAGTACCTTTATTTATGGTGTTTCATATAATATTTAGGGACTATTTGGGGCAGTTACAGTTTATCCAACTTATCCAGATGACCTATTATTCTGATAAACTTCTGATCAACAGCTGATCCTGATAAGCTGACTAGTTAATTCAGGTACCTGTTTGAAAATAATTGATTTGCAGCTGTTTGTGAATAAATGACCATTTTGCCTTTGTTGATTTAGAAAAAAACTTATAATAATGTTCGAAGCGAAGTTCTTTGGTGAGTTTTTGAAAAGAAATGTGTTGATATGACTTCTATTAAAGTCATTAAAGATATGTATAATTCTCTTTTACGTCATGTAAATTATTTTCCGTATAAATTTTTTGCAATGATATATATATTGTAAGGGCCATAAATTGAAAACAAATAATGTGCTTAGAGTCTTCTTGAGCGTTCCAGGAGTCTCTGATAAAGAGATTGGACTGCCATATGCCTTCATTTTTGTTCTGCTCCTCGCGTTAGCTCTATTGCTCTATTGTGATTTTCGTCAAGCACTTTATTCGAGAATGAACTTGAGAAATTGTAAGCGCGGGTGCTGGAGAGCTTTTGATGATGACCAGTTGCTGGAGAAGATGATGGAGATGATTATAACAAAGAATCTGGTGGAAGTTCTTTTGATGGTTAGCACGAAAGCAAAGGTTATTGCGGATCTGATCTTCCTGTTTGGTTAGCTCTCTTGAAGGATAAATCTCAGTATCTTGTCGGCCCCCTCCTGTTTATAGACATGAAAGAGCTTGAAGGAAAGGAAGCGTCCTTGACTATCTCGGTCGCTTCAATGATGGTGGAGGAGCGAGATATTAGCAACCCAGAGCTCGAGTGGGAGAAGGACGAACAAAGGGGTAAGCCAGTAATAATCTGATCGAAGACGCGAGTCACATCAAAGAGAAAAATCAGAACTGCGGGCGGAATATGCAGATCAGATTCACGAAACAAATGCCGCATGTGCTGTTTCAAAACCCCAAACACATGAATAAGCTGTCCTAAATTGGGCTTTAGGGTGTATTTGGAGTTGCTTGTGCTTATCCAGATAAGCTGCATATATTGAAATGCAGACCGCGAGATAAACCGCTCAAACACAGTTTTCAAATGATGAGACGACATTTTCAAAATGCTGCCGCATCGGATAAGCTGCCCCAAACGAGGCCTTAGTTTTATGAATAAAATGCTCTCTTTAAGGGTATTTCAATCAGAATATTATTAAAAAAGGTCGTAATATATAATTTATAATATTTTAATTAATTTAAATATTAATATTCAATATCTATTATAATAAATAAAATTTAATTACATTATATTAATCAATATATAAATAATATTAAGTTAATACCAAACATATAAAAAAATAAATAAATTAATAATAAATTAAATTCATAATTTTTTTTTCACATTAAAATATCATCATAATATCATGCTTACAAAATAATATTATCTTCTATAACGCGTGAAATGACATATGAGCTCGATGTATATCGAGACAACGGTCGCAGCGGTTTATATCGTGGCTGATAGCATTGAAATCTTACTTCAATATCATTGGCTTCAATTGCGTCATTCGCAGCTTGCTGTAGCGTCCAATAATTGTTTTCATTGATGAGGATTGACGGTGTATAAATTGAAGGTGTACCAAAAGTTAGATCTACATCATATATAAACGCAAACATGGACATGTTTTGAAAATAAAAGTTGGTAACTCTCCAATTTATATACCACCAATCTCATGAACCAGGAAAATTACTAGATGATCCAAAAAGCTACGAATGACACAACTAAAGACGAGAATGTTGAAGTAGAATTTCCATCAGCTGCGACATTACCATTATAACTGCCACCTTAATATATATTAGGTTATGAGGTCATTCCACATTGTCGTAGAAAATCTTATTCTGTAAACATGATATGAGGATATTTTAATGTGCAAAAAAAATTTACGAATTTGATTTATTGTTAATTAATTTATTTTTCTCATATACATATTTTTATTAATTTAATATTATTTAAATGTGAATTAATCTAATATAAATTAATAATTTATTTATAATAATAGGTAATATATATTAATAGTTAAATTTATTAGAGTATTATATATTATATCTTAAGAAATTATTTTTAAAAATATTTTAATAAAAATACCAACTTTTACATAAAACGCCGCATTTGTGCCCCATATTAATATATATATATATTACTTCTTCTCCCCTAAATGCAATTTATTTACATATTCTTTCCTATAATTTGTCCTTAACTTATTCTTCATAAATCTATTTCTGAAATGAAACATTTGAAATTGAAATCTCAAAATTTGATTTTCATATCATTCCAAAATGTAAAATCAAATGCTTCAATCCACTGCCATTTCAAAATAGGGGTGTAAACGAGCCGAACAGCTCGTGTTCGGCTCGTTTATATTTCGAGCTCAAAAAGTGTGTTCGTGTTCAGCTCGTTTGCTTAACGAGCCGAACACAAGCTGTTCACAAACAAAAATTCCTTTTAACAACCCTAATCATGTAGCCATAAGACAATAAAAATTTGAGCAAAATTTAAAAATTATTATCTATATTAAAACAACATTTGAATCTAATTTAATAATTTTTATTCTATTTTCTTAATTAATATTTTAATTGATTATAAATATTTGTAGCTTTGTAGTCAATTAGATTTTCTTAAAATACTACTTAATATATATATAAACTTGATGAGTAGTATTTCGAGCCAAAATGAGCCAAACACGAACGAACACATCTTAGTTCGTGTTCGGCTCGTTAACTTATCGAGTTCGCGAACAACGAGCCGTTTTGACAGCCCTATTTCAAACTAGAGGCATTATTTATAAAGTCTAGGAAAATTTTACGTACATATCACAATTTTTGCATATTTATACATCTAATACTTAATCTTTAATATTTACGTTTATAATAATTTTGTAGTATAAATTTATACATAAAAAATATGCCTCACATTTTTGAAAAGATAGTAATGCTGGCATTTCAGAGGTAATGTTAAAAAATTGAATGATAGCATTTTATTCACATTCAGCATTTAAATGCTGAATGTACATAAATATTTAAAAGATAAAAAAAAAACATTTTTTGATGCTTTGACTGACCAGAGTTTTACTGTGCTTCCATAAGTCATCAAAAAAATTTCATCATCCGACATGTAATAGAAGGCAATGATATGAATTTGGAGAAAATTTTTTGAACAAAAAATATTCAAATTTCGATTAAAAAGTCATAAAGACTTTCATTTTCAGCAAACTTAATGTCAAACGGATTGACTCAACGAGATGAACCCAACGGTACCAAAATCGATCCAATACAAGTCAAATTGAGCTAAAATAAAGCTATTAAGCCCAACAATTTAAAAATCAAGCCGAACATGACCATTCAAACGGTTTGACCTTGAACCTGCCGGTGATCCGATTTTGGTTGGTCTGAATACTAGCTCTGCATTGAATCGAAAAAAAACCAGCTGGAATTGGCGGTCGAGCTGGTCAACTGGTGGTCAAACTGATCAATTGGTTAAAGTGTAATTATTTTTTTTATATCTTACATTTTTATTTGAAATCATGAAGAATGGTTTGAATCTTTTGATACGATGAAGAACGTGTCTTTCTCTAATTATTCTTAGCTTCATTTTTTTTGTTACCTTTTATGAAATATATATGACTACTAGTCTATTGCATTTTCTTTTTTACGCTTCTATATTTTTTGGTTATGTTTCCCTCTTATTGACCTTTCAGAATTTCATCTATTTTTTGTGTCATTTAAGTTATATTTTTTTATATTTATGACATCACCTGGTGAACCCTCGGTTCAACCCCGGTTCAATTGTTAAACCTTGAACCTTATCCTCTACCGATTCAATATCCGATCTGATATTTTGAACCTGCTTAAACCACTTTTGGAAGCTTTTCAGGCCTAATTGGAATTTCAAATGAATTTCAAATATGACATGTTTATAGTCAAATTGAGTGTATTAGCAAGACGAATCCAATGAGCCCAAGATTGCTCAATTTCGACATTATTAATACACTAAAATGCCCATTGAACGCCATAAGATCAAGATGATCTATCTGAGCCGTCTGATCAAAAGTGGTCCAAATTTCTTCAATATTTGCAAGATTAACTCTATAAATAAAACCCTACTTCTCTCATGAGAAATAGGTCAGACCCAGAGCAAGAGGAAGACTAGAGTCTGCAGAAGAGGGAGCATCAGTCCAGCATCCTGGACCCCAGATCCAACCAAGTCCAGTTGTTGCTGCATTCAGCCTCCTTCGCCTCTGATCGTTGCCACCGCTTTTAACCACTCCCGTCCATCGAAGGCCTCATGCACCAACAGCCGCCAACCTCCATAGACCATCATCAGCCTCTTGCATCTGTAGCTGCTGACCAACGCCGCCCACCAACTTCGATTGCCAGCGCTGCCACCAAAAGCCACCTCATTCGCCTAGGGCTGTCAAGTTGGCTTGTTCTTCACGAACAACTCGTGTTCGATTTGAATCATAAACGAGCCGAATAAGAACACAAACAAATTTTTAAGCTCGAATCATAAACGAGCCAAAGATGAACAAAATTTTAAGCTAATGTTGGACTCAGGTCGAAAAGAAATAAATAAATATAATATATTTACATACATACCACCAATTCTTATAGCACATAAATAATATATTTCCATTTTGGACATTTACATACATACCACTCAATTTTTTCACCCGACTCGGCCCGAACTAGTCCGATGCTTCAAAAAACATCTTATTTGCGGCAGTAGTGGTATTTGTGTTTTCCGCGACAATAACACAACAAATTTTATCGAATAACATTGTCGCTAAAAATACACCAACAACACAATGGGTTACCTAAAAAGACACCACAGTAACACCACTAACACCGCAAATTAACTTGAATAACACTCTCACCAAAATACGCCAATAGTACCGCGAGTTACCTCAAATAACACCGAAATAACTCTCAAATAAACCACAATAACACCACAAATAACACTGCTGCCGAAAACACTCCAATAACACAGTGGGTTACCTCAAATAACACTGCAATAACACCTCAAATAACATCACAAATTTGCGACAACGGTAGTATTGTGGTGTTATTGCAGTGTTATTAGTGTTATTGTAGTGTTATTCGAGCATTATTCCGGTGTTATTTGAGATAACCCGTGATGTTATTAACATATTTTGGCGGGGGTGTTACTCGAGTTAATTTACGGTGTTAATTAAGGTAACCCGCGACATTATTGGAGTGTTTTCGACGGCTATGTTATTTAAGTAAATTTGCAGTGTTATTGCGGTGTTATTATGATGTTATTGTCACTGAAAAACACACAAATAACACCGCTGCCGCAAATAACAACAATTTGGAGTTGAACATGAACAAGAATATGTTATTCAAGACACCGATTTGGACAAGAGCCAAAATTCAAACGAGTCAAACACAAGCTCAGCCTCAACTCGTTTACAGCCCTACCTTCGCCTCCAACTAACTCTGATCACGCCCTCCGAACAACTCCGACAAACTCTAGCCACAGCCGTTCACATCCACTATCCTTCAACCAACCCTGCACGTCGCCGCCACCGACCAACTCTGCCCGCCGCCGCCTCCGACCAACTAGGACCATTGGTGCCTCTAACAACCGCCGTCGACCATCTCCTTGCGACAAAGTCCCTTGTGAAGTCACAACATGCAATGCAGAACTACAATGTACGCTGCAAAGTAATGACACAACCTACTTACGGTGCAAAGACAACTCCAAAAGACAGTATAACAATACACCCAAATGACAGTGACTTTCTCCAGACTCTTAAAGCTACAACCATGAAGCTCCCAACTCCAACCACTGCGGCCTACGAACATCATCACAATTCACTACTACGACATACATGGTCCATTGCTCATGCATCACCCGACTTCGGCTCCTACGACTTACAGTCATCATCACAACTCACCACTACAGTCAACATGACCGGCTACGACCTACGTGGTCCACATCTTATGCAACTCCCGACTCCTGGCCCTGTAACCTACGAATGTTATTACAACTCACCCTTATGACCTACATTGCCAACTAAGACATATACGACACACAACTGGTGCAATTCTCGACTCTGGCCCCCGTAGCCTAGATATGTCATCATAACTCACCACTACAGCTTATGTGATTAATGACAGTCTACATGGTTCACATCTCGTTTAACTCTCGATTCCTGCCCCTATAGGATACAAATTTCATGAAAACTCACCACTACAACCTACATGATGCTTAACTCTTGCAACTCTCGATTCCGACATCCGTGGCCTACATGACCAACTACAACATACTGGGCACATAGCTCATGCTGCTTCGAATTCCAGCTCCTCAGCTCACCCCCTCTCGTGGCCTATAGATGTCATCACAGCTCACCACAGCGGTTTACGTGACCAACTACCACATACGTGGTTCACAACTCATGCAGCTCTCCACTCCGGGCCCTGCGGATGTTATTAAAGCTCTTAGCTACGACCTACGTGGCCAACTATGACCTATGTGATTTACAACTCATGCAACTCTCGACTCTATCCTCTGCGACCTATGAACAGAACAGCTCATCACAATAGCCTACGTGACCAACTATGACCTAAGTGGTCACACCTCGTGAACTCCCAACTCTAGCCACCATAGTCAACGGACGTCATCACAGCTCACCACTACTGCCCAAATGACCAACTACGACCTGTGTGGCACATAACTCGTGCAGCTCCCTACTCCATCACCCGCGGGTTATATACGACATCGCAACTCACCACTACGACCCATGTGATAAACTACAACTTACGTGAATGACAACTCTTAAAGCCTCCTACTACAACTACTGTGGCCAACTGACGCTTATAACTAATTACTATCATGACTTTCAACTATAAAATGTAAGATAAGTTGGCTCTACGATCACTGTCTACAACAATACAATCAACAACAACCCTTACAACCTACTATCATCTAGAATTACATTTGTTACAATCAGACTATGGTTATTATTGATGAACCACTATTGTACATTTTATAATGATCATCTTTATAACTCCATCTACCTAATTTAGGAGAAGAGAGTTGTGTACTCACCATATATAGTGGATAATTTCAATTGGGCTAGACCCCATGATTTCCCCTTTTTGAGGCTTTACACGTAAAAATCGAGGTGTCTCCTTCAATTTACTTTTCTTTAACTACCTAAGAGCGCGTTGGGTTTTCGTTCAACGCTAAGATTATAATTCATTACTCAACCATGCAGACCTTCCAACACACATTAGTTTGGCGCCGTCTGTGGGAAATAAAGTCCCGTTTGACAAAGTCTTCAAGTTTGGGACATCGAACCTCTATTTTATTTCCAAAAGATATACATCATACAAATAGAGAAGGAATATCCTTTACACCTCTAAAATATCCTTCGATGTGGGGACAAACCTTCACTACAGTATCGAAAGCTCGTTCATGTTAATGTCCTAGGCAAAATTGTAGTGCGACACTCTTCCCACATTTCATTCAGACATCAAGTCTATAATAAGAATTTTCAGGTTGAGGGGTATCATTTACTGTAGTCTCTAATAATCATTCATATTAACATCCCATGTATGACTGTAGTGGGGTAGTCATTCCACATTTTATTCAGACATCAAGTATTCGGGAGCTGCTTCCAGACTAGAAGACAACTTTCAACGCCAAAAGTGCTCCCTCAGCGTCCCCCACCCCACCATGTTGGAGTTCTTCCTCCACTCGGTAAAAAAAAAACTGATCCATTCAAAGTTCGTTGAGTTACTTTAAGGGCTATTATGGATAATGCACTCTTCGAGAGAACCAATCCAAAAGCAACAACTAGTAAGTTGTTAAAAATCATTCTTGAGTATGACTGCAACCATACATCTAAGAAAAAAGTATGATTCATTGCGACCTACGCTCCAAGCTTGAGAAACACATAGCATCTCTAACACCTCATTCTGGGCTTAATCGATCCCAAGCTGACTTGATTTGACCTTTTCCATCAGATACTACAGTCGTCAAACAGAAGATTCAACTAAAAACCTTGAATAGGTCAAAAATCCTTGTGGATTTCATCCAAAATCTTCCATAATAGGTTGCAGCCATCAAACAGAAGCTTCGACTGAAAACATTTGATAGGTCAACCATCACTGGTGAATTTCAAATGACTTTGTCCATCACAGATTAATGTCGTAAAACAAATACTCCAATTATGCAACAAAAGACGGGTTTTATCTTCGATTTCACGACCTCTGACGAGTTTCACATTCTTAATGAATTCTTCTTTCAACTTCGCTCCAACACAAGTTAATGTATTTGAGCAACTCTAATTATACAATCAGATATGTTCCATATCCTTAATGGATTCTTCTTTCGACTATGTTCCAACATAGGTTAAGGTTGTCGAGCATCTTTGGCTATACAACCTTAGATAGGCCTTACAACCAACGTAGATTACAATAAACTTCTTCCACTCCAAGTTATGGTCATCGAGGAGACACGCTTTGACTAATTAACCTATGAAAAGTCAAATATTCTCAACAGCACCCCAAGAAGGGACAACAACTCCCCAAAAAAAGAGCAACAAAGGCTTAGAAGGAAATACAAAAGCAACGTCCGATTTTTTTATTGCATCAAATAAGCTAAAGTCATACAAACAAACATATTATCATTGTGTACAAATGTAACAACAAGTCACATCATTTTCTCTTCAAAATGTTGGTACATACATTGATTTTTAGGGAGACAAATTCCTCGGAAAAGGCAACAAAAAAACGAAAGATCTCAGATGTTTTGCTAGGTAGGTTCGGGGACACAACTTTCTTCTCCACAACACAAAAGAAGATCCCGGATGTCCTGTTGGGTAGGATTGGAGACAACTTTCTTCTCACAGCAGTGCAGATTAAAATTGGGGATAATTTTCGGAATTTCCTGCAGGTAAAATTGGGGACAATTTTCGGAATAAATTCCTGCTTCTTCATAGCAACACAAAAGAAAATCACGAAAGAAAATCCCAGATGTCTTGCTGGGTACGGCTGACGACAACTTTCGACACGACTTTTTGCTTCTTCATGGCAACACGAAAGGAGATTGCGAAAAAAGATCCCAAATGTTATGTTGGGTAGGATAAGGAAAAAAATTCTCCTTCTAGAAAATCCCGGATCGTCTGCTAGGCAGAGTCAGGAACTCCACCTTTCTATTCTTCTTGACCTATTTATAAATTGGAGAGAGAAGAGAAAAAAGGAAAATTTTTTTTTTGAGATAATCTAAAATTTTAAGACAAAAAAAAATTTTATTTTAAAAATAAGATTAGAGGAAAAAATCCAATTATTACAAGTTTAATATACTTCAGTTTCTTTCTGAACCGGTTCTTGAAATATATACATACATGCCATATAGTTCTTATATATTTACATTTCTAGCACCAAAAATTGTATATTTACACACATAACACAAAAATCTTTGGTATTACATCAATAATATCATGAAGATATAAAGTGTTCCAGCCTTGAATATTGTCGAAAGTTGGTATCGTCTGAAAATAGAGGGCAACTACTATGTCATCAACCAATTTTCATCATCCCACAGTTTTAGGCATGACACAAATTTTGAAAAAAATTATAAGCAAGAAGCGTTCAAACTTCATCTAAAAGTGACCCAAAAGTTCAATTTCAGCAAACTTACAGTTAAATAGATTTGCTTGACGAGACAAGCTCAAAGGTGCCAAAATCGGTCTAATTCGAGCCAAATCAAGCCTAGATCAAGTTGTGAAACCACTTTTAGAAGCTTCCCAAGCATCATGAGAAGGTCAAACGTATTCTAAATATGTCATGCTTATAGTCAAATTGAGCGTCTAAACAAGACAAATTCAACGAACCCAAGATTGCTCAATTCCTACATCATTAAGACACTAAAATGTCCATCGAACGTCGTCTAATCAATAATGGTCTAAGTTCTTTCCTTATTTGCAACTTGAACTTTATAAATAAAGCCCTACCATCTCATGAGAAGGATGGTTGGACCTTGGGCAAGAGGAAGACCAGAGTTTGTAGAAGACGGAGGTGCAAACCAACATCCTACACCATAGATCCGACCAACTCTGGCAACTGGCGCCCTCCACCACCATCGGCTGCTACCATCGCTTCCGACCACTGTAGCCCATCGTCAGCCTCCTACACCTGCAACCGCCGACCACCGTCGACTATTGTCAGACTCTTGCTCCAGCAACTACAGGCCAACACAACCAACCAAATTCAGTCGACGCTGTCCCAACTCTGGCAGCTGTTGTTTCGTTGTAGTTGTCTTCGCCTTCGTCTTTGGTCATTGCCCTCCTGCCAACTGTGTCCGCCACCGCTGCTGACCAACTTCAATTGTCGTTGTCACCGCCACCACCTAAAATAACCGTCGTCGCTGCTTTCGACCAACTCCGGCCACTAACGCCTCCAGTTAACTCCGACCATCGCTGTTGTCATCCACCAACTTCAACAGCCGTCACCCTCTGGCCAACTCACCGCCGCCTTAGGCCATCGTCGAATATCATTGGGTGCCACATGCTTCTTATGACAAAATCCCTTTTAAAGTCACATGCACAACAGAACCACAACATACATTGCAAAGTAACGACACACTCTACTTATAGTGCAACAACACCTCCTTAAACAACATAATAATACACACCAAAGATGGTGACATTCTCCGAATTTTTAAATCTGAATTCGTGAAGCTCCCAACTCTAACCTCTGCAACTTACAAATATTATCACACCTCACCACTATGCCCTCCGTGATTAATTAGAACCTACGTGGTCCACAACTCATGCAACTCTGGAATCCGGCCCCCGCAACTTATAAGCCTCATCAAAACTCACCAATGTGCCAAGTGACGGACTATGACCTACGTGGTCAACAACTCATGCAGCACTTGACTCCTACCTCTGCAACATAATATATTATCACAGCTCATTACTACGGGCTACATGACTAACTACGACCTATGTGACACACAACTCGTACAACTTCCGACTCCATCCTCCACGACCTACGAACGTCATCATAGATCACCACTACGACCAACATAACACAGATTATACAATTCCAAACTCCAGCCCTTGCAAGTTACATACATTATCACAACTCACCACTGTAGCTTACGTGACTTAAGTGGTCTACAACTCGTGCAACTCCCAACTCCTGTTCTATATGACCAACTATGACCTACATGACACACAACTTGTGAACCACCTGACTCCAACCATCGTGACCTACATGATCAACTAAGACCTACGTGATACACAACTTTAGCAGCTCCCGAGACCAGCCACCACGACCTAGTGATGTCATCACAGCTCACCACTACGAACTAAAAGACAAACTACAATCTATGTGATTCACAACTCGTGCAGCTCCCGACTTTAGCCTCCACAACCTACAAACGTCATCACAACTCACCGTTATGACCTACGTGACCAACTACGACCTCAATGGTTCACAACTCATGCAACTTCCAACTACAGCCTTAGCGGACTATGAACTCCATCATAGCTCACCTTTCGACCTATGTGATCAATTAAGACCTACATGATGCACAACTCTGCAGCTCCCGATTTCAATCTCCATGATCAACATGCATCATTACAGCTCACCACTACGAACTATATGATCAACTATAACCTAAATGTCACACAACTCATGTAACTCTCTACTCTCATTCACATGGCCTATGAACATCAATGCAACTCATCACTACGGCCCACATGACCAACTGCTACATACGTGGCTCACAACTCATGCAACTTTGTATTATAACCTTTGTGGCCAAGTGATGTTCCTAAAGCAAGTATTTGCAACCCCCCACATAGCCAATAAATACCATGACTTTCAACTAGAACTTATATGACAAGTTGCTACTACAATCATTAACTACAACATTCAGAACAAACTACTACCTCTATAACAATAGAATACAACAATTGCAACACACTATTATTACATTCAGTACAAATAAAGTATAATTATTATCGATGAACCACTGTAATACATTTACAATAATCATCTTCATAACTCCATTTTTCTTAATTTAGGAGAACAATGAACATGCGCACCAACCATTTATAATAGATTATTTAAACTAGATTAGACCATATGATTTTTTATATTTTAAAATTTTTCATTTATAAAATCAAAATATCTCATCCTGCTTACTTCTCTTTAACTGAGTATTGATTAAATTTTCATACAACTCTAAGACGATAATTCATTACTTTATCGCCATAAATTTCTAACACACATCAATGCAAAGGTTATTAATCTATTAACTTAAAATATACCTAAATAAAAATTAAGGAAATTAAAAATTATATTAAAAAAAGATGACAATCTCAAGCGCTTAATAATTTTACAGAAAATACATAAATTTTTTCTATTTTCTCTCGATACATTTATTCTATCACTTAAATAAAGTAAAGGAAAAAAAGTTAAAAATTTAAAATATATTTTTAAAAAATTTATTCAAGTGCACCCAATGCCAGTTATACTAGCATATAAAGAGCTTAGTATTGCACCGATAGAAAACCCATGCCCATCATTAATTTCTAATCAGAATCATTTTTTAATTCTTTCTACATATCTAGTAAAGTAGTTTATATTCCGTGATCAACTCCAAATGTCAATAAATAATTCGACTCTCATAGAAGCAAAAAAAGTTGAGCCTATGAGCCCACTTATTTGCACAATAACAAAACATTTACTTCAGGCCTGTACAAATAAGAAAAACTAGAAATATCTGAAATGATTCATAGGTATCAGACTATGCACCTTTGGACAGATTAGATCTCATTTTTGGTTATTGTCCATGAGCATGAAGAAATACTTCTTCCAAGTAATTACCTGTCAACACATTCAATGTATGGCGGGAAGCTTAAAATATAGATTGTGCAGTATCTTTAAGTTGTTGTGCCTTATAAGAATGACTTTCATTTCATGTAAACTAGATGCCCTACAATTCCTCAAAATTTCAAACATTGTCCTTTCGGTAATATTAACATTAGTTTAGGTCACGGTATACTTGGTTAAATTTGATTAAGATGAGTTTCCTACTGATAAAATTTATGTTGAGATTAGTGTTATATGTAATTAATCAAACAATCTTATATCCATTAGTGTAAATATTTAATCATGTTATCTGGTTCAAGAAAAAAACTGTACTTGCCGAAGATTATTGGTGTAAAACATCATGGAAAATATGAATTAAAGCGTTCCAATTTATGCAAACCTGAAATCCTCGGTAAAATATGTAACTTGATGCAGAAATCTACTGTAAGCTATCTTCTTCTGTCCTTGATATCAGGGTTCTTCAGGGAATACCTCTTCGAAGAACTGGATCAGGTTTCCTTTACTAGTATCGAATGCTAGCAGTTTGGTTATTGCATCCTGCAACAAAATTGAGGGAGTTATTGCTGGCCTTGATCAGATGATATCATGATTTAGACTGTGTTTGCATGCTGGAAATTTAAGAGAAAGGAGAGAGAAATTGTTGAAAGGCTTAAATTAATTGTTGCAAATTCCAAATCAACTTAAAAATTGTGAAAATTTACATTCAAACCACCATATTCCTATGCATTTAGGTATCTAACGCATAGCAGTTCAGCTAAACGTGAAAAGTGTTTTTCACCTTTTTTTTTTTTTTTAAGTTGAACTAATGGTATTTTTAATTTGATATGAATGTTTTGGGTGTTATAAATGTAAAAAATAAACTAGATATGTAAATTTATAGGAATTGAGTGGTATGTATGTGTACTCTCAAAAATGATCTGCACGGATCTCAAGACAAATTTGTGGCCTACTCCCATCAAATTGGCTACTATCAGCCGATTTTTCCTCTGACAGAGGATTGTCCCTTTAACGGAGGACTCTTTCCTTTCCCCTGACAAAGGATTTTTTTCCCCGACGGAGGATCTTTTCCCCCGACTGGCCACCGGAACCTAATGACTCCTCCCGACAGAAAAACTTCAAAATAACTTATTCGGTCGACGATGAGATATCAAGCACTACGGAACAACATAAAAGATTAAAATATTATGTAATAGCAAGGGTAATATTACAGTTTACTTTTTGGTCCTCATATCATCTATAAATAGTAGGACCCTTTCAAGTAAAGGGACTTTTTGGGCTCCCTTCAATTGAAATAAATGGTTTTATGAAATAAAATGAGTTCACGAGCCCCCTGAACACCACAATTTCCCATAGGGGAAGTCTTCCTCTTCTCCTTCTCTCCCTCTCACCCTCTCGCAATCTCTTTTCTTCGGTCCAACGCTCATTGGACACGGGCACGGTCTACCATACGGATTTGGTTTCAACATCCTTTTAGGTATGGTGAGCGTGGATCATGTCATCAATAATAAGACAAACTAGTACTGAGTAGAAACCCTCTGCAGAGGCAATCCTAACAAAAATCGCAAGGGGAACTTCCACATCAACGAATTATCCTTTCTCCGGTAGATTTATGCAATTTTCCATCCTATCGTGCATCAAATTTCCCCGTACCGGCTATCTCCAAGCCGGCTATTTTTACCGCGCAAAAGTCTACAGCACTGACTGCCCAACCGACTTGCCTACCTCTCACAACTGCTGAATCACCTCATTTAGACGCCATTTCCACTGGCCGACCAAAAAATTTTCCATCGCAAGCCAGAACTCTCCCTATATGATCAAATTCCGTTGACCAACCCCTAGCTTTTCCTGTCGTGAGCAGGACCCCTCCCTGCCGACCAATTTCAGCCGGCTGATTTCAGTGGGAATGACAAAGAGTTGCCTCCTAAGCTCAAGAAAATGAAGATACAAAACATTGGATGGAAAGCCCTGAACTACAAGCAAGCTACCAACAACTGTTGCGGCATTTCAAAACCCATTCCCCTTGAAACGGTAGAGGTCCTTTCGTGTCCAGACGTCGCATCTCTTCTTATTGCGGATTTAAGACCTGAAGCACTGACAAATTTGAGAAGTGAAGGTTGCCCCAATCTGATTTCTCTCAGAAAGTGGCACTGAGAAGTTCCAGCTCATTCTCAGTGAGCTTGCTATAAGTGATCCACTTCTTGCTAGCAGGAAGTGTCGCCTCCTTGAAAAGGCTGATAATTCATTTTAATGATGTGCTGGATTCTTTTACAATTGATACAGAACCGTGGTTCGGGCAAGTTAGCTTCCCACTTCCTTAGTTGAGCTTTATATCACTCAAAACCCTCGTCTCTCCCTTCCTCTTTGTTTCGCCTAGATGTAGAAACTCTTGATAGCCTACAGAGCCTGCCATCTTCTTTGTCGACCATCTCATCCCTCAAGTAACTAGATTTATATGGCATTTCAGTCCTCAAATCATTGTCAAAGCTCCTTCCCTCCTTGTATTCGATAGAAATCTCAGATTTTCATCCAGAGTTGATGGAAAATATAAAGGATTTTCAGGCTCTGATGTTTCAAATGCTATTGCCATTCCCCCTGGATTCTTAAACCAGCTTATGCCACATGTTTCTGAAAGAATATTATCTGACCTTGGAGTATAAGCATTGTTTTTCCTACTCTATTGAAGATGAGAGTATAAGCATTGTTTTTCCAACCAGCTTCCAATTCGCGCCCACCAAGACCGGGGTGGCTGCCGAGGATAGACCTTCTTGGGATAAAGATTCTCTTCTTCTTCAGCTCAAGGACGCGATTGGCGACTAGGCAGAAGGCATGGAGTTCATCTATATAGGTTGCCTCAGCTGTGAAATCCCTCTCTCTGAGCAAGAAGAATGGTCACAGATCTTATTAGAGAAGTTCAACTGCGTACCAACCATCCTCCCACTTAATCTCTCATCTAAATACTACCATGGTTTCTGCAAGAAGCATCTCTGACCTCTTTTCCATTACATGCTCACCATATTTATAGAGCTCGTTGGTCGATTAAAAAATCTCTGTGCAGGCTTATGAATCTGCAAATGAGTAAGAGGTCTAACAGAGTAAATCTCGGATTTTTCATCTCAATGACTGACTGATGCCCAACCTACTAACCGCTGCCGAGCCGACCTGCATCCAAGCAACTTGCCGTCTGGCTGACTGAAATCGAGCCGCCCCATTGCAAAAGCAAGCCCTCTGTCGCAGTGCAATTCTCTCTATTGAGCGCAGGCCGCATCGACCGCTGACTAGACGACAGCCGACCGGCCAATCTGCAATCGGCCACCTCACCGTTCGACCTACTACCGTCAAGCCGTCCGCTTCAGTCAATTACATTCGCAATCATCAAGGATAATAACCCATACAGAAGTTCACTGGTACCATGAATTCAACAACGAGGAAGCTTAAATAGAGTAGAAAATTAATAAAAGATGAGGAAATGGATACTAGAGGAAATAAAAACGAAGCGTGCACAGGAAAAGACCTCTTTCACTTTTCTTTTCTTTTTTTTTTTTTTTTTTTTTTGGGACAACAGAAAAGAACAATATCTGGATTCGAGCTACAATCACAAGCCTCCGAACGACCATCTACTTCCGACCGGCCATCAACCTCCAACCTCCCATCTCAAAATAGGGAGGATTTACATAACTACCGCTCAATCTCTCTCTCTCTCTATATATATATATGTTTATTCATATCACTCAATTCTAATAAATGTATATATTTACGCACATAATACTCAATTCTTTGGAGCTTGCATAAACGTATATATTTACGCACATAATACTCAATTCTTTGGAGCTTTCAGCAAGCCTCCTTTTTTCTGGCCGAACACCTGCCTCCAGCCACCCACCCACCTTCAGCCGATTGTATGCCTTCGCCCGACAATCTAAAATCAAGTAAGATTTACACATCACTCAATCCTTTTATTTCTATATCCAACACCTAAAATTTAGTTTTATTTGTAGGTGGACCACTTCGTCGACCGGCTACCTCCACTCCAGCGAACCAATTAATGGTCGGCTGCTTGAAGATAAAGATAAAATAAAATAAAATAAAAAGAAGATTTACATGCATACCACTCACCTCTTGTTTTGAATATATAAATACATATATTTATAAACGGTGAAATATATAAATGAATAAATACATGCCACTGATTAATGAAGATTTTATGGCCATAAGAATTCCAAATGAAACTTTTCTATATCTAGTGTTCTAAATGAATACTGCAACTATTCTTTACATGCAAAAATTTAAAACTATTTTGCTTTACATATCTAAATATTATTTTAAATAATTTTGAAGAAAAATCAGCACATAAAGGATCTGTCTTTCTGCCCTAAGGTACAAATTAATTTATGAATGCTGAATAATGAGTTAAAATCCCTGGTTTATTAACCATGCCTATTAGCAGTCTCCGACCCCATATAAGCATTTTATCTCCTCCAAATCTTACTTTATGATACATGCACTTAATAGTGTTTTTATTTCTATGAGAAAGATCATAGTCAAAACTTGGCGAGATCAACGAGTCTATGCATGCCGGTGACCACTTGACGCTTGGAGAACTCAAACCCAGGAAATAAAACCGACAACAATGCCAAGAGCTTCTGATTAGTCAGAGGCATAAAAAACAACCGACAACGACGTCATACACATCCGATCTGTAATAAGAGCCATGAGATGATTCATCACCCGATAACGACAAGCTCCGCGAGAGGTGTACGATAATTTTCAACGACCCAGAGATGTCTCGCCACCCGAAATCGACAAGCTTGCTAGGGGTGTATGGCGATCATCTATGACCCAAAGATGATTCACTATCCGACAGCAATAAGCTCTGCAAGGGGTGTACGACGATCATCTTAGACTCTAGAGATGATTCACCATTGGTAGCGACAAACTCCGCGAGGGGTGTACGACAATCATCTACAACCCAGAGATGACTCGCCACCCAATAATGACAAGCTCCGCGATGGGTGGAACTTGAGTTGAATAAATATCATATCCCAAAAATCTAAGAACTTAACTAAAAATTTTCTCAAAAAATCTACTCATCAAAGGCCAACAAAAGAGTTGCTAAAAAACTAAGTAAAGCTAGGGGCTAAGGAAAGATCTTTCCTATACTTGCGATTTCTCCATTTTTTTTGCATCTTCGCCTTCTATGAGAGAAAAACTTGGGGGCTTCATATATACTGCAAGTGTCACCGTACTCGTTTGGCTAAAGAAACCACTATTGGATCGCATTTGTAGTCTGCTCCCATCAAATTGGCTACTCTCAGTTGACTTTTCCTCTATCAACCACCATTGGTATTGATATCAAAACTGAGCGCAAAAAGAACATAGCACAGAGTATCATTAGTCAATTATGTTTTCAAGATTTGTTTTGATTTATAAATTTCATTGTCCTTATCGCAGTTGTCGCTATCAAGAAGCAAGAAAATTAAGAAACTTAATATGTATGCTAAAAAAAATTTGCACGGATCTCAAGACAAATGTGCAGTCTGCTACCGTCAAATTGGCTATCCTCGACCTATTTGTTCTCCGAAGGAGGATTCTCTCTCAACGAAGGACTTTTTCCCCCGAAAAAGGACTTTTTCCCCCGACCGAACACCGGAACCAGACGACCCCCTGATAGAAAAACTTCAAAATAACAGATCTGACCATCAACGAGATATCGAGTAATACGCAGCAACAGAAAAGATTAAAATATCATATAAAAACAAGGGCAATATTCTAATTTACTTTTTAGTCCTTACATCATCTATAAATAAGAAAACCCTTTCATGTAAATGGACTTTTTAGGCTCCCCGCACTTGTAATAACTGGTTTTATGGAATAAAATGGTTCCACAAGCCCGGGAACACCCCAATTTCTCCCATCGGGGGAAGTTTTCCTCTTCTCCCCCTCTCTCTCTCTCCCTCCCCCTCACAACTTCCTTTCTTCAGCCCAACGCTCTATTTCTTGGGCGCGGTTTACCGGACATATTTGGTTTCAACAGTATAAATTTGCCCTCCAAAATTTTATTGAATTTCATTTCACTCCACTTACAACCAAACAAAGTTGCAGCTTTTAAAACAAGCAAACTTTGTTTCTGGGGAAAGACCTAATAGCGATACAATACCAACAATAGAAGATCTCACATTTCTTAATTAAACTAATGATTTTCATCAGAGTTGTGTTCATTATATCGGGCTTATAGAAAATGTTATAATGGAATAATATTTTTTGTAGCAATTATACCTTGTACTGCTGATCTCTCGCCAAGATTTTCTGATCAAGAAAGCGGCTGATGGGTTTATCATACTGGATCGAGTCAAGAATAGAAGTTGCTCTTTCAACAACTTCCTGAGGAACACCTATATTGCAAAATAATAAAATGAATATTCTAGATTTGTAATATAAATTCAAATTAACCAACTCATATGTCAGTTAAACTTTTGATTTTTCATTTGACGGATAGCAAAATCCATTTGAATAGAATGCATAGACTATTGCAACCAAAGACATTTTATTTTACAATGCAATCAGCTGCAATATTTTGAAAAATTTAAAGCCAAATTGCATAAGAAATATTTACATAAATAACACCCAATTCCTATGTATTCACATGTCTAACGCCTAAAATTCATTTTTAACTTAATGCCACCTTATGTATGTGTTAAAAGGTGTATTTTAACTTCATAGAAGTTAAAAAGGTGGTATTTTTTATGCCATGAAAAGTTTGGGTGGTAAAAATATATAAAATAAAATTAGGTATTAGATATGCATCTACATGGGAATTGGGTGGTATGCATGTAAATGTCCCAATGCATAAAATTTCAAAGCCAAGCAACTCTAAATATATGATATCAACCTGTTTGGTAGCATTTTTTGATTTTATATTTAAATAGTGAAAAAATAGAAAATATGAATGTTAACTCATTTTTATTTTTTATTCTTAAAAACAAATTCATTTGTTAAAAAAAAATTCAAAACAAAGTTTAAGTGTCTTCGAAAAATTTAAAAGGATTTTTACAAAAGTAGGTCTCCAAAGTATTGTCCCGGAAAATTAAATTTACCCTTGTAGGGCTTCTATTACAGTGTCGGTGTCGCTGTTCACGCTGGAGTTTTGGTGTTGCTGTTCATAAAGCCCTCTTAGTATGGAAAAAAGAAGAAAAAACTGCACTAGCCCATGAATAACATATCAATAACTCTTTTCTTTAATCACACCACTTCAGTGACATAACTCTGAACTAACACATCAATGAACTTTGCAGGTCAAACTTTTTGTAAGAGATGCTGCTCATGCATTCAGGGGCAAACCGGGAAAATGGGCAATGACATTTGCTAGAGGTGTTCCAACACAAAACAACTTTAACTGCGACATTTTCGTTTGCAAGTACATGGAGCAATCCGTACAAGCTGTCCAAGTCGACTGGAGGGAGCATTTGGAATGACAGACATATATGATCAAATTTAGAGCTGATTTTGCCTATGATATTTGTATGCAGACTCGACCTAAATAAGATACATTATTTCTTTATTAAACCGTATGTCGATGAAGGTTTTATTGTAGATTAACTTATCTTGTTAATTTGGTTTGGTTACAGTGATATTTAAAATTTTCTCGTGCATGTCATATTCAGTTTTATTCACTTGTTACTCATTTCATATGCTAATTTAATTAGGTGCTGAGAAAATGTTATGTTCTCATTTTATTAGGGGTTTAGTTGTGAATTGTTCTGTTTAATTTAGCCTTTATGCAGCTTCATTAAAATGAATATTTCTACATGAGGAAAGATATCTATTGATATAACCCAATGATTGATTCCGCTTTAATTTTGTGACAATGACATTCACTAGATTAATAAGAAAGTCACAAATGACATGAGGACAATTAAAAGTACAAAAAAATGTACATTCTCACAGTGCAAAGCCCTTTGAGTACACTAAAGTTACTCAAAAGAAAAAATAAATTTGTTAACAAAAATTTTAAAAATAGTTCATCAAAAAACATATAATACTCCCCGGATGAAACCTTAACTATGTTATTCTTTATCTGTATCATAGGCCACATTAAATTTGATATCAGAGCTAAAAGTTCCTTATGCACTTTGTTTAGGAATGTTTTTTTCCCTTAATAGATGGAAAGCATGAGATTTTGGTGTTTTGATAAGGACACAGGAAAGACATTCTAGGAGAGATTGAATAATGAGAGAGAGAACACTTAACCAAGAGAGTGAATAGTTGTAGGAGACGAGAGAAAGTTACTTGAGAGGGGCTGGGAGGGACTTAAGCAACCTTAACATTCATTCACATCTTCATATTTTTTTTTAAATCTTTGTTTGATTTTAAGGAATTCTATTCAAATAAGAAATTCTTCATGAAAGAGATCCTTCAAATAAGAAAAAGCTTTATGACATGAATCATTCATGACCTGTTTTTACAATATGAAAAATAAAAAAAAATGATGATTTTGCTCTGCATCAAGATGTTTTATCAATATGGTAGTTAATGATATTATCAGCGTGAAATTCATAATACAGAAAATAATAGGTCAAAAGTAACTTGAATAGTTGTTACGATTATAACTAGCATAAATTAAAGTTCACATCATATGCAACAGTTTAATTGGATCGAATACTGCTAATTATGATGGTGGCAAGAGTATTTTGTTCTTTGGATGCTACTATTGTCTGCACTGCTTTTTCTCTGTCATTATGATTTGCAAAAAAGTAACGAGAAATGAGTGGAGCTAAACAAACACTTCTTCCTGCAGGAGAAACAAATGTACAAGAATCGATGACAACCTTCATAGTGTTAGTGAAGGGCCTCTTCTTCGACGCCGGATGATGGGTCGGCCGAAGATCAAGAGAGGGTGTAGAGAGAGGAGAGGAGGTGAGCCACTAGGAAGAATTGCAATAATTGAATCTTAGAATCGATTTTCAGGGCTTAGGGCAAAAATCCTAGTCATCAAAAGTTGCCAAATCAGCGATGACTGAGCCATGTGGCGTCCTGTTCGTAAGTGAGTTGTCAATGACGTGGCGACTTTGATTTTTTTTAAAAAAGTTATTTTGGAACCAATTTAAAAAATAATTTTTCAAAAATAGTATTTCAAAAATTTAGCCACATATATACATATATATTTATTATATCACTTAATTCTTTAACATTACACAAAAATATTCTCCATTAACTTTATAAAAGTAAAATACGTCATTGCATGGCTAAGTTTATCAGTATGACAACATAAATGCAAATATCAAACTTTAATTGTTAAATATTTAAATAGAATATAAGAATTATGTGATATGTATGTAAATTATCCATACAAAAATGATCCCAAACAATACGTTAGCCTATTTGTTAGATTAGCAAAATTAAAATGATAATTAATATCACATGGTGATACTGTAAGAGAAGTTGAGAAAAAAACACCGTACCAGCGAGACGGGCACAGTGTATACCTAGATATAACACAGTTATGGTTAGTCAAAGGTCTATTATTTCGGTTTAACAAGTAGGTACTATGCTACAGGTGATATCCACACGTACCATAACTCATAAGTGCTTGCCCAGGAACAAGCCTTCATAGAAAAATATAATCAGGAATCAGATATGAAAAATTAAAATCAATTTAGAATAAAGCTTTGTTGTGGCAGAGCTTTCCAAGGCGGATGAGGGACTAGGTGGGGTGGCGATGTTAAAAAGATGTGAATGGTGCGCTCTGCTGATGGGGTAAAGAAAGATATAAGCAAGAAAAATTGGATAGTATACCGATAAAGAAAAACTATGTCATCAACGGTATCTAGGCTCTCATCAGGTCGCAAAATGCTCATGGTGTACAATTTTATTTTTCCAGACTGCATGCGTTTATTAATTGGAGAACAATTAGAAAAACAACACAAAAAGAAACAAAGATATGAATGCTGCAGTGACAAAAAGCAATAAAACCTTTGGTAAAAAAGCCTCACTAAATATTTCTGTCAAGTGTGTACATACCAATACCTGTAGAACATCCATGTACAAGTCAAGCTAGAATTACACGGAACAATCAAATTACAACATTGCTATAAGGAAGATAAACACATAATCAAATAAAGGAGGGGGACATTTAAAAGAAGTTAATGATGCCAACATGTAGGGTAAAATTCTGATCTCTACATGTCAAAATAAATATCAGCAAGATTTTCATAGCAAGTGACAATTTCGAGTGATAGCATATAATGCAATGACCATTGTAGATGCCTAAGAGAATACTCATGCCGCCTGGGTTTCATAAAAAAATAACCTATGGTTAAGCTTCATTTTTTTTTTGGATGTAAAAAAGTAAAGTTTAGGGGTTGGATTTCTACAGCAGAAAACTTCCATAAACATTAAACCTATGGTAATGCTTGTAAGGTCCCGCTTCAATTACTCGTGGAAAAAGAAACGAGGAGTTGGAAGAGGAAGTGAAGAGTCGAACATGGCGGGTTGAAGCTAGGAGTCAAAAAGCAAACAAAAAGGAGATGGAGTGACGAGTGTCGAGAAGCCAAGAAGGAGAATTTTCACCCTATAAATTGTTGAACAACTTATCTGGTTGGCTGAGTGACTTATCTGTGGTGAAGGAAGACAAAAGGGAAGAGCTTTTATGTGTGTAGAAGATACAAGGTTAGCGTGCAAAGGACGAGAAGAGCAACACCGACAGCTTTAGTGTCGAGCGGAGGAGGTGACTATAGACGCTCGAACCTAAGCAATCGAGCCGAAAAAGAGAAGCTTCAGAGGAGCATCATGGGTTTTCTCTATCGTGTTCGACTGTGCCCTAGAGGAGAAAGAAAGGTAGAGTTTATGCTTTCGTGCACGAGGGAGCCAAAGCCGAGCTCTTGATCCGGATCTAGCATGCATAGGAGGTGTTCAAGTTGAAGGAGAAGGGAAGAATAAATTTCGTGCGGGTCGGGCCGAGCTTAGGGAGAAAAATTTGCGTAAGAGGTACTCAACACATCTTACGTCAGGGAGGTTATTCAGAGAGTATTGGGGGTTATATCTGCGTTATACCCCTTGTAACCTCTCTGTAACTTACCTGTACCTTCTAATAAGTTTTGCGCTTCTGTTTTCATATATTTGAAGGTTACAGGTAAGTTACAAGGGGTATAACGCCGATATAACCACCCAATACCCTCTGAATAACCTCCCTGACGTACGCAGCGTTGCGTACGTCTTACGTACGCAAATTTTCCTCGAGCTTAGGGGAAACCAAAGGTAAGGGTTTAAAATGATAGAATTTATGAACTTAATATATTATTATTATTTATTAATAATAAGGTTTAATTAAATTAGGATTCAAGTTAAAGAAGTTTTAATTTTGGATCGAGGGAAGAGTGGCAGGAGCAAGAAATCTTAGGATTTGATTTACTAAATTTTTAAGATAACGTTACATATAATGAATTGAAATGTGAATAAATAATAATAATAATAAATAAATTATAAACATCAACAACAACAAAGCCTTAATCCCACTGTGGGGTTGGCTACATGAATCCTTTTTCTCCATTGCATCCTATTTAGTGTCATATTTTCATTTAGTTCTAATAAATTAAGATCATTTTTTATACAATAAGCCCATGCCTTCCTAGGTCTACCTCTGCCTTTCTTAACATAAGTCGAATCTAAAACATCTACTCTTCGAATCAGATCATCAGATGGTTGGACGTTTAATGTGACCAAACCATCTAATATGACTCTAATTTTGTCCGTCACTGGAGCTACACCAACTCTATCATGGATATATTTATTTCTCATTTTGTCTCTAAGTGTAAAGCCACTCATCCACCTAATCATTCTCATGACGGCAACAGTTAACTTAGTATTATGCTTCTCTTTTAAAGGCCAACATTCAGCGCCATAGAGCATTGCAGGTCTCACCACCATCTTATTAAATTTTCCTTTCAATCTAAGCGAAACTTTTCTATCACATGAAAGGCCCGAAGCATTCCTCCACTTCAACAAACCCAATTGAATTCTACTATTAACATCCCTATTTATATCACCATCGCTTTGAACAACAGACCCGAGATATCCAAATAGTTCACACCTTTTAATAATTTGATCACCACTTCTGTCACTAGAGCTACTACTATTAAAATTGCACTCCATGTATTTAGTTTTAGTTATAATAAAATGAAGGCCTTCAGACTCCAAATGTAGACCTCCATAATTCAAGTTTTTCCCGTGTTCTTTCTCTCGTCTTATCCACGAGAAAGATATCATCAACAAAAAGCATACACCAAGGTACATCCTCCTGTAAATGTCCAGTAACACCATCCATAACTAGAGCAAAAAGATATGGGCTTAAAGCCGGTCCCTGATGTAATCCAACAGAAATAGGAAAATATTTGGTCAACCCTCCTTCTGTTCGAACACAAGTAACAACACTAGTATACATATCCTTAATGCTTGAATATAAGTCATATCAACACATTTTTTCTCAAGAACTCTCCAAAGTATATCTCTTGGAATTATCGTAAGCTTTTTCTAATTCTAAATAAATAAAAATCAAATGTAGAACCTCCTTATAATCTCTGAACGTCTTCATCAAACCTCTAAATAGATGTATAGCTTCTAAAGTAGATGAGAAATCTTTGTAATAAGTCTTAACCTATGTTCAATTACCCTCTCCCATAATTTTAAAGTATGTCACATCAACTTAAATCCTCTATAATTTGCACACTCTTTTACATCCCCTTTATTATTAAAAATATGGACCAAAATACTTTTCCTCCACTCCTTAGACATCTTTTTAGGTTTTAAAATGATATGAAAGAGTTTAGTAAGTCAAGAAACTCTCATATTTCCTAAATATTTCCACACTTCAATCGAGATATCATCAGATCCTACAGACTTTCCACCCATGGTTTTCTTTAAAGCCTCCTCAACTTCTTCTTTACTAATGCTATGATAAAAATGAAACATTTTATTATTATTAACGATACTAAGATCACTAAGGTCGATCGTATTTTCAGAAGGTTCATGAAGAAGTTTATCAAAATAACTCACGCCTATGTTGAATGTCTTTTTCTAAGACAATTTTTTTTATTTTCATCTTCAATACACTTTACTTGAGTTAAATCTTTACTTTTCTTTCCTCTTAGTTTGGCTAGTTTATAGATATATTTTTTACCCTCTTTAGTATCTAATATATTATAAAGATCACTAAAAGCAGATTTTTTAACGTCACAAATTGTTCTTTTTGACTCCCTGCGGATCGTTTGATATTTTTTCAGTTCTCTAAGCTTTTACAATTAAACCAATTTTTATAACATAACCTCTTACATTTTATCTTTTCTTGCACATTATAATTCCACCACTAATTATTTTTATTTATAATTTTTTTTTAACTTTCTAAGTACATCTTTTGCTACTTGTTTAATAATATTTGTTACTTTATCCCACATAGCATTTACTTCTTCATGAACATCCCGAATTTTGAAATCTTGAATTTTAATAAAAAAATATTTTTATTTGAGTCTTTTAGGTTCCTCTATCTAATTCTACGATGATGAATTCTAGTATTCTTTATTTTATAACTCTTAATCTTAAAATCTAAAATTAATAATCGATTATAGGTAATGAAAATTTAATAGATAGATAATGTAAATTTAATAGGTAACTAAAATTTTGTAATATGAATACTATGTTAGGCTTTCAATTTCATCAAAGTCGACATCAAGACAAATCAAATAACAAATTAGTTGGCAACAAGATGAGTACTCATGTCTTTTTGCTATAGTGATATTTTGCTTATGCTAGACCAAATACATTTACTATTATTGTACTGCATACCCATGATTTATTAATCTATTGAATTTTGTTCTTATTATACGAATGACCTATGTTGCATAAGAATATTGACTGATATGCATGAGAATGAAATATTTATAATTTGAAAGTGACATTTTTATTTGATGTTTGTATGTACATGATTGACTATGATGAAGTCACCCTTTGAAAGTACTAGTGGGGGAACACTAAGATACTCGTGCACATAGATAAAAAATGATATCTATATTGATTGTCTTAATTGACATATTTTTAGACATTGTTCTTCTGAAGGTTGTACAAATATACAATAATATTAGTATGTTCATTTTATAACATATCAAATATTTATATTAACTTATTAAAAGCTTAACTGACATGTATATTATTTTTTTTTCTTGTATTATTCTAGTTTAAGAGTATAAGTATTCACAAGATTGTTTAGCATATTATTATTTTAAACTAACTTTTCAGATTCATTAATTGATTAAAAGATGAGCAAAAGAATGAATAATGTTTATAGAAAACACGAACAACTAGTAATGAGGTAAATTTAAATATAATATTTTAATTTAATTTATTTAGCGCTCTTCCATTTGTTAAATAGTAATTAAATATATAAAACTTAGTTCACATCATCTAAGTGTTTGTTCCCATCCTGATTAATTCCAAGCCTAAGCTTGGGTCGTGAAAAAACTTCATTTTTTTTTTGTAAATGACTAATGAATACCTCTAGGTTAGGGTCGATCACTTGTGGTTAGGGGTGTAAACGAGCCGAACACGAGCGAGCCATGCTCAGCTCGTGTTCGACTCGTTTATATTTCGAGCTCAA
>NW_018165280.1:5217379-5221790 GCF_001263595.1 Phalaenopsis equestris
AAAATTATTATTTATATTAAAACATCATTTGAATCTAATTTAATAATTTTTATTCTATTTTCTTAATCAATATTTTAATTGATTATAAATATTTGTAGCATTGTAGTCAATTAGATTTTTTTAAAATACTTAATATATATATATAAACTTGATGAGTCGTATTTCGAGCCAAAACGAGCCGAACACGAACGAACACATCTTAGTTCGTGTTCGGTTCCTTAACTTATCGAACGAAATTAACGGGTCGAACACGAGCTTCTTAACGAGCTGAACACGAGCTGTTCGCGAACAACGAGCCGTTTTGACAGCCCTACTTGTGGTAGATAACCTTCTAGCATGGTAAGTTAAAAGAAAGGTTTCTGACAGGAATTCTGATCATTGTGAGCCATGACATGTTTACCTAAGAGATTATTTACCAAACTATGCATGCCATCAATATCTTATAACTGCCATAAAAAAAATTAACGTAACCTTTGGGGGATGCACATAGTTAGCAAAATGATCTATAGCACCTCCAAGCAGCCCAATACCATCTGCATTAGACACTTTCAGCAAAGGTGGATGTTTATTACTAGGGGCATTTACATACATACCACCCAGCTCACATGTATTTACATATCTAACGCCTAAACTTTACATTTTACATTTACACAACCCAAATTTTTCTTATCACATAAAAAAATATCATTATTTTAAATTTTAAAAAGTGAAATACAACTTTTCAAGCAAAAAAATGGTGGCATATATGTAAAAATTGAAGTTTAGGTTTTAGATATGTCAATACATTAGAATTAAATGATATGTCCGTATATCTTTCTTATTACCAATGCCCATGGTAACAAGGAAACACACAGCACAAAAAGGCGCTCGAGTAGTTAACCTTCTGTTAGAGTACCCTTTCCAAATTCATCCAATAAGCACAAAGATCTAGGTGTTGCATGCCTGTTAGGGTCGTAGAGAATGATTAATAAAAAAGATCCAAGGTAGGCAATAGTATGACCAGAAGCGTATTTTACCTAAGCATCATGCCTACTTGATGAAGATCAATCATAAAAGTAGACCGATCTGATGTCATTGGCTTACTCCCCATAGCACAAAAAATCCTGTCACAATATGCCCAAGTCACCATGACAAAGTTGAAAAGGGGGAAAAAAACATCAGTGATTTTTTCCTTACAAAAAGAGGCCAAACCTGTCGGTCAAGCCAACGATAGCTGCATCTGCTGGCACAAAGCTTCCAATATGTGATAGGAAGACCACCAAAGCTACCTGAGTTTGAAGCAAAATACATGTCGTATGAACTGTAGAACATATATAATTTCCATTGTTACCCTAATTATTACTTCACGATAAGACGTTCGTTAAAATGAAATTTGGAGTCAATTATCATCAATAAAATCCATAGCAAGAGACGGTTTTGTATAGAGAATTATATGGTCATATCACACAGAAAGTATTTGTCCATTTTAGGAGTTCTTTCTCAAATCCAAGCAGAAGTCCTCTTAATAGATTTTAGACAACACATTTATACTTAGTCAGAAAAACCCTAATTTATTTCAAATAAAGTAGAATAAGGGGCCATAGGGTTCGGCTCGCCATGTAGGCAGGAAAAATCCCCTAATGGAATGTTTAAGGAGCAAATCCTGTCTGTCACCCCCACCAAGGCGAATGCAAAAGATCACCCCTGCACGGCTAAAAAATGTAACAATTGCCGGGAGTTGGCAAAGGCAAAAATGATGCATTTATAATAACAATAAATCAAAATGCCACCAAAAAACATTGCAAGAGAAACAAATAATATTTTGGGTGAGCAGGCAAGTCATAGGTGAATTCAAAATGACCTGCAAACAAACAAAAAACAATAATTTAATGTTTCAGGGGTCAGGTCTTTGCAATCCAACAGTGAAATATCATTTAACATGTTTGACCTGCTTAACATATATGCTTTTTCCGGAATAGTTAGGACCACTGATTATGTTTATCCTCCCTGAGAAAGATAAAACGCCTCATAAAACTCAAAAAAGTTATAATTCAGAAAAAGGTAGACCTTTATTAATTACCATCATTTGATATCTTTGTATCATTTGGAACAAAAGTGTCCACTGTCAATTCCTGTAAGACATGCCTGTCCGCAAACAGAATTAGTTGCACTGCATTGTTTATTTAAAAAGTTTCTTCTCAATTCATGCAGGAATGGGGAAAAACTAATATATTTAACTTTAAAATATCATCCTATGTGTTTCGCAACAAGAAATTAAGCAGGCAGCCATGGTAGAAAAGACAAAGAATGAAACTTAAATTCAAGCTTGAGTTTGTTATTAAAGAAATAGAACAACCTGCCATTTTGTATGTCTATAAGTGAATCTTCAGTCAAGATAGGCCTCACATAGTTGTTTTGTCGAGCAATGAGTGCCAGAGATAGAAAGCTAATAGAAGAAGTTGAATAACCAAAGCATTCAAACAAATGAAAGAGCAAATAAGACAACTGAGAGTCTAGACATGGTACTTTAGCATTAGCCCTACCAATCGAGTTCAGCTGCAAAATTTACTGCCTTTACAAGATGAGGCGCAAAGTGGAGTATACGAGACACCAAATCTCTAATAATTGCTCTTTCCATATCTGAAGTATTAAATAAGAGAACCGAATGAGAATAAATGCAAATAGCAAACCGTTACTCCCAATAGTTACCAAGATAAAGCAGTTTACACATATTCTGATGTAAGAGAAACTGTAAGAATTCGCTGAATATTCAAGAATCGATGACCATATGGTCAAGTTACTTTAATATGATGGCAAAAACTAGCTTTAGGTAAACAAAAAGTTTTCAAGTGATGACCTAGAAAAGCATGAAGGAAAATTCACATGCAAAATAGACGTAAGTTTATTGACCCAGCAGATTGACCTTTAACAACCCTAGCAGGCAAGGAACTCTGACCTGCAAAATCAGGTCCTAACCAAATAACAAGCCAAACTCATAGTGTGAACCATTTTAAGGTCAAATTCTAAATGAGATAGTCTGTATGAATCAAGACAAAAAATAAAGTAGTTGAAATTTAACGTTTAAAATACTATATCTGGCCCAAAGTGCAGAAGTTTTGGCCTAGGCCGTGAAGGCTCTGAATTGAGTACAACATAGCTCTTGCTTTCTTAAATGCCAATGCAACCCATTGCTTGATACTGTGATGTGTGATGAAAGATGCCAAATTCCGGCTACACTAATAGGGCTGTAAATTGTTGAGAATTAGACCTTATTTTCGGTCCTATGGGAAAAAAAGAATATTGAAGAAGTCTGGGGTTAGTTTATAAAATGTTGTAAACTATTTAAGCACATGCTATAAATGTACAAAAAAAACTTTTGAGCAAAATCTTTCTATTTGGTATCAGAGCCAGATCTAGCTACCTATCGTCTTCGTATCCTTGTATCTTAGGGTTCGCCTACATCTCGCCTTCCAGATCGCGACTGTATCATAAGTTTGGTCTCATCTTTGCTCACGTATCGCCTTCCAGATTGCAATTATCACAACTGTCTTTGCCTTCATATATCGCTTGGGTTCGCTCACATTTTTGCTCCGAGATTGTGACTATATCACAGGTTCGGTCACGTCATCGCCTTCCCAACACAACTGCCTCATAGGGTTTGATCACGAAGGTTCTCTGTACGCTGCGATCCTGGAGTTGCTTTCCCGATTGTATCTCTATAGCATTCAGGCAGGAGTAGGGCTGTCAAAACGGCTCGTTGTTCGCGAACAGCTCGTGTTCGACTCGTTAAGAAGCTCTTGTTCGGCTTGTTAATTTCGTTCGATAAGTTAACGAGCCAAACACGAACTAAGATGTGTTCGTTCGTGTTCGGCTCGTTTTGGCTCGAAATACTACTCATCAAGTTTATGTATATATATTAAGTAGTATTTTAAAAAAATCTAATTGACTAAAAGGCTACAAAAATTTATAATCAATTAAAATATTGACTAAGAAAAAAGAATAAAAATTATTAAATTAGATTATTTAAATCTTGATATAAATAATAATATTTAAATCTTGCTCAAATCCTTATTGTCTTATATCTTATGATTACATGATTAGGGTTGTTAAAAGGACTCTTTGTTCGTGAACAGCTCGTGTTCGGCTTGTTAAGAAAACGAGCCGAACATGGACATACTTTTTGAGCTCGAAATATAAACAAGCCGAACACAAGCATACTTTTTGAGCTCGAAATATAAACAAGCCGAACACGAGCATGGCTCACTCGTGTTCGACTCGTTTACACCCCTAGGCAGGAGAGGGCTCCTGCGGTTGGTTGCAAGAGGATAGAGTGGAGTGGCATTATGCAAGGATAAGGGGAGGCAACATAGATGAACACACATGGACAAATGCGTGACTTCTGTGTACGGGATTGTCGGCGCTTAAAAAAAAA
>NW_018165280.1:5225248-5226031 GCF_001263595.1 Phalaenopsis equestris
AAACATCAAATTGCAACCTCATCAATTGCCAAATCTTTCCATCGCAACCATATAACAGCCTTTGAGTAAGGACAACACAACACATCCCAATCAAACACAGCTCCCCACTAGAGCTAAACCAAGCTTAGCAAAAAATAAATTGCAACGAAAACAGCTCCCCATTAGAGCTAAACCAAGCTCAGCAAGGAACAAAGCCAAAAAAAAACCGAACTCATCAAGGCACCAAAGCCAGATCCAACCTGCAACTGGATCGAACCGAGCTCAATCGAGAAACAGAGCCAAGGCCAAGCTCCCTAACAGGAAGCAAAACTCAAACCAGCCCAACAAGGAGCCAAGCTCAATCGAGAAACAGAGCCAAGGCCAAACTCCCTAACAGGAAACAAAACCACAGCCAAGCCAACCAGGAATCAAGCTAAAGCCAATCTCCAACTAGAAATGAAACCAAAGCCAACGAAGGTAAAATGAGCCAAGACAGCCTGCATTAGAACCAAACCGAGCCTTTCAAGGCCAATCACAACGAACTCCCAAAAAGAAACAAAGTCAAAGCCCGGCTCAACCAAACCAAACGTCAACATTAACAATATTAAAATCCAGATCCTTATGCGTATATATATAAAAATGCAGTTCTAGCAATTTCAAGCCAAAACCGAGCTCAACAAAAACCAAAGCCAAAGCCGAGCTCCCAACAGAAACAAGAAGCCAAAATTGAGCTCAACGAAAACCCAAAAGCCAAGGTCAGAGCTCAACGATATTAAAACAAGTCCAAGCCTTGATATAATCGAG
>NW_018165280.1:5227216-5248805 GCF_001263595.1 Phalaenopsis equestris
GACGCGTTGGCGCAGTCCATTTCGTCATCCGGGGTCGCTCGGACGACATCGTCGACAATCGGGTCAAAACGCGTCAAAATTCAAACTTCACCAAATATTGGCCCGCGATTGATCGTCACAAGTGGTTTACTCGAGTCCTCGGCAAATAACGGTGCAGGCGATGCGAATTGCAGCAATCGGACGCGTCGACTCTCCGAATCGCGAAGCTGGTGCGCGCAGGAGTGTGAATTGTGCAGAAGGCCACCCTAAGGCTCGGAAAGGTCCTATAGGAATCCATTTTGGGTTTCCTCATGTCGGTTTCATCCTTCTAAGCGTTAGAAGTCGATACCACACACGCGAAACTCCAAAAGAGGACGGAAACGGGTCGAACTAAAACGAGGCGGGCACCACTTCTAAGGTTCTAAGATAGTCGCAGGAAGACCCCTGAGGCTAGATCTTAACTCCTACGAGAAAAACTAGACCTCACGAAAATTGAGGTCAACAGGGATGTAGAGTGGAAGGAGAGAAAGAAGGTTAATGAGAAGGAAGTCGCGGGTGATCTAGACATGGAACTTTGTGATTGAGGATGTCAGGAGAAAGAGAAAGTGCAGGAGGTAAGAGATTATAAGTTCTGGTGAAGATAGATCCTGAGGTTTTGAAGGTTTCGATCGAACTCCTACAGGGAGCTAACATCTCGACGAGAACCACTACCTTAACATGCGCTCTGACGCAGGTGAAGCGTATCTCCTTCTCATGGATTTGAAGTTTGATGGACCGGCCATGTATATGAGTTGGTTGTGTCGAATCAAGACTACTCTACTAGCGAAGAGCCTAGAGGAATGTCTAATGAGTAAAGGCTGAGCTAGAGAATAAAGTGCTGAGAGGGATGAGTAAAGGAACACATACGTCTTATTTTACACATGAGCGCTCAACTCTATGGTTCCATCGTGTGCCTCATCAGTAGATGACATTCAAAAGGAGAGGGACATCTGGGCAAAGTTGAAGAGAATTTATGTTGGGAGGAAAAACCACATTAGGGTACTCCACATTCACTGTGAGATAGAAGCAGTAGTACAGGGTGATAGATTGATTCAAAAATATGACATAGATTTGGAGCAGTTGTGGGCAGATCTTGATCACTTCTCACCAATATTGAGTCATGGCGATTTGAAGTGCAAGAAAGGGGATATCTTTACACAGGTGAGGACCAGCCTTTGATCAGAAATCAGTCCTCCAAGCTCCAGTGACCATCCCTTCGTTGTATTAGGCTATTGTTGCAATGATACATGAGGATAGTAACATGAAGCTACACTCTAAGTCGAGTGGAATTCCAAGTGCGTGATCAGCATCTGCTGCCTCAAGCTCAGGTATGATAGGTGTTCAAGAGGAGACGCGCAAGTGCTTCAATTGTGAAGTCGAGAGCAAGACCTATCTTAGGCCACATAAGGAAAGAGAGACGGGTCACAAAGATAAAGTGGAGTCGTGGTAGTAGAAAAAGTAGAAAAAGGGGCTATCGGGTAAATCTGATGGTAGCATAGAAGGGAGAAGCAAATGTGATTTTTACCAATGAGAATCATGAGTTACTGGAATTATTGAAGAGGAACTAGAAAGAAACAAGAGATGGGGTTGAGAATGCTTCCAACAAGTTGTCATCAAAGAGTAACATTGTCACTTATGCTCACTTTGACAAAACTACTTGTGATACACACGCTCTTACCTCTATTTTCATCACGGGATCATCAGAATGAATAGTAGATTGTAATGCACTCGACATTTGACAAGTACCGCTAGAGAGTTTTCTTCCTATATATCCCTAATAGTATTAGAGAACATCCAGATCACTATTGGTATCACACAGTCTGTAGTTGATAAGGATACAGTGAGTAGCAACAAATATATAACTTTATCCAATATTTTACATGCTCATTTTTTAGTGAATTTTTTATTCATTAGTGTCATTATTATCCAACTAAAGTGTTGTTTCTTTTAATATTCCTAAGGTGATCTTCCAAGAGAAAGGGACAGGTCGAACACTTGGGACTGGAACGTGGCCAAGTAGATTATAGTAATTTGGACCGAAAGAGAATGAACTTAGCTTTGACATCCATGGTAGAGAGTGATGAAATAGGAGAATTTGGGAGGAGTGTGGAGGATGTGTTGCAGCTACATCACAGATGTATGAGACACTCTTGCTTTAATTTATTTGGATAGTTGTATTCTTCTTTGATGAAAAGATAAATAAACAAAAGCTTGTTTGTGACACTTGTGAGTTTGGCAAAAGCTTACTAGGAGATCTTATATCAATTTTAGGAATAGGAGTTCTGATGTTTTTGACTTGATTCATTCTAATGTTTGGGGACTTTGTTCTACAAGTTCTATAAATTGTTATAGATATTTTGTGACATTTATTGATTGTTTTTTTGTGTTATTTGATTATATCTAATGTCAAATAAGGGTGTTGTACTTGTTTGCTTTAAAAATTTCACAATGCAATTCAAGCTCAATATGATACATTTGTGAATGTATTGAGGTTTGATAATGAGACAAAATATACCAACAAAACATTTGAGAAATACTTGTCAGCCCGAGGGATACAACATCAAAGCACATGTTCATACACACCGACACAAAATAGAGTAGTAGAAAGGAAAAATAGAAGTCTTCTATAGGTTGCTTGAAGCATGATGATCTCAATGAATGTGCCAAAGCACTTTTGAGGTAAGCATTTTTTTACAACTGCTCAATTGATGAACAAGATGTCATCGATGGTGTTGGATTGAAAGTCTTTTTGTTAGATGTTGAAATAAGATAAAAGCGAGATCCTCCCATTAAGGTGTTTGAATGTATATGTTTTGTGAAGGATAACAAATTATCAGTAGAAAAGTTGGATCCCAAAGCTGCAAAATATGTGTTTGTAAGTTATTCCGCTACCCAAAATGGGTATGTCTGTTGGAGCCCGATAGAAAATATACTATTTGTAAGCATTGATGTGTCATTTAAAGAATTTGAACCGAACTACAGCCAGGAGGTGACCTTACCCTTTGATGCCTCTCAAGATACTGGAGATATGAGGCAGGGCGGGGTGAGTACCAATGGTGATAGAGTGGTACATGTAGGAGCAATGCCTTCTTTTGTGATGTGGGAAGAATCAGTTCAGGAACCAAAAAATGAGAGTGAACACAGACGTGGTGAGATTCAGGTTAAAAGTGAGTAAGGGTGTATGCACGAAGAAGGAAGCAAAATGAGGGAACGGTGGTTGCAGTGCCACTTGTGTCAACTAGTCTCTTGTCCCGATCTGCCTAGACTCTCGAGACACCAACACCATTCACCTCCAACTCAGAACTTCAGGTGATATGATTTCTCCTCTTTTTCTCCTCGCCCACCAACTTTATGGATCTCTCACAACAATGCAAGGCATTCTTCTAATTTTTTTGAGTGAGAATTTGACATTGCTAACTTTGTTTCATTTTCTAAGATATCACATTTACATGGAGTATTTATTGCATCTTTGGACAATATCTCTACACCCAATTGTTGGCAGATTGCTAAGGAGATATCCAAGTGAAAAGCGGCTATACATAAAGAGCTTAGGGCTCTCGATAAAAACCTCACATGGAAGATAATGTCACTACCGGCAGAGAAAAAGACAGTTGGGTGCAAGTGGATCTTCACAGTGAAGCAAACTCCAGAAGAGAGGTGGAGTGGTAAAAAACACGAATGGTGGCGAAAGCCTACGGTCACACGTATGAAATTAACTATGATGAAACATTTATACCCATAGCAAAGCTGAGCACAGTGAGAACACTGATTTCTCTTGCAGTGAATGGTGGGCGTAGGTTACACCAACTCGATGTGAAGAAAGCATTTTTTTCATGGTGAGTTATTAGAGGAGGTATATTTTGAGATACCATCTGGATTTGTTACATTCCAGAAAGTGGGCAAGATGTGTAGGCTCATAAAATCATTGTTGTATGAATTGAAGAAGTCTCTTCGAGTTTGGTTTGACAAGTTTAGAAAGACTATGGTGGGGGCATAAGATATCAGCAGATAAATGCAAACCATACAACGTTATTTCGATGACATGAAGGTCACACCACTATAATTGTTGCGTATGTTGATGACATTATTGTCACCGGTGATGATGAGACAGGGATTGCTCAATTAAAGGTAAGATTCACAATGAATGGAAGGTGAATGATCTTAGACAGCTCAGATACTTTCGTGGGATTGAAGCGGCCAGTGGACCTAAGAGGATGGTCTTGTCCCAAAGAAAGTTAATACTAGATATCACAAAAACACTCATGCTGAGGTGCAAACCTACGGTCTCTCCAATTGAACAAAAGACCAAACTGAATGCAGAGGCAAAAGAGTCAATGATCAAAAATTGGTGGGTTGTCTGATCTATTTGTCACACTCGACCCGACGTCTCTTTTGCAATGAACATTGTGAGCCGCTACATGCATTGTCCAAGGGATGGGCATATGGATGTAGTGTATCTGATTCTGAGAAGCCTAAAGAGTGCACCAGGGAAGGGATTGATCTTCAAGAAGAATGTGCATATCAACATTGAGAGATTTTGTAACATTGACTGGACGAGTTGTGCAGATGACAAAAAATCCACCTCAAGAATATTGCATATTCGTATGTGAACACTTGATCGCTTGGAAGAGCAATAAACAGTCTGTAGTAGGGAGGTCAACAACAAAAACAAAGCACAAAACCATGGCCTTAGGAGTTGCGAGATGTTATGGCTAAGAGCTTTGTTGGTCTAGCTCAAGGTCGACCAAGAAACTCAAAAGAAATTGTGGTGTGACAACAAGTCGACAATCAACATTGCCAACAACCTGATGCAACATGATAAAACCAAACAAGTGGAGATTGATAGGTTCTTCATCAAGGAAAAGCTGAGTAACGGGCTATTGGAGCTAAGTCATGTAGCCACTGCAGAGCAAGCAAATGACTAAAGGACTTAGTTCTTTGGATTCATCTAGGTTATGTGACAAGATGGGCTTAGTGGATATCTTTTGCCCATCTTGAGAGGGATTGGATCTTGTTTAGGGTCCTATTGCTAAAAAGAGAACATTGAAGAAGTCTAAGGGTTTATTTGTAAAACATTGTAATACCCTATTTAAGCCCATTTTAAGCCCATGTTATGAATGTAAAAAAGAAATTTTTGAGCAATTCTTTCTATTTAAATGAATTGATTTGAGCTAAGTAGCTTGTTTTTCTAGTTCATTCATTCATCTTTCTTATTAGGCCTAAGTTAGGCTTTAACAACACCAAGTTTCAAAGTCATTTTCTAACTTACTGATTTTTTCTGTTGAATTACCTGCAATCAAAAATTAATTGAGCCTACCTAACAATACGTATAAGGCTAATGGTCTAAACAAAGTTTTAATATTAACAATAAATGTATTCATAATTTTTTATTTTATTTGTCAAAATTAACAATAATTCATTTGACATTATTTTTATTATTTTATGAATAACAGAAATAGAATTTGATTAATTTATTAGTTCAATATTTTTATTACAAAATAGTAATAATAAAAAAATTGATATTTAATCTATCTATTAAAAATTTACTAAATAATTTATAATCAAATGTTAAAAGAAAAAAAAAGATATTTCTAATCTATTTTGCTCAATTTTTTCATTATATTTAAACTCAGTCATATAAATAGCTTTTGATGGGCATAGAATATAATAAAATTGGTATAATAATATAAAATAAGTTAACAAAATAATTAAGTCGTCATTAAAGAAGCACTTTATTGAGATATTAACTGAAAAATATATGAGAATGTTTACAAAGATAAATGAACAAGCAAGTTAATGTTCAAGCTTGTTTAAATATCTAGATACACAAACATAAAATGGCCTAAAATGAATGAGTACTTGGTTGTACATTGAGTAGACAAGTTCACTTATAGTTTTATACTTAAAATGGTAGTGGCCCCCAGTGCTCCTTTCTCTTGCCTGAAAACTTACTATTTTAGACTGGAAAGTTAAAAGAAGAAAATCAGCTTACCAAGAATTTTATGATAGATATCACCAAGAAGGTTGTCCAATTCTCTTGTCTTGGCAGTACGATAAAAGAACATTTTTTCCTCACCATCTTCAGAAAACTGAAAAGTTCACATTATATGGTATGCATGACTTCTTGAAAAACAAAAAGATCAAGTAGGCCCATACCACATACTCAAAATCGTTTTTTTCTAATGTTTCTTCATCAAGCTTTTCAGCAAAAATGCACCATAAATATCCTGGAAATGGATTCAGTCACTAGAAACGGAATTGGAAAAATATGCATACAATCATTGATAAATATAAATAGTAATATCCCCTCTAAAGATTTAAGGAGGGCTTATATAACACAGGATAATTAAAACAAGATTACAAGCTTTAAATTCTATAACGTTTTCTTTTTAACAACATAACAAATCCAAGCTTTTCCTAAGTACAAGTAGATTGTTACACACGAAATAATTTGAATAATAAAGCCACAAAATATGTGTGACCTTCGTGTAAAAGGCATGATACATTGTTGAGAATTGGACCTTATTTAGGGTCTTATTGGTAAAAAGGGAATATGAAAGAAGTCTAGGGGCTTATTTGTAAAATATTGTAATACCCTATTAAACCTATGTAATAAATGTACAAAGCAGATTTTGAACAATTCTTTCTTTATGGCATCAGAGACCTAACCCTAAAGGCCGTTTTTAGTGTTGTTGGATCGTCGAGATCAGCGTGAGACATTGAATACAATCGTGATTAGAGCTAACTGGGACGGCAACGAGGGGATCGTGACGGACGCTTGCGATACAGACACGATTAGAGTGAACTGGGACGACGAGGGGATCACAACGAACGCTCGCGGCACAGGCGTGGAACAGGCGCAATGACATCAATACCCTAAGACCGAATTGACGAGATCTTCGGCTGTTGGATCATGGCATAATGTTTCGAGCGGCTCGGTGCCAGGCAAAGGTGAAGCACGCATGAAACCAGAGCATGAGAGAACTTTGACTCTACGTGCATGAGAGGATGATGAAGGCCAAGGAATAGTTAAATTAAGGATGTCAGGAGACGGAGATATTGCCGGAGGTAAAATTTCGGAACTTTTGAGGAAGATAGATCCTGAAATTCTGAAGGTCTTGGTAGGTCTCATACAGTGAGCTAGGATCTCGACGAGAGCCACTACCTCAGCACGTGCTCCAGCACAGTGAAACTAGATCTCGCTCTTGTGAATCTTAAACTTAATGAACCGGCCACGTATCTGAGTTGGTCACGCCGGTTTGAGAATGCTCTAGTAGGATAGAGATTAGAAGGATATCTGATAGGGGTCGAATCAAAGAGTAATAATGCAGAGAAAGATGTGTGGACGACCACACATGCCTTACTTTAAATCTGGTTATTCAACTCGATGGTTCCATTAATTGCCTCGTCAATAGATAACATTTGAAAGGTGAGCGACATTTAGATGAAGTTGAAGAAGATCTATGCTGGAAAGAAGAACCATATGAGGTTGTTTAAAATTCAGCTTGAGATAAAGACAGCGATTTGGGATGATAGATCAATTCAGGATTACTACATAGAGCTAGACTGGTTGTAGGAAAATCTTGATCAATTCTCACCGATGTCGACTTGTGACGATCCGAAGTGCCAAATAGGGGAGATCTTTACTCAGATGAAGTCTATGCAATTTATGGCTCATGTGAATCCGACATTTGATGAGAGGAAATTTGTCCTAGCTCAAGCCACTATCCCTTCACTAGATGAGGTCATTGTTATAATAATACACATGAAGCCACACTCTGGGCCGAGTGGACTTCCAGGTACACAATCAACTTTCACAATCTTGAGCTCAGATATGATAGATATCCAAAGGGAGACTCACAAGTGCTAAAACTGTGGTGAAGTTGGGCATCGAAACAATACCTACCGTAAGTCACCTAAGGAGAGAGAGGTAGGTGGATGTGGACTGGGTGTAGACAGTGGTTGTGGCCGTGGTGGTCAAAAAGGAGGAAAAGGGGGACTACCGAGCAAATCTGGTGGTAACAGAGGAAGGGAGACAGGTGTAGTTTTTACCAATAAGGATCATGAGTGTTTGTAGTTGTTGAAGAGGAAGCATAAAACAACAGGAGATGGGATTGAGATACTTCCAACCAGTTTTTATTAAAAAGTAACATTGTCATTTATGCTTACTCTGACAAAGATACTTGTGATACAAATGTCATTCTCTATTTCCACCACAGAATCATAAGAATGGATAGTAGATTTTGGTGCATCTCGACATGTGGCAAGTACTGCTAGAAAGGTTTCTTCCTATACTCCCAAGACAATACTAGAGAATATCCAGACTACTGATGGTACAACACAACCTGTAGTTAGTAAGGATCAATGAGAAATGTCAATTATATGACTTTGTCCAATATTTTGCATGTTCCTTCTTCTCTGGTGAACATTTTATCCATTAGTGTCATTAATCTCCAACTAAAATGTGTTTTTAGTTTTGGCATTCCTAAAGTGATCTTCCAATAGAAAGGGACGAGTAGGATACTTGGGACTAGAACGTGGCATAGTAGACTCTGGTACTTGGACTGGAAGGGGACTTAGCTTTGACATCCATGATAAAGAGTGATGGAGTAGAGGAATCTAGGAGTGTGGAGGATATGTTGTTGCTACATCATAGACACATGTGACACTCTTGTTTTAGTTTATTGGATCAGTTGTATCCTACTTTGATGAAAAGGAAAATAAACAAAAGTTTATTTGTGATGCCTGTGAGTTTGGAAGCTTACTAGGAGCTCTTATATCAATTCTAAGAATAGGATTTCTAGTGTTTTTGACTTGATTTATTATGATATTTGGGGACCTTATTCTACAAACTTTATGAACGGTTATCGATAATTTTTGTGACCTCTATTGATTGTTTTTCTCGTGTTACTTGGTTATATTTGATGAAAAATAAAAGTAGTGTGTTTTCTTGTTTTAAAAATTCCACAATGCAATTCAAACTCAACATGGCGTTATAGTGAAGACATTAAAGTCTGATAACGGGATAGAGTATACCAAAAAAATATTTGGGGAATACTTGTCAGCCCAAAGGATACAACATCAAACTACATGTTATACACGCCGACACAAAATAGAGCAATAGAGAGAAAAAATAGACACGATCTAGAGTTTGACCAAAACATGATGATCGCAATGAATAACCCAAAGCAACTATAGGGGCAAACATTTTTGACAGTTGCTCAATTGATCAACAGGATGCCATGGAGGGTGTAGATTAGAAGTCTTCATGTCAGATGTTGAAAGGAGATAATAAAGGAATCCACCCATTAAAGGTGTTTGGATGTATTTATTTTGTGAAGGGTAGCAGGTCATCAATAAGAAAGCTGGATCCCAGAGCTATGAAATGTGTATTCGTTAGTTATTCAACTACTCAGAAGAGATGTATGGTGGAGCTTGATAGAAAATAGACTTTTTGTGAGCATGAATGTGTCATTTAAAGAATTTAAATCATACTATACCCAAAAGGTGTTCTCACTCTTCAATGACTTGCAAGATACTGGAGATATGAGGAAAGGGGGGTGAGGAACCAAAAAAATGACAAGAGTGAACCCAGAGGTGGTGGGATTCAGGCTGAAGGTGAGCTAAGGGTCTATACACGAGAAAGAAGCAAAATGTGGGAACGATATGTACAATGCCACTTGTGCCAACTAGTCCTTTATTTCAGTTTTCCACGACTCTTGAGAAACATATACCATCCACCTCCAACATAGAACTCCCAGGCGATATGATTCATCCTCGCCTTCTAACCCTCCAACTTTGAGGACCTCTCGCAGCAATGTGGTACACCCTCTACATCGTTTTGGGTGGGAATATGACATTGCTAACTTTGTTTCATATTATAACATATCACCTTTATATGGAGTGTTTATTGCATCTTTGGGCATTGTCTCTATACCAAAGTGTTGGCAGGTTGCTAAGAAGGATTTCAAGTGAAAAGCGACTATGCATGAAGAGCTTATGGTTTTGGACAAAAATCGAACATAGGAGATAATGCCACTACTAGCGGGAAAAAAGGCAGTTGGGTGTAATTGGATCTTCACAGTGAAGCAAACTCCAGAAGTAAAGGTGGAGCGGTACAAAACACAACTGTCAACTAAAAGGTATAGTCAGACATATGACATTGATAATAATAAAATCTTTGTATCAGTAGCAAAGATGAGCACAACGAGGATACTTGTTTCACTGGTAGTAAATAGTTGGTGGATGTTGTACCAACTTGATGTGAAAAATGCATTTCCTGGAGGAGGTATATATGGAGATACCACCAATAATCAATACAGTCAAGACAGTCGACAAGGTGTGTAGGCTCTAGAAGTCGTTGTATGGCTTGAAGCAATCTCCTCGAGTTTGGTTTGACAAAGTTTAGAAAGGTTATGGTGGGCATAAGATATCAATAGATAAATACTAACCATACTGTGTTCTTTCGACAACATGAAAGTCACACCATTATACTTGTTGTACATGTTGATAGCATCATTGTCATCAGTGATGATGAGGCAGAGATTGCCCAACTAAAGGTAAGATTGACAATGAATTTGAGGTGTGAATTTGAGGTGAAAGATCTTGAACAACTCAGATACTTTTTTGGGATTTAAGTGACCTGTGGACTTGAGGGGATAATTTTTTCTCAAGGAAAATATATATTAGATCTCCTCACAGAAACATGCATGCTTGCAGTCTCTCTTATTGATCAAAATGTCAAGTTAAGTGCAAAGGAAGGAGAGTCGGTTGATCGTGAGAGGTATCAAAGATTGGTGGGCCATTTGATCTACCTATGTCACATTCAACCCGACATCTCTTTTGCAGGTAGTGTGGTGAGCCGCTACATGCATGATCCAAGAGTCTTATGGATACAGTGTATCAGATTTTGTGATGCCTGAAGAATGCACCATAGAAGGGGTTGACCATCTGGAAGAATGGGCATGTAGACATTGAGGACTGTTGTGATGTTGACCGAGCGAGTTGTGTAGATAATAGAAGATCCACCTCAAGATGCTGCATGTTTGCAGGGGGCAACTTGGTCTCTTGAAAGAGCAAGAAACAGTCTGCAGTAGCGAGGTCAACAATAGAGGCAGAGTACATACCCATGGCCATAAGAGTTGCTGAGATGATGTGGTTGAGAGCCTTGTTGGTCGAGCTCAAGGTGGACCCAGGAACTCAAATAAAGTTGTGGTGCGACAACAAGTCAGCAATCAGTATTGCCAACAACCCGGTGCAAAACAATAAAACCAAACATCTGGAAATTGATAGATTATTCATCAAGGAAAAGCTGAATAACAAGCAACTGGAGCTAAGTCATGAGGCCATTAGAGAACAAGTGATTGACTGTCTCACTAAAGGACTTGGTTCATTAGATTTGTCTAGGTTATGTGACTTAGTGGATATCTTTTGCCGATCTTGAGAGGGAGTGTTGAAACTTGGACATTATTTAGGGTCCCCTTAGTAAAAATAGAACATTGAAGAAGTCTAGGGGTTTATTTGTAAAACATTGCACTACCATATTTAAACCCACGTTATGAATGTACAAAGTAAATTTTGAACAATTCTCTCTATACATAAAACAGATTCGATCATAAGCATCATCACTAACTAGATTTCAGTTTATTATTTGACATAGCAAAGAAAGCGGTTTTCAAATAAATAGAGGGTGAAGGGGAAGGAGATCTACTCATATTTAAAAGACAAACAAACCTATTTGATGAATATAAACAATTTGAGGAGCTCTATCGCCATAATTCATAACCGAAAGAGAACCAATTTCAGTTGATGACACCTTCAAAGAATATCCATTTTTAATAAATAAGAAAACCATCAATCAAAATACATACTTTCCAAATACAGAGTTTATCAAACTACCTGATCAAGAAATTCTGGCAGTTGCTCATATACCAACCTTAGCTCATCCAACTATTGAAGAGATTGCTCATTTGTTAAGAGTGCAATTCAGGGACATTATCATCAAATAAAAGGTTGAAGAAAACATATTAAATATGAATCTAATCCCATCCCAGTATCAAATTTGTATGAAAATATCAGACAAAACAAACAAAGATTTTAACATAGGAACGTTGAATTAGACACTAAACTGAAAATCTTTGATTGGCATAGATTCAATCAAGGTAACATGTTTTAGTTGACAACTTAATACAACAGTAGTTGTATAGTCAAATCATCAAGCCAATGAATAGGAACAGAATCAAAGAGCCATGATTAAATTGTTAGTATTAAATTATAATAATAACATTTATATGTTTGGGTAAAAATCTTAATAAAACTAGTAATCACAACTCTTCAGAACGAGGTCTAAGATTTGTAACCCATATCTTTAAACTATCAAAATAAGCTCCTTAGCATCCCTTCAGGTCACTAAACCCCTCCTGCAGCCCACTAATAGCAAGGAATTTTCTTAGCCTACATTTTTGTTGCCTCTTATTGCGGACTTGGCTTGACTCACACCATTAGTATAGGCTTCTTGGCTCACCTAGTATTTTCTTGAGATAAGTGGAAATTTCCCATCTCAGTCTGACTGCCAACATCACTTCTCACAAGCACCAATGCAAGGTCGCTGCTAGCAGTGAGCTCTCTAGCCACTCAGCTCCTCTTATGATTTACTCTAAGCATAAAATGCGTCTATGCAGTCATCTGATCAGCATCGCCACTATCTACATTTATTTTTATCGTTTTTGATTTAGTATTTACAGAAACGCCTGTTTTGGATTCACGAAACAAATAGAATCTCCGGAGTTCAAAAAGCTAACAATCAGAGGCTTCACCAATGGGGTACGACCCTCAAAGCAACTGATATCTCTTGTATTTGGCTGATGATGAACAGATGCACTTCCTTTGAAAAGATGAAAGCATGTACAATACAATAATGATGCTTAATATTATTCAATCGATTTATCTTGGTTGCAATTACTGTACTCCGTAAAAGGATATGAAATAGCATGTGATGGAATTAAATTGTAATATATTAATAAGAGGAAATTAACTTAGGCATAGACAAGAATAATGAAACTTTTAATCATGCCCTTCTTATTAAAAGCATATATTTTCTAGATGCACATTCGTGTGGCCTCAAGATGGATGATCAAAGTCAATTTCAAAGATTTGTTTTACAAATTAACCCTATGATGATCAGAGCTTGCATGAAGAAATTCTATGAGAAAATGATACAAGATGGAATAAAGGATCAACTTGAAGTATCAAAAATAAATTAATATTGCTAACCTCATCACAAATCCCCTCTTTAACTAATGTCTCGTAGCCTTTTTCTTTAAAACGCTGGATATCTATCACACCCATCACCTGAAGACAAGAAATTGTAAAATCAGGGGGCTAATGCACCAGGCATACTATTATGTGACATAATGAAGAAAATATATATAAATATATATAATGCAGCTTCAACAAAAAAGATAATGACAATCAATAAATACCACTAAGGTCTAATTCTCATGGTTTTAAAAATTAGAACGAACTAGCTGGTTTGACTGATTCACCCGTAATTGGTCCTTCAGCCTGTTTGGTCTAGTTCTTAAAACGCTTCAATATAGAACTCGCTAGAACAGCTGATTGAAACAGTGAAGCCAATAAATTTTTGATGAACCTGCTTTTCCTAAAACTGATACATGTGTTGCTGTTTAGTTTTGATCGGATGACTAAAAATAAAAAAATAATAGAAATAACATGACCCAAAATTTGATTTAAATCATTTTAAAAATATTCCAAAGTAAAATGTCCAACATCAAAATGTTCTATATTAAATTGGTGAGAATATTATTATTGCATTGTTATTACATGAAGTAAATCATATCAAAATAATATTTATTACATTATCCAGCATAAACTGCTATTCAACTCCGATTGAACTGTTGCTTGAACCTGTCATTCACCTTCTGGTTTCACTTTAACAACCTTGCTAATTTTATTTTCACGATAACTTTAAATAAACTAAATTTAATGAAAAAAAGTAAGCTATCTTATTCTAAACCAAAACACGCAATAAAGCTAAGAAGATGCGCAACTATGAACCACAACAATGAAACAATATGAAGCAATCAAGGGGTAGCTTCAAGATAATTTGTGACTATTCAGAAAGTAATAAATAATATAAAGCCGAGAAGATGGTTGAGCCAAAGAAGTCCATAAAATCATTTATTAGTATTTAACAGATGGAAAACCAAGTGATCAAATTCAATTTAAAAAAAATTACTAGAATTTTCTATATTTTCATCCACAAATACAACCTTTTCAAGAAAGTAATGAAGTATTGAAATCCAATATGTGTGTTTCAAAAATTCATGTTTGACTCTGTTAAAAGGGTTTTGACCTATTTTGAGTCAAGTTTTTAGAACAAAAATTTGACTTTTTTTAGGCAAGAAATGACCCACAAATTTTGCTTCATTTTTTATAAGGACTTTAAAATCTAGTTTCAAAATTCAGATGTCTAAGCTCTTGTGATCATTCAGGCTAGTTGTTAGATGCCAAGTGTTAAGAGTATAATGGTAGCAATATTGATTTTGGATTAAAAAATTTACCACATTTGGCTTAGAGCGTACAGTAAGAAGAATGATTATTAAAATGAAGACATTATAGTTCCATTGCCTCGAGTGATCTTACTCCATTTTACTTAGTTAAAGGAAATGTTGATCAAATCTGACAAAATGATTCTTACTAACAATCATAGATTGAGTAGTTTAGCGGACACTTATAGACATGCAGTGAATATTCGTCGAAGAAAACAAGTAAACTTAGACAATAAATGGCATTTTACCCTATTAAGTGTATCATACAATTTACAACTCAAGAGTTTTGAGCCACTAGAGAATATACGTGAAACCATAGTTAACCCAAATCATGACGCAAAATAGGAATTTCTTAATCATTTAAAAAAGAAAAGAGGCCGCATAAATAAAAACATAAAATAGAGCATTACAAACAAAAGACCCGGCAAATAAAGAAAAGACAAGCCCCACGAGGAAGGAGTCCGGAAAGGTAGTGTTGGACCAGTGGCTGCGGGGAAAGCCAAAGCGATGTCGGGCGAAAGCGGGGCAACAAATTCTTCCTTTTGAAAAAATAAAATAAAATGTAGTTTTGATTTAAATTTAATGTATGTATGTATGTATATATATATATATAATATTTTTATTTTTGAAAAGTGAGACTGGATGGATCTCATTCATTTAATAGTTTAAGTAATCAAACACAATGTCGCAAGTAACACACCTATCCCGAGTAATATGCACATTACTTGATAGTGGGACCTGATTAAATAAACTACAGAATTTATGACATCTGTCTGATCTGCGAACTATTTATTTTGACCGACAAGTTCCCCTACCTAATATTAAAAATTATATAGAGTTTATATTACCTGGGTTCTTAAAGCTCCCTATAGGGGCAAGCCCCTATAGTTAATTAGCCCTCAAATGGCTTAAGTCACTTAAAAAAACTCTCAATAATGATCAGAGGTAACTATCTTCATGAATTCAAAGTTTAGGGTTTCCAAGGTTTAACATAGAAAAGTCAAGTGGGAAAAAGGACCAAATGGGAACATTTATTTCTGGAATCAAAGGAACGAAAAGTAAGGGATGTCACGGATCCTGAGATAAATCTCGGTGACTTCCCAAACTATCTTATTGTTTGGTTTCAATTTTGAGAAGATGTTACTTGATGTTTTGTCCTGTCGGTTTTATTATTTAGAACTTATATTTGTGTGACACGGTCATACAAATGGCCTGGAAGATAGAAGGATTTACGTCGTTTCAGATGATAACCTCGGAGCCTAAAGCGAGTTAGGGTTTAAATTACACAACATTGTTGTGCAAAGGCCTAAACGATAAAGTGAGGATTTATGTCGCACTAGGCGGACCACCTCGAAGTCCTATGACTTATTTAATCTAAGAAAAGGTTTGTTATTGTAGATTTGTTTGCTCTCTCGAAGTTGTTCTTCTGTACATCACGTTATGATGACCGCGGTGTTAGCTCCAATCTCCATGTCGTAACAGTTTTAAGTTTAATATTAAGTTTAAATGTACATGTAATTGTAGGCACAATGGTCTGCTGCTAGGCACCTCCTATAAAACCAGACTATTGTCCTCCTATTTTAAAAGGTATAATATGTATAAAGGAAACAGTAGCATGGTACAGTAAAGAAAATCAACAATAAAAGAAATATTATAAATGTACAGTAAAGAAGATCAGTAGAATTTACAGTAAAGAAAATAAAATGCTGTAAATATAAAATAAACCTGTGTACCGGGCGGGTCTGCTACTCCTGTGAATGAGATTAGCGTTGCAGGTAGAAGTAAACAAGTATAGTGGGGAGTTTAACTAGCAGGGAAAACAAACGTTTATATACAAAAGGACAAGTGGGAATACATCTCATGAAAGACTTGAGAAAAAAACTGGGAATGACCCACGAAAACTCAAAGAAAATCATAGGAAATGCACGGAACACCGAAGAAAACCATAAGCATTCGGGACGAGGTGGACTCAGAATCAAGACCTTGGGTCAAAATCAAGATCCCGGGGCCCTAATAAAATAGTCAACGTCATGTATGTATAATCCAACACTAAGTAAAAGGTTTCCGGTCTAACAATCACAGAAAATGACAATTCTTAACCTGATTCATATGACTGACTCGTGAATTTTTTATAAAATATTTATGAAAGATTTCTTTTTTCGGAAAAGATTTTTAATTTGTCATGAACTTAAAAGAAGAGATTTTAATTTGTAATACACTTAAAAGAATTTTTTTAATCTAATTATGAATATATATATTTTTATTAAAAGAAATTTTCATACCTTAGAAAATGAAAGAGTCAGTCATATTGTCAGGCTGGAACTTCCAACTTTTTGTAAAAGCAAGGGTTAACTCTTTACTAAGTATTAAAGAGGCAGTAATTCCAATCTCTCATTCTCACAAAGTTATTGAGTCAGGATTATGTTAGAACTTCTCACACATACCTAGATGCAATTTTTATCATTGTCCTTAAACCTGAAACCGTCCTACTTACAGCCTTACTTGATGGTTCATATATAGTGATGGTTATATATGTGTGTTTATGCTTCAGACATAAGCACCTAAACTAAATCAAGAAGCAAGAAAAAAAGGAAGAAAAAGAGGGTGAAAGAGAGGAGGGACAAATCCACCTGAAAGAGCAAATAACGGCCCTCAAAAAATTTTTTTTTTAAGAATCCAAAAGAACACACTAGAAAACCTTGAAATCATTTATCGGCTACTTCAAATCAACCCACCGAAATATCCCAAAACAGTGCCCAAATCAATGAGGAAGTCGAGCAAGGACAGCCCCAAAACCCCTCCAAATAGCAAACATATCATCCAAAAGTACCCCTTTCCAACCCACATTCTAAGCAAACAACAAAGGAATTTTGTCAATGCAACGACTGCATACATAGCCTGCAATTCTTATGTGTCGGCACCTCTAATCCCTAAACTCGAATGTTAAATTCACACCACCAAAAATCTTTCACATTGTTTCATAAATGCCACCATATTATATTCTAGCAAATGCAATACACCTCTTTTTTATAGTTGAGTAAATGTTGTCACGGTATTCTATGTCAAAATATTGAACCATAGATATTAGCTATGTATTGGAGATGTAAACACATAAGAATTGCATGGTATGTATGTAGATCTCCCAAAATGTATTAGATGCAACTTAAACCTTAATGAATAAAGCCTCAAAATGCAACTTAAACGTTAACAAATAAAGCTTTAAAATGCAACTTAAACATTAACAAAAAAAACCTCAAAATGCAACTTAAGCCTTAAAGAATAAAGCTACAAAATGCAACTTAAACCTTAACAAATAAAGTTTCAAAATGAATAAAGCTTCAAAATGTGGTCTGAACATCACTAAAGAGAGCTTCAAAGTGCAGCCCAACCATCACTAAAGAGAGCTTCAAGTGCAGCCCAACACCACTAAAGAGGGTCTCAAGATGCAACCCAAACATATCACTAAAACAGGGCAAAACTGCAACCCGGATTAGTGCCAAAACATCCTAAAAACAGCCAACAAAACCCCTCCTAAACAGGGCAAAACTACAGTCTGAATCAGCCCACGAAACCATTTTTAAAAAGCTCCAAACTGCAGCCAACTCAGCCCAAAAGACGTGTTTTTAAAAGCCCCAAAATGCAGCAAATTAAGCCCAAAATAGTGCTCCAAACCTTTCCAAACAGAAATTACATAAGACCCAAAACGTTGAGCAAATGTAGCCTAAAACAATGCTCAAAACTTTTCCAAAACAGTTCTTAATTCAACCCAAAAATAGTATTTAAACCCGTCCAAAAATAGTATTTAAACCTGTCCAAAAATAGTATTTAAACCCACAAATAGTTCTTAAAACGATGCTTAAATCTGCCCCAAAACCATGCATATATCCCTTCCAAATCGAAAAAGGTTCAGCATCAATATACACATAAACTCCAACAAATGTAACACCGATACTTATAGTCAACCGAATGTAGGATAAATATGTCTCCAAACCAATCAAACGTAATATTTACGTGTCTCCAACTAGTTTATATCGAACACCAAAAAACATAGCAAGATTTCCCAAATGTATCCATATGAAAGTCCAAGCTCAAAAATACAAAGGAATTCCTTTTTTTTTTACAACATGAACAAGTATATATTGCACTTTCCTTCACATTTATCAATCATGCATAAAAAGACGGATTCTATCCTTTCCAAACCATCAAAAAAAAAAGAATCAAGAGGAGCTCTTAAACATCTCTTTCAAAATCCGCAAGATGGAGAGCAAAGAAGAGCTCTAAAATCTTTTCTAAACCATAAAAAATGTGAATTCAACAAGCATTTAAATTGTGATCTCCAAAATCAGCGAAACTAATAATAAAGAGAGGCTCCAAATATTTTCTCCTCAGCATAGTAAAGATGAAACCTAAGTTTAGTCTTAAACATACATTTAAAAAAAACACTGAGGTGAAGAGTAAGTGAGGAGCAAAAAATGGCTCCAAAAATAACATCCTAAGCATGCTCGTATGGAACTTCCAATGTACCTAAACATATGTTTCAGCAAAACAGCGAGTTGAAGAGCAAGTAACGAGCAAGAAAAACTCCAAAAATAACATCCTTTGAAAACCATTTAAGTATGCAGCAAATAGAGAAGGAGGATTCCCAACTACCATTCTAAATGAAAGCTATAAGTTCTACCAAACGTCCCTCTCTTTTTCTTTTCCTTTTTTTTTTTATTTTGGCTAGAGAGCCATTGAAGCTAGAGCAATCAACCAAGCAAACAACCAATAATAATGAATAGCTAAGGGAGGAAGGGAGCAGTGAATACCTTGCTCGATTTTTTCAAGAGAAAAACAAGGAAAAGAACAGCACCCCAAGAACACCAAACACACTGAAGAAGAACCGGCCAGAGATTCCAGAAAAGAAAATGGCAGCACCTCCCCTTTCCTTGAAATTTTGGCCAACCCTAAAGACCACCTCTATAGGCAAAGAGGGAAAAGAAGCTCTATCTTCCAGTTACCTGGAGGTGAGCCGAACGAAAAAGAGACGGGTAAGTGGCGACAAGGGCGCAAGAGTGAGTGTCGAGCAGATGGAAGCAGAGCGGCAAGAAGTAGGTGGAGGCAGAGAGTGTGGTGACAATGAGGAGCTTTTAGGCAGAGCGAGGGGACCTCGGGTCAAAGCCGCGAGAAGAAGGAAGTTCGGTCGCGAGAAATGAAGCTTTGCACAAGAGGGATCAGGCCGAAGGAGGCATATCAGAATGAAGGGGTTCGGGCAGGCCGAATGAAGAATAAACAGAGAGGGCTGAGACACCAAAATAATATGTTGTTTTAAGTAAATATTTTATGTCTATTTTTGGTGATATTGTACTTTAAAGAATGATATTTTGTGTTTTTGTTGCAGATATATCATTTTTAGGCATTTGGAGCAAAATTAACAAAAGAGACGAAATTTGGAGTTGGGATTCTAACGCATGATGCGTCAGATAAGTGCATGATGCGACGTTTGACAGAGCCTTGGCGCATGATGCGTTAGATTTAGCCGCAAGATGCGCCAGAGACGACTTTTTGTAAATTAAGGCGATTCGAGGTAAATTTTGTGCGAATTTTTAAAGAAACACTTGTTTTAAACACCTTTTGAAGTAATTCAATGCATCTAGACACTTTAGAAGAATATTTTATGAAGGGATATGTCTCCTTGATCAAATGACACGTCTTTTGAATTCAAAATAGTTGACTTTTAGAACGAATTTTGGAGAGAATTTTGAATTCCTTTTGAAAGGAGAAGACTTCAAGGAGTTGTGTGTGACGTGAAAGGCAAGAGGAAGAGATAGAGAGAGAGAAAGTCGAAAGTCAAGGACTTGGAGATGAGATTTTCTTCTAGAGTTATAAGAGGAGAGGGAATGTGAGAGATTTCTTCTTCATTACACTTCTAAGAGAGAATTGAGAGTGTTTGTATAGAGAGAAAGACTTGAAAATAACTTCTAGGGATTTGCTTGGGAAAGATTATGAGATAAGTTGTATCTTTTATTTCTTTTGATTTGTAAACTTGTTTTTATATATGAAATTCATGTTTTGTCGTATCCTTCTCATGAATTCTGAGTAGTCTTCTTTATTCCTTCTCCCTACTTTGAAACTCTCCCTACTTTGAGATATGGTTTTGTGAAGAAATTTTGTGAAGAAGTAATTTTGTTTTCTATTGTTCTAAATGTTAAAAATTTATGATGATTTGAACTCCGATCTTCATTTACTTTTTGATCTAGCCAATTGAAATGTTAAAATACGTTGAGAAACATATGCGTTGAGAAACATATGACGTTGAGAAACATATGTTCCTTAAGGGCTATGATTTCTACAACATGGAAAAAATCACATTTAATTTAATGGGACAGTATGTCTGTTGACCTCAATTTTCGTGAGGTCTAGTATTTCTCGTAGGAGTTAGGATCTAGCCTTAAGGGTCTCCCTTCGACTATCTTAGAACCTAAGAAGTGGGACCCGTCTCGTTTTAGTTCGACCCGCTTTCGTCCCCTTCTGGAGTTTCGCGTGTGTGGTATCAACTTCTAGCACTTAGAAGGATGAAACCAACATGAGGAAACCCAAAAGGGACTCCCTATAGGACCTTCCTGAGCCTTAGGGTGGCCTTTTGCACAATTCGCACTCCCGCGCACAAAACTTCGCAATTCGGAGAGTTGATACGTCCGATCGCCGCAATTCGCATTGCCTGCATTGTTACTTGTCGAATGCTCAATTAAACCTTTTGGGACGATCGACCGCGGGTTGAGATTTTGTGAAATTTGAATTTCGACGCGTTTTTGACCCGATTGTCGACGACGTCGTCCGAGCGACCCCGGATGACGAAACGGACTGCGCCAACGCGTCCGGAACGTCGATTTTGCCCGGGGAGGACACCCATTTTGTCGCATCGTCGCGCGCGAGTAAATTGTGTTTTAATTAATATATATATATATGTTTATATATATATATATATATATATATATATATATATTATAAAACCTCTCTCC
>NW_018165280.1:5253059-5255075 GCF_001263595.1 Phalaenopsis equestris
ATGTTTGAGCCACTCTCATTTGCCCTTCTACGTCCTACCTTGAAAACCTGAACCTTGAATTCTTGAAGACTAGAACCATTGATCATTATCGAGAGTTTTCTCAAGTGACTCCCGTCATTTGGGATGTAATTAACTATAGGGGCTTGCCTCTATAGGGAACTTGGAACCCAGGTAAAATAAACCCTATTTAATCTTTGTATTAAATAGGGGAATTTGTCGGTCATATATAAAAGGTTCGCAGACTAAACGGATGTCACAAATCTCTTAGTTTGCTGGATTGGGTCTATCGCCGAGGTCTACACTTATCTTTCGGGAGGGTGTAGTATGCGCAGTATCAGACACGATTATGCAAACTATTGGACGAATGAGATCCATTTGGTCTCATTTTTCAAAAAAAAAACTAAAACACACTACTTTTAAAACTCAAACTATATATCTTTTATACTTAAATTAAATCTCAAAAAATTATTTTCATATGCCATATTTTCATAATTAATCAATCGAAAAAAAGTTGACCGAAAGTGTCTGGCCCTTTCCCTTTCTCGGTCTCGAGCCGTGCGAGCTCTTCTTCCTCCACGCGAGGGAAGAGTTGACCTCGTCCGTCCTTCCCTAACTTTCCTCTGCTCCCTAACTTTCCTCTGCCCGCGGCCTTCCTTCCCGAAGCCGCGCCAGTCCCTTGAGTCCTGGGTTTTCTTCTCTCGGCAGTTTGACTCTGAGAAACTTGTTCCCTGGTACACTGGAGTGACATTTTCTTCTCCCCTTCCCGATGCTTCCCTCGCTGCCACTGGCTTCCGCCCCCTTCGCTTTCTGTGAGCAGGGAGCGTATTCTTTTCTTTTTTGGCCCGATTCGAGTGTTGTGGACTGTTGAGGGTGGTCTTCTTTCTCTCCTCTCTATTCTCTGCCTGTATACACAGTTCCTTTTGAAATTTTTGAGGTTGTTGAGAGGTTGTTGAGAAAAAGTTTTTTGAGAGGAGTGGAAATTTTGGCTGCGAGGGGAATTGGCAAGGGAGTTTCTGGGAGAGCATTGCTTTGAGGTAGTTTCTTGTGTTGCTGTGTTTTACGTTTGCATTGAGGATGTACTTCTTCTTCCCTTTCTTTCCTATGCCCTGGTTTCCTGGGGATTTCTCCCTGTCGAGCCTCCTCTTGCTCGGTTAAATGGAGGATACAGCATGCTAGTTTACTTTGCTTTCATATATTTTTACTTTACTTTCATATATACTTTGCTTTCATATATTTTTTAGATATTCGCATGTGAAGGAAGAAAATGTGGGCACGTCCTAGGAGCTAAACTTGATTACTTGCTTAAATTAGGGAGGCTATGACATCTTTATGATTATTGTGGCATGTTTATGTTAAAAATATTTAAGGAGCTAAGACATGACTCTGGGGTTTTCTTTTTGCTTCTCTTTCATGCATGTTGGGGTTTCGGCTTTGGCATATGATGGCTTGCTCTCATTTAAAATGAAGGCTGGGGAGTGTATTTTACTGTTTTATGCATGTTCTGGGGCTCGGTTTTGGCTTCCCGTGGCTTTTCCTGGCTTGAAATATATGTTATAAGAGAACTTATTTGATTTGGGAAAGCTTTGTATCTTGTTTTGAGAGCTTGGCTTAACTCTTCACGAGGCATCTCCCATGTTCATATATTTGTTGGAATAATTTCATGCTTAGAATGTTTAGACATGCAGGTTGTTCCTTGGGCTTAAAATGACTAGATCTTTAATGTTGTATGGCTCAGTTTTAGCCCCTGCTGGGCTCGATTTTGTTTTTTTGGCTTGATGGGATTCACGGCTTGTTTTCAAACACTTAAACCCTGAAGTCATCGCGACGACAAGAGCTTGGAGCCAACTTTGTGGGCAGCACGACGAGGAGCTTGAAGCGAGCAACAAGAAGATCTTCTTCAACATTATCCCTTCCTAGCATAATAACAACCCATAGGACTTCGAGGTAGCTCGCCTAGAGCGACGTAAATCCTCACCCTCTTTTAGGCCCCTGCACAACCAGGTTGTGCAGCATAAG
>NW_018165280.1:5256610-5257351 GCF_001263595.1 Phalaenopsis equestris
TTCTATACGTTCGGGTGACCGAGTAGCCTTCGTGGATCCTCGAGAATAAATATAGCTGAGCCTAGTCCCATACGAGTGTTTGCGGTCCCCCATCCAAATTTTGTTTCTTTGTTTTGTCGAAGCTTTGGGACAGGGCACTCGTGTTACTTTTTCTTTCTTTCGGGATTTCCCCAGGAGTTTTGAGTATTTTTTTTTACTTGAGTCTTTTTCGTCGAGTCTCTCGAGTTTTTCCGCTTTTCCTCGGATTTCCTGGATGACATTTTCTTCCAGACTTTGCTTTTTGAAATACATTTAGGTTTGCTATACTTAAGGAACAGCGGATCTCACGGGCGTACAAGTTTGTTTTGCATTTTACAGCAATTAATTTTCTTGTTTCTACCTGTTATTGTACTGTAAAGCATGTTACACTTGTCATGTTTCTACTTGCTACTGTTCTTCCTGTATAAAATATTTTCCTGTTTCTACCTACTGTTCTCCCTGTAATTCACACTTCTTTCTAAGTCCAAGGATTTAGAAATATATATATTGAGCTTGTTGATCTTGTCGGTCAACGCCAATACGTGTGTTGTGCTTGCCCAGCACACCACACCTATTGGGGGTCCATTTGTTGACCTCACTTTTGGTTGAGGTCTAGAAAACTTCTTTAGTAGCCTAGGTCTAGCCATAGGACTTTCCTATTGACTAGTCTTAGAAAATTAGAAGAGGTACCCCCACCATTAGAAATTCAAAACTCTTCTCTTT
>NW_018165280.1:5257909-5272385 GCF_001263595.1 Phalaenopsis equestris
AACGGTTTCGCAGACCCAAACGGATGTCATATGTTTTCCTAGTTTATTTGATTGAGTCTCATCCTCAAGTCTTGTGTTTATCCCTCAGGATAGATACAGGATTTGAGGTAGAGCGCTCTTTCATTTAAACTGTGAAAAATATGAGGTCAGTTTGATTTCATATTTTTTCTAAAATTACATATATATATATATACACGTAAATTAAAACGTCCTTTCGAAGCGGACGACGGGATTTCGATTCCGGTTGCCGACAGCTTCTTACGGGCGACCCCCCCAAACAACATTTCTTTCTTTTTTGTGTCGACAATGTCATTCATGGAATTGAGTGAAAATAGATAGAGAAATATATTTTGTTGAATGCAGAATTGAAGATTTTGAGGTGACAGATTAAAATTCTCAATTTGGTCCAGTTGATTGAAAATTAATGTGAGATTGTTAGCCCTCAGGAAATGGAGTAGTGGGAGCTCTGGAGTGGCCGGTATCCTCCCAAATTAACCACGGAATTAGGGATCAAACTTTGGATTAGTCAGTGTTCTTTATAGCACTCGGAAGAAGGCAAAGAACAAAATTGCTCCTATTTGACACAAAACAGTTATTAAATATATATATTTTCAAATGATTTTCATTTCTTCACATTTCATATGCTCATTGTAAGGGGAAAGATGATTTCTTAAATTTGAGTTTTCCGTCAACAAAAAATTCATTTAGTTTTTGTAATTTTACTTTTGAAAGTATAATTTCTAGTTTAGTCAACTTTGTTTTTCAAAGTATTTTAAATAGCATTCACTTCAGTTTCGCACTTTATTTTTTGTATTTTTTAAATAGTACTTTATATTATAATCTTAAGAACTATTTACAAGCATTTCCAACTTCTCTGTGGAATCGAACCCTAGCACTTCATTAGAGCCATTTATTACTTGAGCGATACGTATACTTGGGTTATTTTAAAAGGGATTTGACAGTTTAAAAGAGTTTTAAAGGTAAACTATTTTTATTAAAGTTATTTTTTGTTGGGACTCCAATGCATTTTTATTATTATATCTGTCCGTTTCGTTATCTGAGGTCGTTCGGACAACCTCGTCGACGATCGAGTAAAAAATACGTTGAATTTGATTTTATTAAAATTTTGAGTTTGTGATCGATCTTTCAAAATTTTATTTAAGTTTAGATAAATAACTGCACAGGCGATGCGAATTGTGGTAATCGAACGTGTCGATTGTTCGATTTGTGAAGTTTGTACGCGCGAAGGTGCAAATGTGCATAAGGCAATCCTAGGGCTTAATAATCTTATAGGAACTCCTTTTGAATTTCCTCATGTTAGTTTCAACCTACTAAATGCTACTAAGACCACACATACGGAACTTAAAAGGGTAAAGAAGTAGTTTGGATTTTTAAAATGACGTGGATCCCATTTATAGGGCTCTAAGATAGTCAAAGGAATAATATTAAGGCTAGAACCTAAACCTTAAGAAGAAAACTAAAAATGAGATCAACAAAAATTAGCGCTAGTTGGAGCGTCGAATTGCAGTCGGAGAAAGAGAAAAGCATTGTAGAAAAGTGGAATCCGGAGGAGACAAGATGGCAACCAAAACCGATGAATGGAGGCAAGAATGACGGCTGAAGCCAAGGAGCAAAGGCTCGAATGACAGCGTTGAGGAGCAGAGGCGCAGATGATGGTCAAAGCAGAAGAGCGAAGCCAGAGGAAGGTTCTAAGCTGTAGGAAGGAGGGAGACAGTGGTTGTAGGTGCTGGGACGGCCTGATGAAGGTTATGACCTGCTGTGAGTGAGGCAGAAGAAGGCAGGAGGGGCAGAGAAATTTTCGGTGAGGGCGCTAGAAGGGTAGTAGGGGGCTCCGAAGGAATGTGGCTGCAGTTGTTGCATTAAGAAGGGTAGCTGGCTGTAGCAGTGGCGTCTAGAAGGGAAGCAGGAGGGATGCGAACCGTAGGGGGCTGCAACCATGGCGTATGGAAAAGCAGCAGGAGGGTTGCGAATAGAAGGTGGCTATAGCAGTGATGTCTAGAAGGGCAGCAGATGGTTGTAGATGTAATGTCTGGAAGTGCAATAGGAGAGCTACGAACAACCGACAATGAAGTCGCAGAAGAATTGCCCGATTGTTTCGCTAGCAGGGAGGTGACCGACGACACTGGAGGGTGGCGGGAACGTCAACGAACAAAAGGTAGTGGCGGAGCAGTGAAGATAAACGCCACCTCAGACGAGGTTACAGCCAAAGCACTTTCCTCATCGTCGGCTACAACCCTTCAAGAGGGCAAATAATCTGATAAACTGAAATCAAATTTTGAAAACAAGACTTACTCTAGACACAAGAACTTCTATTATAAAAAACTTCACTTAATTTTATGAAACATTGAAATATGAAAGGAATAATATCAAATTTAAGAATTTAGACAAGATTTTTAATATAAAGAAGTGAATAAAATCAAATTTCAGATTTAATGCAAGCGTTTTAAAATTAGGAGACAAAAATCAAATTTTGGTTTTAAGGAAATGCTATAGAATTAAGACAGGTTTAGGGCGGCAAGAAAGGAAAAAAAGAAAAATGGAATGCCAGGGAGGGGAGGGGAGGGGAGGGGAAAAAGTAGACGGGGAGCACCCCCCCCCCCCCCCCCACCCCTCTCCAAGGGGACCGGCCGGTCCAGCTAAGCTGGACCTTCTCCTAGGTCTATCAATTTAGCTCGAAGATTGTTAATCACTCAAAAATTGATTTGAATTTTGGCTCAAATAGATATCGAATCAAAATAAATGAGTCGAACTACGAGCCAAAATTTTGGATCAATTTTTTTACAAACCGATTTCAAGTGGGCCCCAACTCGACTTAAACGATAACTCATTATACAAGAGCTTTCCAAAATTTAACAAGCCTCCGTAGATTAGGTTTTTATTTAATCTAGTTAATTTAAATTTGAGAATCAATTAGTAAATTTAGGAAAATCAAAATTTTCAAACTAAGATCTGATAGTAGTAAACTAGGACTTAGCTTAAGGAATTTTTTACATCGTTTTTCTGTGGGATCGATATTTTGGCTTTAAAGAAAACCCTATATGACATGAACGATACGTACACTTGTGTTTATACCTGGTGAGTAGTGATAAATCGTAAAAAAATAAGTTATTAAAGTTATAAAATATATTTTTAAATTATAATATTTAAACCATAAATGACTAGGTATACTGTTAGAATAAGTAGCAGTCAAGTCAGTACCCACGCACGCGGAGTTCTTCTATCACCCAAGATAATTGTGATAGTTAGTTCATTAACAGCAGTGTTGATGGTATAGTATCGACCAAAGACGAATAGACTATAGCTTACCTCCCCAGACAATTGTAATGTTTACATTACTAACCGTTGTGCAGACGATATAATTTTCGTAGAGGGTAGGTAAGAGCATTTCCATCTAAACAAATGTGTTGTGTAGATCGCTAATCGCTGTGCCAACGAGATCTTACAGGAGAATATTGACCAAGAGTGTGTTAGGTTTGTTGACGGTGATCCTCACAGAGACAAATGTGTATATAAAGTATAAAGTAAAAGTAAAATTAAAGTAAATACTTATATTAGATTGAGTATGTTCATTTAGAAAAAGATCATTGATGCATACATTAGAATATATCAAATTATTTGTAAGTATATATATCAAATTACTTATAAAATATAAAAGATTAATAAATTATGTATATATATCAGATTTTTTACAAAATATGAAAGATCAGCATATTATATAATTTTTTATAGACTCGCATATTTTAAGTTTTTTCCTTGGATTACTGTAGTTTAATAATGTAATTACACCTGTATTATCTTTCGATAACTCATTATGTTGTTTTAATATTATTTTTAGATTTTAAACATTTGAACATGATGAATAGAAGAGCGAATAGATACATGAGACGAGAACATCAACAAGAAAGCTACAACTTTTACATATTAATTTTTATTGCTTCATTTAGTGACTCTTTTATGTAAATTTTGATCATTGAATTGTTAGTAATAGAAATAGAAAATATCGTTCATTGTCCGATCATCTGCACCCATCTTTGTTAATTCTAAGGCCCGGTCTAGGTCGTTACATAAATATTAAAGATGAAAAGTAGTTGGCTATTCTAAAGTAACTAGAGAAAAATACTTAAATTTAGAGGAAAATGAGAAAAAATGTCCTTTATTCACAATAATTGGTTTGCTTGATATTTTGGAGGGTCTCCCAACCATGACAGATACCACTTACGAGATCAATTGAGCTTCAAATCAGCACAAGATGTTCAAGTTTTGCTCTTTACTCTGTAGCTTTAGAACAATCATACCTTTTAATTTTTGATGTTAAAGTTAACTTAAGACCCATTTGGGGCAAATTATTTGGTGCAGTGGCGTTTTGAAAATGCACCCGACCTGTTTGGGTAAACTGCATTTTGGCAGCTTATGTGTTTTCAAAACGCAGAAAACAGCGTTTTCACACCGCACATATCTAGGTGCAGTGGGAGCTTATTGGCAATGGTTTGTCTTTTCCAAAAAAATAAAAATTTGTAATAGTCACCGCACCTAGCTTATCAGCAGATTATTCAATAAACTACAACAGCCCCAAACAGACCCTTAATATAGTTATCTGACATTTTCATGGTAAATAAAATAAATAAAGAAAAAATTCAATTAGGCTGAGCCATTTAATTAATTAATAAGTTGCTTTCATGTAATTAAAAAGGTATATGAAGCGAGAAATCTCCAGAAACACAACTAAAAGGAATCGCCATTACGATAATAAATTTTCTGATAAAAATGCAGCTAAAAATTTCTAATAACACAACTAAGAAGCAATCACCAACCAGATCAAAGACATAAACTAGCTCGATTGATATGCATGAGTTGGCCTGCAAGGACAAATAAAAAAGTTCTGGCAGTTAGTTGTTAGCTATGCATCATTAGTGCCTTGGCCATCTTGAGAAAATACCACATATCACAATTTATATACCCTTTCCAATATGCACAAGTGTAGGCAATCCAACCTCTCTTGAAGATACTCTGATATTCCGACTTCAAATATTTGGCTTATGTGCAAAAGGGAACATACGCACTGAAAAAATAAATACACAATTAGAAAAAAATAAGTTAGAAATTACAATTATGACAGAAATTAAGTTATACCAACTCCTACACTTTCGCAACTTTAAATAGAATATAGTATGCATCATAAAATATCTTCTAATAACACAAGAGCTGTAAGAGATATTGCATTGCACACATTTATGCAATTTTGCTTGATATGCATGTGCTTGTTAGTGCATGTGACACACATTGAAAATACAAATATGTCAAATGAGCTAAAAGCATATCAGTCCAAATACAAACAAATATATAGCACAAGCATAAGAAGATTATTAATTAAAACATTAATATGGACAGTTATGAGCTCTTAAGAAACAATCTGAGTTTTCAAATGAGAAACCTTACATTTATTCATGCAAGGATTTTAATTCTGAGGTCTAGAACTTCCTATCAGCACAGCCCGAAATCAATTTGCTCTCCAATGTAATTAAGGAGAATGTTCAATTTTAAGAATCATTTTATCAAATGGATTGCCAATACATTCCATCATGGAACTTCACGTTTAAGGAAGTCGGTGAGGGGAACAAAATAAACTTCATAAAAATCTCATAGTTCCATTGTTTAGGAATTTATTGGGAAGATGTTACATAGAGTTTGGACGTTACAACTAAGATAGCTTAGAGTTAATTTGGCGTGACTACACTTTTCGTAAAGATAGTTGTAAAGTTAACACGGGGAAAGTAATTTTTTTGATAGTCTTTGAGTACCATAAATGTTTTCTATTTTGAAAAAGTCAAATATCAACTTTCTTAATGCTACCATACACAAGCGAATTTGGTCATAAAAAATAACCCCCACCCAAAAAAACAATTCTAGAAAGCAACAAAAACTTAGTAACCAAACAAAGTGTGTCGCAGCATAAAAAATAAAGCAGTACAAAAGCTTACATAAATAGAACTTTAGTGTTAAAATTGGGGACTTGGTGCTACAATTACATAAATTAAGTCAAGGAACTTGTTGTGATCATTCAAATCCAATCAGTGATGTTGGTGTGACTTTAAACTTCAAGTTAGTTAGCTCAGCTTTGACTGTTGGGTGTCTCATTAAAAATAATAGATTCATTCCTCCAAGGCTATCTCTTAAGGAATGGGTAATGCTTGACATGAATAATCATTGAATTACTTTTCATACTAAGTATTAAGCAAGTTTTCAGTTAATTTCAACAGATTTCAAATATTTACATTATTGTGTCTATTTCCTTAGAAAATTTAGAACATTTTAAAGAATTTATTACAAGTCAATAGTTTATACAAGGGCCTTTAGTCTACTAGTAGAGGCGCTTAATTTTCATTTATCAAATTAAATAAAAAGTTTTTGAAGCTGTTCTCCTAGATGTATCTCCCTCTCCCACTCGTATCTTTCCTTCAGTCTATGTCAAAATTAGTATCAACAGAGACAATACCATCCAACAGCTCGTTCCCACGTAGAATCTTATTGTCCATGCACATCATAGACACCAATTAAATGCGTGACTTGCTTGAAAAGTGGGAGCTTATTGGCAATGGTTTGTCTTTTCCAAAAAAATAAAAATTTGTAATAGTCACCGCACCTAGCTTATCAGCAGATTATTCAATAAACTACAACAGCCCCAAACAGACCCTTAATATAGTTATCTGACATTTTCATGGTAAATAAAATAAATAAAGAAAAAATTCAATTAGGCTGAGCCATTTAATTAATTAATAAGTTGCTTTCATGTAATTAAAAAGGTATATGAAGCGAGAAATCTCCAGAAACACAACTAAAAGGAATCGCCATTACGATAATAAATTTTCTGATAAAAATGCAGCTAAAAATTTCTAATAACACAACTAAGAAGCAATCACCAACCAGATCAAAGACATAAACTAGCTCGATTGATATGCATGAGTTGGCCTGCAAGGACAAATAAAAAAGTTCTGGCAGTTAGTTGTTAGCTATGCATCATTAGTGCCTTGGCCATCTTGAGAAAATACCACATATCACAATTTATATACCCTTTCCAATATGCACAAGTGTAGGCAATCCAACCTCTCTTGAAGATACTCTGATATTCCGACTTCAAATATTTGGCTTATGTGCAAAAGGGAACATACGCACTGAAAAAATAAATACACAATTAGAAAAAAATAAGTTAGAAATTACAATTATGACAGAAATTAAGTTATACCAACTCCTACACTTTCGCAACTTTAAATAGAATATAGTATGCATCATAAAATATCTTCTAATAACACAAGAGCTGTAAGAGATATTGCATTGCACACATTTATGCAATTTTGCTTGATATGCATGTGCTTGTTAGTGCATGTGACACACATTGAAAATACAAATATGTCAAATGAGCTAAAAGCATATCAGTCCAAATACAAACAAATATATAGCACAAGCATAAGAAGATTATTAATTAAAACATTAATATGGACAGTTATGAGCTCTTAAGAAACAATCTGAGTTTTCAAATGAGAAACCTTACATTTATTCATGCAAGGATTTTAATTCTGAGGTCTAGAACTTCCTATCAGCACAGCCCGAAATCAATTTGCTCTCCAATGTAATTAAGGAGAATGTTCAATTTTAAGAATCATTTTATCAAATGGATTGCCAATACATTCCATCATGGAACTTCACGTTTAAGGAAGTCGGTGAGGGGAACAAAATAAACTTCATAAAAATCTCATAGTTCCATTGTTTAGGAATTTATTGGGAAGATGTTACATAGAGTTTGGACGTTACAACTAAGATAGCTTAGAGTTAATTTGGCGTGACTACACTTTTCGTAAAGATAGTTGTAAAGTTAACACGGGGAAAGTAATTTTTTTGATAGTCTTTGAGTACCATAAATGTTTTCTATTTTGAAAAAGTCAAATATCAACTTTCTTAATGCTACCATACACAAGCGAATTTGGTCATAAAAAATAACCCCCACCCAAAAAAACAATTCTAGAAAGCAACAAAAACTTAGTAACCAAACAAAGTGTGTCGCAGCATAAAAAATAAAGCAGTACAAAAGCTTACATAAATAGAACTTTAGTGTTAAAATTGGGGACTTGGTGCTACAATTACATAAATTAAGTCAAGGAACTTGTTGTGATCATTCAAATCCAATCAGTGATGTTGGTGTGACTTTAAACTTCAAGTTAGTTAGCTCAGCTTTGACTGTTGGGTGTCTCATTAAAAATAATAGATTCATTCCTCCAAGGCTATCTCTTAAGGAATGGGTAATGCTTGACATGAATAATCATTGAATTACTTTTCATACTAAGTATTAAGCAAGTTTTCAGTTAATTTCAACAGATTTCAAATATTTACATTATTGTGTCTATTTCCTTAGAAAATTTAGAACATTTTAAAGAATTTATTACAAGTCAATAGTTTATACAAGGGCCTTTAGTCTACTAGTAGAGGCGCTTAATTTTCATTTATCAAATTAAATAAAAAGTTTTTGAAGCTGTTCTCCTAGATGTATCTCCCTCTCCCACTCGTATCTTTCCTTCAGTCTATGTCAAAATTAGTATCAACAGAGACAATACCATCCAACAGCTCGTTCCCACGTAGAATCTTATTGTCCATGCACATCATAGACACCAATTAAATGCGTGACTTGCTTGAAACCTTTCCCCCATCCAGTTTGTGCATCTCACATACCATCCCCCAATTGTCACATATCACATGATTAGAGCCCATAACAGCAGATGACATCCACTACTCACATTCCGCTCACCACACGCAGACTTATATCCAGCATGATTCCTTCTTATATTCCATCACTTCCATATCAACTACTTGTAACCTTCCTCATTGCTTCCCATTCTCCCATTCTCTCATCCGACTAATAGCACTTCTGTAAGATCCTAATTTTTTCTTTATTTTTCTTTTTTGATTTGTTGCCGCCTTCCCAATCATAACATCCGCCTAATTTTTTCTTTATTTTTCAATGTAGATAAAATAGTAAGACAGCATGGAGTCTTAAAGTTAATTGTTTCAGATAGAGATGGTATATTCACATCCAGATTGTGGAGGAAAATTCAAGATGCTTTCGATACTCAACTAATGTTCAATACAACTTTTCATCCCAGACAGAAGGTCAATCAGAACGAATAATCCAATGTTAAAAGACTTGTTTAGATTTTATGTGCTTGATTTAGTGGATATTAAAAATGTGCATGCCTTTGATAGAGTTTACCTGCAATAATAGCTCCTAAACCAATATCAATGTGATTCCTTATTAAGCTCTTTATGGAAGAAAATGCATGACAATTCTTTGTTAGACAGAAACTGGTAAAAAAAATAATATGTTGAATTATTTAAAGAAACTACGGAGAAGATCCTACTGAATCGTGACAGACTGAGAGAAATTCAAGATAGACATAAAATATTATGATGCTCAGCACCAACGCATGAAATTTGAAGAAAATTTGTTTTTTTTTAAATTAGTCCAATGAAGGGTGTGAAACGATTTGGAAAGTCTATGAAGTTGAGCCCACTATATATTCGCCCATATAAATTTTTGGAGAAGATTGAAAAAGTTGCTTACAGGCTTGCCACACCAGCACATATGCACGAGGTATATAATGTGTTTCATTTCTCTTGACTGTGGAAGAATGAAGTTGAGGAAGCTAGCAAACTTGTCACAAAACCCATATATATTCAATCTGATTTGATATTTGTAAAGAAACCAAAAATAATCATAGAATATGATGTAAAGCAACTCAGAAATAAAGAGAGATTCATTTTGTCTGTGATTTATGGAAGCACGGATTGAAAAAGATGTTGCATGAGTTAAGGAATCAAAAATGAGAGAATATTATCCACAAATTTTCAATTAAGATATAGATTTAGTTCTTATACTTTAAATTTTGATGATTAAATTTTTCTAAGGAGATAAGATTGTAATAATACATGTTATTATTTTACTAAAGCTCGCATACAATGTTTAATTAATTCATTGTGTTTAATGTTATAAAGGATAGAGAAAACTTAATAACAGAAAAGGGCAAAATTTAAAATGAAAATGATTGTCTACCATTTGGTGAGTAAGAAAAAGTTAAACATATACTCATTAGTATATATGTTCATAGGTGACTCACAATAACAAAAAATGTCACATGAATAAATGAAAGTAAACGAAAAAATTATTTTCTTTACTTTTCTTTTTTGCTGCTCACAGTCTACGAACAACTTACTACATCATTAAAAAAATATTTTAATAATAAAAATTGTTGTAATTTAAGAATATTTTGTCTACTGAATTGTTTAATCCATCATTCAGTTGCTAATATTTTACAGAAAAATCTAATATAGGATAGATAAATACTAGAGAGTATGTGTACAAAGGATAAGGAGCTCAGATCGATAAGTATTACACTTTAATTTTTAAGTAATGTCAGTTGTAAGGGTTTAAGTATGAAAAAATTATTGTAAATTAAAGCTTTATGAAATAGAATGATTGCTTTGCATTTTGGATCATTTTATTTACTAAATGAAATTGTTCGTTTTCCTTCGTCTAGCCATCTATTCCCATCTTGGTAATCCAAGCTCCGGGTTAAGTCGTAGCACTCCCCAGATATTTCACACCAAATCTTTGAAATAATGATTTTTCATTATTCCGATCTTACAAGTCACCTTTACAACTACGAGTGACCCTTCTGGATTATCTCCTCTCGAAAGCTGCAAGCCTCTATTGCAGTTGGGGGATTTTCTGTTGCATATTTTTCATAAAAAGTTCATGGACATCTATTTGTGGATTTCTCAAAAATGGTATTGAGCATTTCCCCCAATCAGATTTTCAGCAATAGTCTCCTCAGTAGCGTGTTTAGGGTTTAGGTTTGGGGGTGAAAGTAGGTGTATAGGTTAGTCTAGAGTAAGAAAAAAAAAGTTGAGGTTTGATTCGGAAAAACAGCAAGGGTGTGGGGTTTTGGGGATCGGGTAAAGTATTTGTGAATTTTTTATAACTCTAAGATAGGAGGGCTAAGCTAGCTCTAATACCAAATGATATCGGAGTTAAACTATACAACAATGAAAAATAAATATTATAGAAAACTTCCAATAGGAAATTACAATAAAACAAATGACAACATTAATTCACCCTAGGGTAACATCTATGGGTTGTGGTGGTCGGCAAGGTAGATTGGAAGGGGTGGCAGACGGATGGGAGGGCAGAAAAACAGCAGGCTTGCTGTTTTCTAGACGACGGCAGCAAGCGGAAGGGGTTGCGGCAATGTAGGGATGGCTGGAAGTGCAGGAACCAGCAAGCAGAGGCGAGTCTGGTTGGAGATAACAAAGTTGGATGGCTGGACAGTAGCAGGAAATTGCAGCACCTTGTTGTATGGACGACAGCAGAAAGGTAGGGGAGATGGAAAGCAGAAAATCAGCAAGGAGATGTGGTTCTAGGCGTCGACAGCAATGGAGGGAAGGGGGAGCGAAGCGGGAAGAACAGGAAGGGTAAAAGAAAAATAACTCACCACCTCAGGAGTAAGATGCAGCCAAAGCACCACTTGAATCCTTGGATACAGCCCTAAAAAAAAAAAAACAAGAGACGTCGGGGGCTGTCCCAGACAAACACATACAAAAACTAACCCAAATACATCATGAAGACAAAATTATAATAATAAAATTACTAGGAGCGGGCCCAAAAGATCAGGCAGCACTCCAAAACAAGGAAAAGTTTGGACCAAATCTGTCCACGTAAGCAGGCGCTCCCCCGCTTTCAGACATGGCGGGCGTTTCGCCTACTTACAGAAGCCCCACATCAATCCCAACATATGTAGATTCGTGATTTACATTGTCATATGTTTATGTTCCCTTAATAATAAGTTGAATTAGCTTTTGAAGAGCTCGTTTAAGAATCATAAAACATAAACATTGTGCTGTGAGTGTAAGCTTTTATAAGAATTTCATTGTTAAGCGACTAACATAAAATTTTGTAGGCAGATAAGGCCATACAAAAGGAAGATAATCATACCGGTTATTGGGAAACCTTTAACTTGTAAACTTAGAATATTGCTTGGTTTACCTTCAGGAATGCGTTCCAGTCAGTAACAGTGCACAAGGAACTTGGAGAGTTGAATTTCTGCAACAGAACTGCGAATTAAACTATGAACCTATAGATTCCCTTTAATATATAGCCAAAGAGAAAAATCTGACCCATACAGATTTTGTAGATAATACTAGAATGCAATTTGCAAAAGCACCAACCAACGTAACTACTGCTACCAAAGAAAGGGGGAAAATACTGATTTAAACATGATTATTTAATAATCTAAAAGGAATCTGTTATACTAGGTGCCACAACTTTGGATGCACAGTTGTCCAATTACCAGCCGATTAAACCACCCCAATAATCTTTGTGATTGCCTCTGCCTCCACCCCAAGTTCTTCCGTGAAAATTTTGACTCAATTTTCTCAAACTTTACTAATGCCTGTTACTGCCTCTTGTGCCTTAAAGTCCAGATCCCTTAGGTGGCTTTTCTTCTATAATTTTAAATTGATTTCTGTAAAATTGAAATCTGTAAAATTGAAAGCGGTGGCTCTAAGAGAAATTTCTTATACCAATGCGGTAATATGAAGCAGCCACGGCAGACAGCTCATTTTAGACCAACCCTTGCACATATGGTTCTAAATCAGCCACTATGTTTTATGCAGCTTTCACTAATGCATGTGTACCTACATAGATTATATGGTTCATAAGGCTGTCATTTCCTGGTTTAAAGAAACTTGGGGATAAAGCAAATCATCACCTTGGAAACTTTTGTTTCTATCTCGAAGATGTGAGTCTGTTTTGTTGCATGAAAGGCCACACTAATTGTTTTGTATTCAAAGATTATCATTATAGGTTGAAGATATTTTCTTAAGGAATAGCTAAATAAACACTAGCACATAGAGACTGAAATTAAATAGTTATATCATACTAAGTTGAAATACAGCATAAAACATAAATAGAGCAAAGGAATCACACCTTAAGCATGTGGTGAATATCTCTTACAGACTTCAGTGTTTCCCGTAAAGCAGTCATCACTTCTTCGCAGCAAAGAAAGAAAGATATGTAATATGCCACTAAGGATAAACAGCAGGAGACAAAAATTTAAATATTATGCAACAAGAAATTAAACAATGGACATTCTGAAATAAGGATATAGTATTTAGCCGGTTGTTCAAAACACTGAGATCAAGTATAGGCCTTAGGAACCATGCCCTGACATGGAAGTGATATTTTCAATATCGCTAATAAATGCAAGTATGGACATTAGTTTGAAAAATAGGCTACAGGGCACACCTCAAGAGACGCCTTCCCATTGGTGTAACACACTATATTGTAAAAAAACTTATAGCCGTAATACAGATAATGAGCTTAGAAACAAAAGCTAACAACTACCTTATTAAACATTCCGAAGACGGAAAACCTGCGATTGAAGAGATAAAATATTCAATTTGAATAAGTAACAGCAAAATTTGCAGACAAATGAGAGGAACATACCCTTCCTTAGATCGTCCAATTCCCATATGACTTGGATGCTTGTCAATTTGAAAAATCTGTAAAGCCTCATAGGCAGTTGGATCGAGCTTAAGAAATTTGTCTCTGTCAAACAGTATAGGAAACCAAGCTAGGAACTTCATAATAGATGCATGTAAAAGAAATAAAAAAGAATAAAACTACAAAATATTAAGCTCAAATAAATTGAATTGGATAAAATGAGATCTGTTCCACTGAATCAATGGTTATTGATGCATTGCCACCCTCCCTTTGTTCCAAGGTGTCTATAAGCCTCTCAGTTTCTAGCACAGCTAGAAGGCCCCCACTAGCACGAATTTGAACATCACTTCCAAGGTCCACCATGGAATTAAGCTGTAGGTAACAAGTAGATGGCATCAAAATAACAAGTAGATGGCATCAAAAGTAGATGGCATCAAAACTATATTTAGTGCTATTACCAATTATAAATGAATGGAGTACAAAATACAATGAAAGAAAAGAAAATATATTCTTCAAGTGTATAATAGTCAACTGTGGTCATAAAATTGAAAGAAAAATAATCATAAAACTGTTTAATTATTTTCTCACACTCATCAACATTCATCCCAACTGACTGCAGATTTGATGGTTCGACTAGTTCATTATTGAATAAAAGCATCAACCATTCATATCTTATATTAACACCAGCAATTTCACGATAAACATAACACACACACAGATTTATATATATGCGCGTGTGCCACATACCCCGGCTTGTTGGTTCGCATCCATAGTATAATACCCCTCAAATCGAGGGTTCGAATCCCCTCTGGCACAGTTGGCCTTAAAGAAGTGATACTCGAATTGTTAGGCACATTAGGGGTTGCTAGAGCCTGGTACAATAGCTTGTGGCCATTCCTTCCATATATATAT